>NC_053394.1:225600145-225905489 GCF_905171765.1 Bufo bufo | reverse complement strand
AATGCGGAGGTTTGCTCTCCCTCTATTTGGCCATTTGGCACCAGGAGAGGTAAAATACAGAGTGGGCTCAGCATGCATATGGAACCTGTATTCCCTAAATTTAATAGAGGCCATTATGGAACCAAACAGGTTAGTATTTAGTGTAGGTTTCTGTCCTAATTAGATCACCTTGCCGGGCCGGACAGGCATAAATAATTTTGTACAAAATGTATTTGTCTGGAATCTCACATTTATATAATGAACATAGCAGTAGTACTAGTACATTTTCTATGGTTAGTATGGCACTATTGTATTTACTTTGTTATTTGTGTTTGCAGAGTGCTGTTGCATTTTATGTTTTTAATATTATTACACTCCAGAAATACATCCAGACCACCCTTGAACTCATCATTACCACCCTTTCTGCTCTAACAGTAAAGAACCCTCTTCTATGTTTGTGTAGAGGATTTAGATATCCCGTCGTCACAGTCACAGTCCTGGGGGTAAATAGATGATGGGAGAGATTTCTGTACTGCCCCTGATATATTTATACATAGTTAGATTGCCATTCAGTTGTCTTTTTATTTTATATATAAATAAATACACATTAGACTGTGAATCACTCATAAACATATTCTAGCAGTACAGGCAAGAACCCTTGGGTTTAGCAGTAAATTCACAGTAGGAATAAAATCCAGAGACATAGTGAAATATACAGTGTATACAAAAAGTCTACACACCCCTGTTAAAATGTCAGGTTTCTGTGCTGTAAAAAAATGAGACAAAGATCAATTCTTTCATAACTTTTTCCACATTTAATGTGACTTATAAACCGTACAACTCAATTGAAAAACAAACTTAAATCTTTTAAGTAGAGGGAAGAAAAAATATAAAAATAAAATAATATGGTTGCATAAGTGTGCACACCCTTAAACTAATACTTTGTTGAAGCACCTTTTGATTTTATTACAGCACTCAGTCTTTTTGGGTATGAGTCTATCAGCATGGCACATTTTGACTTGGCAAGATTTGCCCACTCTTCTTTGCAAAAACGGTCCAAATCTGTCAGATTGTGAGGGCATCTCCTGTGCACAGCCCTCTTCAGATCACCCCACAGATTTTCAATCGGATTCAGGTCTGGGCTGTGGCTGGGGCATTCCAAAACTTTAATCTTCTTCTGGTGAAGCCATTCCTTTGTTGATTTGGATGTATGCTTTGGGTCGTTGTCACGCTGACAGATGAAGTTCCTCTTCATGTTCAGCTTTCTAGCAGAAGCCTGAAGGTTTTGTGCCAATATTGACTGGTATTTGGAACTGTTCATAATTCCCTCTAGCTTAAAGGGAACCTGTCATGTGGATATTTGATTATAATCTAACTAATTATATACAATCATTAACTACTAAAAAGTGCCTTAGATGTATTCACTTACTAGTGTGACAGATGGTTACCTCATAATATACACACAAAGATGCCGCATGCTAATGAGCTGATTTGAGTCCAGCGTGATGTCATTGAGTGCAGCGTATATTTAATTCAGAGCTATAGCCACTCCCCTGCCCACCTGCTGCTGATTCATATGGAAAAAAACTGTCATTCAGCAGCAGGTGGGCGGGGAGAGTCAGGAGCTCATAAATATTCATGACTCATCATTATCAGCTCGAGCTTTTCAATACAAGATGTTGGCAGATTGACTGGGTCAATTAAAGAAAGTGACCCAGCATTGTGCTAAGAGAATCAGTCACTTATTTATGTTGCCCTTAGTTAGGACACCATAAAACTGGTGACAGGTTCCCTTTAACTAAGGCTCCAGTTCTAGCTGATGAAAAACAGCCCCAAAGCATGATGCTGCCACCACCATGATTCACTGTGGATATGGTGTTCTTTTGGTGATGTGCAGTGTTGTTTTTGCACCAAACATATCTTTTGGAATTATGGCCAAAAAGTTCAACCATGGTTTCATCAGACTATAACACCTTTTCCCACATGCTTTTGGGAGACTTCAGATATGTTTTTTGCAAAATGTAGCCTGGCTTGGATGTTTTTCTTCGTAAGAAAAGGCTTTCGTCTTGCCACTCTACCCCATAGCCCAGACATATGAAGAATACTGGAGATTGTTGTCACATGTACCACACAGCCAGTACTTGCCAGATATTCCTGCAGCTCCTTTAATGTTGCTGAAGGCCTCTTGGTAGCCTCCCAGACCAGTTTTCTTCTCGTCTTTTTATCAATTTTGGAGGTTATTTTCTGCACTTGATGATGACTTCACTGTGTTCAATGGTATATCTAATACCTTGGAAATTCTCTTGTACCCTACTCCTGACTGATACCTTTTAACAATGAGGTCCCTCTGATGCTTTGGATGCTCTCTGTGGACCATGGCTTATGCTGAGGGATGCGACTAAGAAAATTTCATGAAAGACCAACTAGAGCAGCTGAACTTTATTTGGGGTTAATCAGAGGCACTTTAAATGATAGCAGGTGTATGCTGACTCCTATTTAACATGATTTTGGATGTGATTGCTTAATTCTGAAAACAGCTACATCCCCAGTTATAAGAGGGTGTGCACACTTATGCAACCACATTATTTTATTTATTTTTTGTTTTCTTCCCTCCACCTAAAATATTTCAGTTTGTTTTTCAATTGAGTGGTACAGTTTATAGGTTGCATTAAAGGTGGAAAAAGTTCTGAAATTATTTATCTTTGTCTCATTTTTTTACAGCACAGAAACCTGACATTTTAACAGGGGTGTGTAGACTTTTATATCCACTGTAAAATGTCTTCTAAAGTGAAATTACCCTCATTTTGATAATCTATCAGGATACTGTAGTCCACCCATTGCAGTTATTACTTTAGTTGCCTTCCTCTGAACCTTCTCTAGCTCTGCTATGTCTGCATTGTTCACAGGAGCCCAGAATTGTACACAATATTCCAAGTGCGTTCTGACTAGTGAGTTCTCTATGATATTACTTAAAGAGAACCTTTCATCGCTCTGCGCTGCGATTGGACAGAGCTACAGCCAGGGGAGAAGGAGACACCCATAGAGAAAGACTGCATCTCCTCCCCATTGGTCCGATGCTCAGTATTAGCATACTGAGCGCAAAATTTGCAGGGGGCCATAACAGAGTGCAGGAGCTCTATTTAAAAAAAAAACAGGCAGGGTGGCAGCACCCTTACTACAAACCAATGAAAGGTCCTCTTTAATTCTTGCAGAATATGAGGTGTATGCCATCTGGATCCAGTTAATTGTCTATTTTAATCTTTTTCAGATACCTCTGCACTTTTTCCTGGGTCAGACAGAACACATTTTATAGGGAGTTTATTTGACACAGCATTTTATCTGACATTTGATATTCCTCGTTGAACACAGTAACATAGTTTATAAGGCAGAAAAAAATCCTTCCCAACACGAGAAATATATCCAAGTCCCTCTTCAACTCTTTTAGTGAACTTACCATCACCACCTCCTCAGGCAGAGAGTTCCATAGTCTCACTGCTCTTACCGTAAAGAATCATTTTCTATGTTTGTGTACAAACTTTCTTTCCTCCAGATACAGAGGATGTCCCCTCGTCACAGTCACAGTCCTGGGGATAAATAGATGATGGGAGAAATCTCTGTACTGACCCCTGATATACACTGCCTGTCCAAAAAAAAAGTCGCCACCAAAAAAAAAAGTCACACACTTTAATATTTTGTTGGACCGTCTTTCGCTTTGATTATGGCACACATAATTGGGGAATTGTTTCGATAAGCTTCTGCAATGTCACAAGATTTATTTCCATCCAGTGTTGCATTAAGATCTTGCATTTATGATGGTAGAGTCTGACTGCTGCGCAAAGCCTTCTCCAGCACATCCCAAAGATTCCTAATGGGGTTAAGGTCTGGACTCTGTGGTGGCCAATCCATGTGTGAAAATTATGTCTCATGCTCCCTGAACCACTCTTTCACAATTTGAGCCTAATGAATCCTGGCATTGCAATCTAGGAATATACCCGTGCCATCAGGGAATAAAAAATCCATTGATGGAATAACCTGGTCATTCAGTATGTTCAGGTAGTCAGCTGACCTCATTCTTGGAGCACATACTGTTGCTGAACCTAGACCTGACCAACTGCAGCAACCCCAGATCATAGCACTGCGCCCATAGGCTTGTACAGTAGGCACTAGGCATGATGGGTGCATCACTTCATCTGACCCTCTTCTTACCCTGATGCGCCAATCACTCTGGAACAGGATAAATCTGGACTCATCAGAGCACATGACCTTCTTCATTTGCTCCAGAGTCCAATCCTTATCCTCCCTACCAAATTGAAGCCTTTTTTTCTGGTTTGCCTCACTGATTAGTGGTTTTATTATGGCTACACAGCTGTTCAGTCCCAATACCTTGAGTTCCCTTCACATTGTGCATGTGTAAATGCTCTTACTTTCTCTATTAAACATAGCCCTGAGTTCTACTGCTGTTTTTCTTCGATTTGATTTCACCAAACGTTTAAGTGATCGCCGATCACGATTATTCAGGATTTTTTCCCCGCCACATTTCTTCCTTGAATACGATGGGTCCCCACTATTCTTCCAGTTTTTAATAATGTGTTGGGCAGTTCTTAATCCAATTTTAGCAGTTTCTGCAATCTCCTTAGATGTTTTCTCTGCTTGATGCATGCCAATGATTTGACTCTTCTCAAACAGACTAACATCTTTTCCACGACCACGAGATGTGTCTTTCGACATGGTTGTTTAAGAAATGAGAAGAAACTCATTGCACCAGTTGGGGTTAAATAACTTATTGCCAGCTGAAAGATAATTACCCATTCAGTAATTATCCAATAGGAGGCTCATAACTATTTGCTTAGTTAAATCCAGGTGGCAACTTTTGGACAGGCGGTGTATTTATACATAGTTATTAGATCTCCCCTTAGTTGTCTTTTTTCTAAAGTGAATAACCCTAATTTTGATAATCTTTCAGGGTACTGTAGTCCACCCATTCCATTCATTACTTTAGTTGCCCTCTTCTGAACCCTCTCCAGCTCTGGTATGTCTGCCTTGTTCACAGGAGCCCAGAACTGTACACAGTACTCCATGTGTGGTTTGAATAGTGATTTGTAAAGCGGCAGGACTATGCTCTCATCACAGGCATCTATGCCTCTTTTGATGCAACCCATTATCTTACTGGCCTTGGCAGCAGCTGCCTGACACTGGTTTCTACAGCTTAGTTTGCTGTTCACTAAAATTCCCAGGTCCTTTTCCATGTCAGTGTTACCCAGTGTTTTACCATTTAGTATTTACTGGTGACTTGCATTTTTCCTTCCCATGTGCATACCTTTACATTTGTCAGTGTTAAACCTCATCTGCCACTTCTCTGCCCAAGCCTCCAATCTATCCAGATCCATCTGTAGCAGTACGCTGTCCTCTTCCGTGTTAATTACTTTAGATAGTTTAGTGTCATCTGCAAAAATTTTACAGTGCAAGCCTTCTACAAGATCATTAATAAATATATTGAAGAGAATAGGGCCCAATACTGCCCCCTGTGGTACCTCACTAGTGACAGTGACCCAATCTGAGTGTGTACTGTTAATAACCATCCTCTGTTTTCTATCACTGAGCCAGTTACTTAGCCACATACAGAAAAAAATAGTATCACCCTATAATTCTACCTCATCACACTTTCCAGATTAAACTTTTTACCATTTATATAATTAAAGAACATATTAGGTTTAGTTTTACTGTCTTTGTCAATCAATCACCCTGTCTCCAGCTTGGCTGCTTTTATCTGTCGTTTTCAGGTGCTATTTTTTTTCCTTATAGTTTTTCTACTAGTTTTCACTACTTTTCCGTTAAGTGATTTAAATGCTTTCTTTTTGTCATTTATTGCCCCCTTTGCATTCCTATAAATCCACATAAAATATATACATCTGACTGGAAATGAGCGAAGTTTTGAAAAATTTTGATTTGGACAATTCGCCAAAGTTCTTCAAGAAATGTAATTTGTTTCAAATTAATTTGTCGCAAATCGGGATAAATCTGGTATACACAGGCCACTCTGCCTAGTCATATGCATCCCACTTAGTGGCCCAATCTCAGTGTGAAGGCTTGGAACTTAAACTGGGACAGTGCAGGGAGATTGTAGGGAGAAGGTATCGCCATGTGCACCCACATGCATAGTTATTCAATTCTGGGTAGGTATCAGTATTACAGGCAGTTGTAGTTTATCATTGTCGACATCACAGTCATAGGGCACTATGACACATAGAACATCCCTTCTGTTAGCTATTGAATTACTGTGCTTCAGTATTACAGGTCAATAAAAGCGTCAGGTCTAATTTATCACTGTGGACTTAACCGTGCAGTGCCCCTATTACTGTTTATGTTTGAATTCTTCTGATCCATCAGAACAACATAAAAAAAAAAAAAAAAACAATCCTGTATTTTAAGCATCCATAAAGCCTCTTTTAGATGGTAAGCATTTTGTCAGTGTTTTGTATCAGTATTTGATCAGTAATTGTAAGCCAAAAACAGGAGTGGGTCCAAAACAAATACAATTTTATTATTTGCATCTCATCTGTGTTTTAAACACTGAATAAAGGAACATATTAGCTATGATGAATTTGGGTCGAGTTAGTGGAGTGATTTGTGTGGTTCATTAAAATAACCAATGACACTCCTCCCATATGGTAATATTCCAGATGCCATGTTTGATTTATCCTGCAAGTTTAGTCCATCTGGTTTTAAAAATCACTGCAGAAAATGCACCAAAATGATACGCAACTGACAATACTAGCTAATTCCTCAAGTCGATGTTAAAAGCTGAGAACTTTGCCAATATCTTCCAGTCAGGAACATATCGGAGCCCATCATGCACCTCATCACGGTGTCTCAGCAAACATGGGGTACTACCACTAAACTACCCGTGGTGTGTGAACAGGGTTTGAACAGTGTTAGAAACTAACTCACTGCCAGACTCTCACATGCCTCCATAGTGGTATGACCTATATTTTTGTAAAATGTCCTTGTGGTGCATGTACGGATTTTTTGCTGGGGATTGCCGTTATCTGCGGACCGCATGCGGAGGAATTATTCCCCCGGTTATAGACGCGCTACAGTGTTTGGGTTTGGAGCATTTCCACCCGTTTAGGCAGTTTTTCCTCCATCTGGTTTTAACTCAAATACGTGTTGAAAGCAAAATACAATTAAATTCATAGTACAGAGGGACCTTGTAGAAGGATCTACAAGGGCTATTATTTTGTTGCACGGCACAGTACAATTTGTTTAAAATTTGTTGTGTCTGTAAGAATGATGCAGAATAAAAATTTCCATAACAGAAATAATAGCAATAATAATTTTGGGTCTAGTTGGTGGAGCAATTTGTCTGGTAATACAGTCATAGATCTGACTAGAGATGAGCGAATTTTTAAAAATCTTGCCGGTTTACCAATTTTTTGTGGAAAAATTTGGTTAGATCCGAATTTATTTGCGGCAAATTACATTAAAAAACAGCTATTTTCTAGCTGCAGAGAGCCTTTATAGTGGTGTAAAACACTGTGCCTTGCAGTAACACAGATAGGGAGTCTGTTTTGGTAGTGAAATAATACTGTGAGTTCGTATGACATGCAGATGACAGGGGTCACACTTAGAATCACTGCACACTTCACTTATTTGGCAATAGATGTCAACAGAACCTGTTCTATTTAATGCTTATACAAGTAGAGCCCCCCTAACAGAATGGAGAGGGTGTCAGCAGTAAGTTTGTGTTGACGTCACTGATTAATTTGCTCTTCCTCTGATCCGTCAGAACAATAACCCACAAAAATAGATCCTGTCTGTGGAACATAGGCCTTCACTCAGTCAGTAGTTGCTCAATAATCCATCAGTATTGCTAATGCCCAAAATAAACATAGATGACACGTGAATGGAAAATTTTCATGTCTTCTGTGTTTTGTACCCACTCCTACTTTTGGCTACCAAATCATAAGCCAATTCTGGCTTATACATAGACAGGATCCATTGTGCGTCTCATTTTTCCTTCGTTCTGACAGATCAGAATAAAGGTCAAATAAATTATGTCAGCCAGGCCGAAAGCCAAAATAGTGGACCAGTCATGAAGTGAGGAGGGTGGGGACAGCATGAGAAGTCCACAGAGTGGCCTTCTGACATAGTGGTGAGGTGGCAGTAGCATCAGGAGGCCACAGAGTCGCACGACGATGAGGGATTGTGGCGGTGTCAGCAGCATGAGGAGACTACAGAGTATCACGATGACGAGAGATTGTGGCCTCCAAATGCTGCTGCCACCTCCACAGAGTGGCACGACGACAAAGTGTGGAGGTGTCAGCAGCATGAGGAGGCCAGAGTAGCACGACGAAGAGTGATTGTGAAGGTGTCAGCAACATGAGGAGGCCACAGAGTAGCATGATGACGAGAGATTGTGGAGATGTCAGCAACATGAGGAGGCCACAAAGTAGCATGATGACGAGAGATTGTGGAGATGTCAGCAACATGAGGAGGCCACAGAGTAGCACGACTATGAGAGAATGGGGAGGTGGCAGCAGCATGAGGAGGCCACAGAGTGGCAGGACAACAAAGTGTGGAGGTGTCAGCAGCATGAGAAGGCCAGATTAGCACGACTATGAGAGATTGTGGAGGCCTCAGAGTAGCACAACGACGAAAGATTGTGGAGGTGGCAGCAGCATGAGGAGGCCACTTCATCTCAATTTAATAATACATGTTCTCCGGCACAAAAGGCTTGGCAAATTGATTGTCTGGGAATTTCCATTGAAGATTGGAATATTGGCAAATTTAAGTTTAGTTTCTTATAATTTTAATCAAGTTTTGGTTCCATTTAATATTAAATATTTAATAAATTTAATAAAAAAATAAGTGTTGCCTGAGACAGGAGAGAATCGGCCTCTCAACAACGAGAGATTGTGGAGGTGTCAGCAGCAATTGGAGGCCATAGAGTGGCACGACGACAAAGTAAGGAGATGACAGCAGCATGAGGAGGCAACTTTGGCTTTGCACGATTAAGCCCTGTGAAACCCAAATATAGAAAAAAAAATATTATTTTTATTTTTTTCATTTTTCAAATGTTGTTGTAGGATGCCTCTGATGTAGAAATTGAAGAGTTTTAAAAAAAATTGTGTTCGTTTTTCGGAATTTGTAATATTGCAACGTTGGGCTTGGTTGGGAGCAGAACTTCTAAATTTTGCACTCACATTCTATAAACAAATATAAACACCTAAAGATATAATTGCATGTTTGACTGCTCATGTTTCCCCATAAAACTATACAGTATGTTATGATTAATAACTGCACACATTTGCATTTTTTCAACTATGATTTATTAATAATAATAATAATTTTGTAAAATAGGATTAGAATGTAAATCATTCATGACAGTGTTCATTTGCAGTGATAGTCCCAAAGACAGTTCTTGTCATCTGAAAAACAGAGATGGACATTGCACTTGCTGCACAGTGTGCTGGTATATTCTTTATCACAGTGTCTGCAGCGTCCTCACGTGGTTTTCACTGGGAAATGTGCAATTATGTCCTTATGCACATCTGGTGAGGGATGAGAAGTTGACCTTTTGGCTGAAATCACATTTGGTGGACTCCCATCACCTGGAAATGGTTTCTTCTGTGCACTTAACCACCTCAGCCCCCAGTGCTTAAAACACCCTTAATGACCAGGCCACTTTTTACACTTCTGACCTACACTACTTTCACCGTTTATTGCTCGGTCATGCAACTTACCACCCAAATGAATTTTACCTCCTTTTCTTCTCACTAATAGAGCTTTCATTTGGTGGTATTTCATTGCTGCTGACATTTTTACTTTTTTTGTTATTAATCGAAATTTAACGATTTTTTTGCAAAAAAATGACATTTTTCACTTTCAGTTGTAAAATTTTGCAAAAAAAACGACATCCATATATAAATTTTGCTCTAAATTTATTGTTCTACATGTCTTTGATAAAAAAAAAATGTTTGGGTAAAAAAAAAATGGTTTGGGTAAAAGTTATAGCGTTTACAAACTATGGTACAAAAATGTGAATTTCCGCTTTTTGAAGCAGCTCTGACTTTCTGAGCACCTGTCATGTTTCCTGAGGTTCTACAATGCCCAGACAGTACAAACACCCCACAAATGACCCCATTTCGGAAAGTACACACCCTAAGGTATTCGCTGATGGGCATAGTGAGTTCATAGAACTTTTTATTTTTTGTCACAAGTTAGCGGAAAATGATGATTTTTTTTTATTATTTTTTTTTTCCTTACAAAGTCTCATATTCCACTAACTTGTGACAAAAAATAAAAACTTCTATGAACTCACTATGCCCATCACGAAATACCTTGGGGTCTCTTCTTTCCAAAATGGGGTCACTTGTGGGGTGGTTATACTGCCCTGGCATTCTAGGGGCCCAAATGTGTGGTAAGGAGTTTGAAATCAAATTCTGTAAAAAATGACCTGTGAAATCCGAAAGGTGCTCTTTGGAATATGGGCCCCTTTGCCCACCTAGGCTGCAAAAAAGTGTCACACATCTGGTATCTCTGTATTCAGGAGAAGTTGAGGAATGTGTTTTGGGGTGTCTTTTTACATATACCCATGCTGGGTGAGATAAATATCTTGGTCAAATGCCAACTTTGTATAAAAAAATGGTAAAAGTTGTCTTTTGCTAAGATATTTCTCTCACCCAGCATGGGTATATGTAAAATGACACCCCAAAACACATTCCCCAACTTCTCCTGAGTACGGAGATACCAGATGTGTGACACTTTTTTGCAGCCTAGGTGGGCAAAGGGGCCCATATTGCAAAAAGCACCTTTCGGATTTCACAGGTCATTTTTTACAGAATTTGATTTCAAACTCCTTACCACACATTTGGGCCCCTAGAATGCCAGGGCAGTATAACTACCCCACAAGTGACCCCATTTTGGAAAGAAGACACCCCAAGGTATTCCGTGAGGGGCATGGCAAGTTCCTAGAATTTTTTATTTTTTGTCACAAGTTAGTGGAAAATGATGATTTTTTTTTTTTTTTTCATACAAAGTCTCATATTCCACTAACTTGTGACAAAAAATAAAAACTTCCATGAACTCACTATGCCCATCAGCGAATACCTTGGGGTCTCTTCTTTCCAAAATGGGGTCACTTGTGGGGTAGTTATACTGCCCTGGCATTCTAGGGGCCCAAATGTGTGGTAAGGATTTTGAAATCAAATTCTGTAAAAAATGACCTGTGAAATCCGAAAGGTGCTCTTTGGAATATGGGCCCCTTTGCCCACCTAGGCTGCAAAAAAGTGTCACACATCTGGTATCTCTGTATTCAGGAGAAGTTGAGGAATGTGTTTTGGGGTGTCTTTTTACATATACCCATGCTGGGTGAGATAAATATCTTGGTCAAATGCCAACTTTGTATAAAAAAATGGGAAAAGTTGTCTTTTGCCAAGATATTTCTCTCACCCAGCATGTGTATATGTAAAATGACACCCCAAAACACATTCCCCAACTTCTCCTGAGTACGGAGATACCAGATGTGTGACACTTTTTTGCAGCCTAGGTGGGCAAAGGGGCCCATATTCCAAAGAGCACCTTTCGGATTTCACTGGTCATTTTTTACAGAATTTGATTTCAAACTCCTTACCACACATTTGGGACCCTAGAATTCCAGGGCAGTATAACTACCCCACAAGTGACCCCATTTTGGAAAGAAGAGACCCCAAGGTATTCGCTGATGGGCATAGTGAGTTCATGGAAGTTTTTATTTTTTGTCACAAGTTAGTGGAATATGAGACTTTGTATGAAAAAAAAAAAAAAAATCAGCATTTTCCACTAACTTGTGACAAAAAATAAAAAATTCTAGGAACTCGCCATGCCCCTCACGGAATACCTTGGGGTGTCTTCTTTCTAAAATGGGGTCACTTGTGGGGTAGTTATACTGCCCTGGCATTTTCCAGGGGCCCTAATGTGTGGTAAGTAGGTAAATGACCTGTGAAATCCTAAAGGTGCTCTTTGGAATATGGGCCCCTTTGCCCACCTAGGCTGCAAAAAAGTGTCACACATGTGGTATCGCCGTATTCAGGAGAAGTTGGGGAATGTGTTTTGGGGTGTCATTTTACATATACCCTTGCTGGGTGAGAGAAATATCTTGACAAAAGACAACTTTTCCCATTTTTTTATACAAAGTTGGCATTTGACCAAGATATTTCTCTCACCCAGCATGGGTATATGTAAAATGACACCCCAAAACACATTCCCCAACTTCTCCTGAGTACGGCGATACCAGATGTGTGACACTTTTTTGCAGCCTAGATGCGCAAAGGTGCCCAAATTCCTTTTAGGAGGGAATTTTTAGACATTTGGATACCAGACTTCTTCTCACGCTTTGGGGCCCCTAGAATGCCAGGGCAGTATAAATACCCCACATGTGACCCCATTTTGGAAAGAAGACACCCCAAGGTATTCAATGAGGGGCATGGCGAGTTCATAGAAATTTTTTTTTTTTGGCACAAGTTAGCGGAAATTGATATTTTTAATTTTTTTCTCACAAAGTCTCCCGTTCCGCTAACTTGGGACAAAAATTTCAATCTTTCATGGACTCAATATGCCCCTCACGGAATACCTGGGGGTGTCTTCTTTCCGAAATGGGGTCACATGTGGGGTATTTATACTGCCCTGGCATTCTAGGGGCCCTAAAGCGTGAGAAGAAGTCTGGAATATAAATGTCTAAAAAATTTTACGCATTTGGATTCCGTGAGGGGCATGGTAAGTTCATGTGAGATTTTATTTTTTGACACAAGTTAGTGGAATATGAGACTTTGTAAGAAAAAAAAAAAAAATTCCGCTAACTTGGGCCAAAAAAATGTCTGAATGGAGCCTTACAGAGGGGTGATAAATGACAGGGGGGGTGATAAATGACAGGGGGGGTGATCAATGACAGGGGGGTGATCAATGACAGGGGGGTGATCAATGACAGGGGGGTGATCAATGACAGGGGGGTGATCAGGGAGTCTATATGGGGTGATAACCACAGTCATTGATCACGCCCGTGTAAGGCTTCATTCAGACGTCCGGATGCGTTTTGCGGATCCGATCCATCTATCAGTGGATCCGTAAAAATCATGCGGACATCTGAATGGAGCTCTACAGGGGGGTAATCAATGACAGGGGGGTGATCAGGGAGTCTATATGGGGTGATCACCACAGTCATTGATCATGCCCCTGTAAGGCTTCATTCAGACGTCCGGATGCGTTTTGCGGATCCGATCCATCTATCAGTGGATCCGTAAAAATCATGCGGACGTCTGAATGGAGCTTTACAGGGGGGTAATCAATGACAGGGGGGTGATCAGGGAGTCTATATGGGGTGATCACCACAGTCATTGATCACGCCCCTGTAAGGCTTCATTCAGACGTCCGGATGCGTTTTGCGGATCCGATCCATCTATCAGTGCATCCGTAAAAATCATGCGGACATCTGAATGGAGCTTTACAGGGGGTTGATCAATGACAGGGGGGTGATCAGGGAGTCTATATGGGGTGATCACCACAGTCATTGATCACGCCCCTGTAAGGCTTCATTCAGACGTCCGGATGCGTTTTGCGGATCCGATCCATCTATCAGTGCATCCGTAAAAATCATGCGGACATCTGAATGGAGCTTTACAGGGGGTTGATCAATGACAGGGGTGTAATCAATGACAGGGGGGTGATCAGGGAGTCTATATGGGGTGATAACCACAGTCATTGATCATGCCCCTGTAAGGCTTCATTCAGATGTCCGTATGCGTTTTGCGGATCTGATCCATCTATCAGTGCATCCGTAAAAATCATGCGGACATCTGAATGGAGCTTTACAGGGGGGTGATCAATGACAGGGGTGTAATCAATGACAGGGGGGTGATCAGGGAGTCTATATGGGGTGATCACCACAGTCATTGATCATGCCCCTGTAAGGCTTCATTCAGACGTCCGGATGCGTTTTGCGGATCCGATCCATCTATCAGTGCATCCGTAAAAATCATGCGGACATCTGAATGGAGCTTTACAGGGGGGTGATCAATGACAGGGGTGTAATCAATGACAGGGGGGTGATCAGGGAGTCTATATGGGGTGATCACCACAGTCATTGATCATGCCCCTGTAAGGCTTCATTCAGACGTCCGGATGCGTTTTGCGGATCCGATCCATCTATCAGTGCATCCGTAAAAATCATGCGGACATCTGAATGGAGCTTTACAGGGGGGTGATCAGGGAGTCTATATGGGGTGATCACCACAGTCATTGATCATGCCCCTGTAAGGCTTCATTCAGACGTCCGGATGCGTTTTGCGGATCCGATCCATCTATCAGTGCATCCGTAAAAATCATGCGGACATCTGAATGGAGCTTTACAGGGGGGTGATCAGGGAGTCTATATGGGGTGATCACCACAGTCATTGATCATGCCCCTGTAAGGCTTCATTCAGACGTCCGGATGCGTTTTGCGGATCCGATCTATCTATCAGTGGATCCGTAAAAATCATTCGGACGTCTGAATGGAGCTTTACAGGTGGGTGATCAATGACAGGGGGGTAATCAATGACAGGGGGGTGATCAGGGAGTCTATATGGGGTGATCACCACAGTCATTGATCACGCCCCTGTAAGGCTTCATTCAGACGTCCGGATGCGTTTTGCGGATCCGATCCATCTATCAGTGGATCCGTAAAAATCATGCGGACGTCTGAATGGAGCTTTACAGGGGGGTGATCAATGACAGGGGGGTAATCAATGACAGGGGGGTGATCAGGGAGTCTATATGGGGTGATCAGGGGTGATCAGGGGCTAATAAGGGGTTAATAAGTGACGGGGGGGGGGGTGTAGTGTAGTGTAGTGGTGCTTGGTGCTACTTTACTGAGCTACCTGTGTCCTCTGGTGGTCGATCCAAACAAAGGGGACCACCAGAGGACCAGGTAGCAGGTATATTAGACGCTGTTATCAAAACAGCGTCTAATATACCTGTTAGGGGTTAAAAAAAACACATCTCCAGCCTGCCAGCGAACGATCGCCGCTGGCAGGCTGGAGATCAACTCTCTTACCTTCTGTTCCTGTGAGCGCGCGCGCCTGTGTGCGCGCGTTCACAGGAAATCTCGCGTCTCGCGAGAGGACGCGCCGGCGCGTCCAGGAGGAATAAATCAACCACCTCCAGGACGCGTCTGTGCGTACAGCGGTCCGGAGGTGGTTAAGCCTTAAAGGGCTTCTGTCACCCCACTAAACTAATTTTTTTTTTTTTTGTGTACTTATAATCCCTATCCTGCCATATTGCCATACATTATGTTATTAATAATTTTCGTTAAGTAGATTTATCAAAAAACTTACCTTTATGATATGCTAATTACCTTTCTACCAGCAAGTAGGGCGTCTACTTGCTGGTAGCAGCCGCAGAAAACCGCCCCCTCCTTCTGTTGATTGACAGGGCCAGCCGCGATCTCCTCCTCCGGCCAGCCCTGTCAGCATTTCAAAAATCGTGCGCCTGTGTTGATTCGGTGCAGGCGCTCTGAGATAAGGAGGCTCACCTCCTCAGCACTCCCTCAGTGCGCCTGCGCCGATGACGTCTTCTCTTTCGGTACTAAAAACACAAAAAAAAAGGGGGGTCAGCACATCCCAATGCGTAGGTGCACGTCGCAGTGTGGCTGCAAATATACATTTGACAAACACATAGGGCAACAGCACTCTACAAACCAAAGGTAGAGTACAAAAGTATATTACATTGTAAATGCTATGCTAATAACTTAGAGATGCTTAGCAAATACATTTTGTACAAAATCATTTGAGCCTGTCTGCCGAACACCAAGGCGATCTCTAATAAGACGGGTCCTAACACTAAAGCTCACCTGTTGGATGCCATAACAGCGACCATGAAATCCAGGAAATGCAGATCCCACATGCATGCTGGGCCCCTGTTGATCCATATCTGTGTGGAGCCAAAATGGCCTACATGGAATCCAGGGACTACAAATACCAGCATGCATGCTGAGCAAACTATATACTCAAGCTAATTAAAATCAGCCTGTGAGGCAGAAGAGGCTAGGGAGTGCACGACCCTGCATATGGGAGTCAGCCACTACTCCCATATATAATACTACAAACACAAAAAAGGGGGGTCAGCGCATCCCAATGCGTAGGTGCACGTCGCAGTGTGGCTGCAAATATACATTTGACAAACACATAGGGCAACAGCACTCTACAAACCAAAGGTAGAGTACAAAAGTATATTACATAGTAAATGCTATGCTAATAACTTAGAGATGCTTGGCAAATAAATTTTGTACAAAATCATTTGAGCCCGTCTGCTGCATTTCCTGGATTTCATGGTCGCTGTTATGACACCCAACAGGTGAGCTTTAGTGTTAGGACCCGTCTTATTAGAGATCGCCTTGGCGTGCGGCAGACGGGCTCAAATGATTTTGTACAAAATTTGCTAAGCATCTCTAAGTTATTAGAGATGCAGGACCGTGCACTCCCTAGCCTCTTCTGCCTCACAGGCTGATTTTAATTAGCTTGAGTATATAGTTTGCTCAGCATGCATGCTGGTATTTGTAGTCCCTGGATTCCATGAAGGCCATTTTGGCTCCACACAGATATGGATCAACAGGGGCCCAGCATGCATGTGGGACCTGCATTTCCTGGATTTCATGGTCGCTGTTATGGCACCCAACAGGTGAGCTTTAGTGTTAGGACCCGTCTTATTAGAGATTGCCTTGGCGTGCGGCAGACGTGTTCAAATGATTTTGTACAAAATGTCTTCTTTTTCGGTGACGTCATCGGCGCAGGCGCACTGAGGGAGTGCTGAGGAGGCGAGCCTCCTTATCTCAAAGCGCCTGCGCCGAATCAACACAGGCGCGCGATTTCTGAAATGCTGACAGGGCTGGCCGGAGGAGGAGATCGCGGCTGGCCCTGTCAATCAACAGAAGGAGAGGGCGGTTTTCTGCGGCTGCTACCAGCAAGTAGACGCCCTACTTGCTGGTAGAAAGGTAATTAGCATATCATAAAAGTAAGTTTTTTGCTAAATCTACTGAACGAAAATTATTAATAACATAATGTATGGAAATATGGCAGGATAGGGATTATAAGTACACAAAAAAAAAATGAGTTTAGTGGGGTGACAGAAGCCCTTTAATATTAAATGACTAGAAGCAGCAAGAGTAACAGGACTGACACACATAATTAGCTATTAAACATCAAAGTGACATTTCTGCAGAATTTGTCACTGCCTATGCTCTAGTATATACATCATCTTAACTGTCGAGAAAAGCAAATTTAGGATGTCATTTACAAACAGATATACACCACTTTTGTGGCGTATATCTAGCGCAGATTCTGTCGCACGCCATGTTGCGGCAGATTCTGTGACTTCTTCCCCATTCAGACCAGGTCTAAAAAAGGGGGCGGGGGGAGGACTGGTACCTCTTCATAACTTCAGTGATCCAACTCCAGCGCAGGCGCAGATGTGCCCCTTAGTACATTAAGTAATTGGTAAGTACTTCTCTAACCCGATGGGGTTATGCTATGGAGTTTTCCTTGGTTATATTTTTGTAATAATAAAGGTTATGTTTTAGGGGAAGTTTTTTTTGCTTTCCGTTATATATTTTGAGTACTTTTCCCAGATCTTTGGATACACTGAGGGTAGACTTCTCAGGTCTGTGATACTGGGGTTGTGCTATGGAAGGCACAATGCAATGACAGAGCAGCTTCATCCAAATGATGGCAGAAGTCAGCAAATAAAATTCCAGTACAGAAAAGACTCCTGGATAAAATAGAAGAAAGGTTCAAAAGCTTGATTGGGATTAAAATTAAAGTGATCCAGAAGGCCAAGAGAACAGAATATTTTTCTCATTTTATTTAACCCTTCTAACCTGGAGGTTTTATTGTTTTTTCATTTTTATTTTGCACTCCCTGCATTCCCAGAGCCATAACTTTTTTTATTTTTACGTTCACATAGCCGAATGGGGGGGCTTGTTTTTTGCGGGACAAGTTGTACTTTCCAACACCACTATTTAATATTGCATATGATGTAGTGGGAAGAGGAAAAAACTGTCACACTCTAATGTCATGCTCTAGTGTGGAAGGAAACCCAACACCGAACATAGGAGGGAAAGGGGAAAGGAAATAAGGCCTGAAAAACTAGGAAAGGAAGATGGACACCTCCTAGTGAAAACTCTAATCAAAGCACTGTCTGACTACCAGTATGAACAGACCCCAGAAGTAGGTTAGTTCATATATAGGAATACCTACAGTCCTACCTAACCCTAAAGGACCCTGGTACTAATGACAGGAATGAGACATCCTGTTCCTCCAAAAGGAAAGATGAATGGGAGTCTCCCTAAAGCCTACAAACAACAAAGAGATGCAACACACAGAAAAGCCAAAATGCAAAGGGAAAGGTAACACTTAATTTCCAAGAATCTATGACAGCACCAGGAACTTAGCTGAGATCCAAACACCAGCTATCCACAGGTCCAACTGAAGCTATAAACTGCACAGCATTGTAGGAGAAACAACTATAAATGGGGAAAGTTAAATGACCACAATACCAACACCTGGAGGTTAAGGGTGTGGCCAGTACCAGAAACTACACCAGATCCACAAGGTTAACATGTCAAATCAAACCATGTGTTGCCAGTCTCAAAGATCTCCTGCCACTCACTGTCGCAGGTACGTCCGTGACAAAAAGGGGGGTAAGGGAGTATACAAGGGGTGCAAAGCTCCGGAAAGCATAACATTGCATAAGAAAAACAAATCAAATATACATGGCTGATAATTGTAGGGTTGCTTTGGTTGCGACAAAAGAGGTAGTAATAGAGATCTCTATCACAGATATTGCAGTGGTATCAGTAACATAATAAAGTAACAAAATAAAGAAATCAAAAGTACATTTGGTCACGGGGGTCCTCCAACTGCTCGGTCTTGTGGCAAAGACCCTCTGTACAGGCCCTTCTAGCTTCTCTCCATGGGCCCCATAGTTTAAGAAACCTGGGGTGATTCCTGGACTCCCAGCTAGCTAACTTTTCCATTAAACAGATTTGGTCAACTTTTGTGTGCCACAATTCAATGGTGGGTGGTGTGCTGCTTAACCACTTCAGGGGGATAAGCAGTCTTGCAGCTTGGATCAAATAGTTGGTAAGTCTATTCTACCTGGTGTCCAGGTTGGAGATGGCAACCACAATATGACTGATTCAGGTAGAAGCTTAATACTATTAATTTTACTTTCTATCTATGTCCAGTACCCCTGAATATTTGGGCAAGATATGACCCAATATTACTCAGAGAGCCTTGCTCATTCCCACTTCTCCAACATGTGTCTGACATGCTCAAACCCTTTCGGAATAGTTTTTGTGGGTCTTTATACCATCTTGTCATGGACTTATACGAATGTTCTTGAATTTGCACACACCTGGGGAACCCATGTGACCGTAGGTGAATTTGGGTGATTTCTGCCTCTGAAGGACCTGCCCAGGTCCTTTTCCCATCCCCTAATATAGGACGGTGTTCAGTGACATTGAAGAGACACCACATACTGGTAGAAAAGGGAGATTGCATGTTTGGAGACGGAGTCGCTTCGTACTATCCCTTCCCACCAGGTCTCATTCTGTATTTAGGAGTATTTTGCCTTTAGAATTTTGCTAGCCTGGGAGAGCTCACTTTTTTTTTTTCATCTAGAAAATTCCCTTATGGTATGTGGTTGAAGCAGAAAGCCTCCAATTTGTCCCCACAGTCAGTATCTAGAATGAAATCGTCTAGAGTCATCTTTTTGAGTTTCTGCCCAAAACTATGGTGTTGATGTATGTTGGGGTAGAGTAGGTAGGGAATTAAGGCTGCCAGCATTACCTTGGATGGTGTGGAGAGTAAAGGTGAGCCAGCCGATATGGACTGCATGGCAAGGAGAATGCCTTTTGTTAATCCCCCCCACTGGTTGTGGAGGCATAGTGATTCCTCAAAGCCTCGATAGTTGGGTTTTTGATATATTGACCAGTTCATTGTCAGTACCTAAAACTTGAAACTTTGGGCAGCAAAGGTGTAACCACCTTTTCATTTGAATTGCTTTATAATAAGCTCTGAGGTCTGGGAGGCCAAAGCCCCCTTTCACTCAACCCATGAGTAATCTGTCATAAGCTATCCTGGGCCTCCTGTTTCTCCACAAGAAGATTGTAAAAATAGAACGGACCTGTATAAAGAAGGACATTGACAGATGTATGGGCACCATTTGGAGCAGATATAGGAATTTTGGTAGGACATAGGATTGGAGTATGTTTTTGCGTGTCATCCAGGTGACATATGGGAGAGAGATAGATTGTAGCTGTGTTTTCGCTTGTTCCAATAAAGGTATGTAGTTAGCTTTGTAGAGATTTGTGCTATTGGTAATTTATATTCCTAAGTATTTTAACTGACGCTTGCCATTTAAATAGGAAGTGTTTCCTGAGGGACTCTGTGACCCTTGGGGGTTATTTTTTTTTTAAACTTTGTTTGTTTTTACACTTTTTTATAGTTCCCCCAGGGAACTATAACAAGCAATCATTAGATTGCTATTCTAATAGACCCCAATGCATTAGCATTGGAGTCTATGAGAAAATTACTAGTTTCCTATGGATCCCTATTACAGGCCAGTGCTCCATAGGAAACACTGTGCAGCAGCCTCTTGTAATTCATTAAGACAGGAACTGCTGCACACAAGCTTCGGCTCCTCCAATAGCTGCACAGGGGAGCAGGAGCAACAGCGGAAGCACGCGCCTCCGGTATTTTGCGTGCTCAGATGCCGCATAAAACATTAGCCGCAGGTGTCTGCTGTATGAAACAGCACACACCTGCGGATATGGTGGCCACTCCGCTCAGGAGGGGGTGCCATCTTTAAAGACTGGGCCAGCGTCGTACTAGTACGGCACTGGTTGGGAAGGGGTTAAATATGATTGCATAAAAATGTTGTTTGTCATGCAGCCTCCTTTTCCAGGAACTATACCGATGTGTTTTCTAAACACCATGAGCAGTATAAAATGGAAGAGGTGGTTTAGAAAGGGTTTTCTAATTTTGGGGATATAATAAGTGTATTATCTAAGCCAAAATTACCATATTTTATGAACTCTGTATTAATGTATTTCATGATATTTTTAAGATACATTTAAGACAAGTTTTGAGAACTGCATGCTAAAAATTAATTTTGTGTTTTTATAATAATCCACGTTTACATATTTAAGTACCATTTTCTGACATGAATGATTCCTGTTATTAAGAATGTTTTATTAGACCATAGAAGGAGAAATACAGCAGAATAACAATCTCATTCTGTTATAGTACATAACATTCAAGAGAAAAAATGCGAGAATTGAAAAACCATAAAAGAAAAACAATAAATAAAACCCACATAAAGCCTAGGGAGTAAACTAAAACATAATGTCTTAAAATTAAGCAGGTTGAACAATAAAATGGGAGGGATGCATTACATTAATACAAGGTCGGTAATAGTGAAAACAGTGTTTGTACACGTCCCTTTAATCTCATTCTTTTGTATTCAAGGCAATAATGAAATAATTTTAAATGAAATAATTTCACTCAAGAATCCCTGCTTTTCACAAAGCAGTATTTATACCATTTAGTTAGTAGTATTTATGCCAATGAATTATAATCATAGAGAAGTAGGAACATACAGAGCTAAACATACACTGGGGGTGGAATTCATTAAATGCTAGTTCGAAAACAGCCCCCTCCATCTCAATGTTTTGTTTAGTATTAATTCTGTATATGATTTCCCTTCTCTCTAAATATTTCCCCTGGACTAATTTGCATTGGCATTCTCTAAATAACAGTACATTACTGCTCACATTTATATAAAAAAAATTGCTTGCCAATAAAGCCCCATGGAGTTGGGATGCATGAAATATCTAGTGTAATCTACATTCAATTCTCTATAATTGCATAAGGTAGAGATTTAAACACTGCCCTAATAGACTTTTTGAAGAAAAATGTGCAATGTGAATATATATTAACTTGGCTATAGCTATGCAACATCAGAAAACACAAGAGGTTTAATATATTTTTATGATAAACACCCTTAACTGCTTCAATACCGGAGTATTTAGCCCCCCCCCCCCCCCCAGGCTAATTTCTCAGTTTTATCAATGGGTTTATCTAACTGAAAATAATTTATGACCCAATGTCCATGTATCTGATATTAGTTTTCATGGGAAACCTTAGACCTTTCTTTTGTCCCATTAGATGACAAATATAGTATTAGAAAAAATATTTAAGGAAAAACTGTGAAAATGATGAAAAAATTGGTATTTCCTTTCCTATAATTCTCTTTTTTCTGAATGTTATAAAAAGATTGAGACTAAATATTTCTACATTTTTAAATATTTTAAGAAAGCAAAAAGGATTAAAAAATCTGTATGTTTGTATATTTTACACACACAAAGTCCACAAATGTATGTTTGCGTACATAGTCTGCAATATATTTTTATAGTACCTTGAAAAAATATTCATACGCTTTGAAATTTACACCAAACTTAAATGTATTTTTTTGGGATTTTATGTGATAGACCAACACAAAGTACGTGTTACGTGAAAAGAAAATGTTCAGCCCCCTGTACTAAGATACCCCTAAATTAAATCCAATGTGACCAATTACTTTCAGAAGTCAACTAAATGTTCAATTTATTCTGTTCTGTGAAGGCCTCAGAGGTTTGTTAGAAAACATGAGTGATCAAACAGTATCATGAAAATCAAGGAACACACCAGACAGGTCATTGATAAAGGTGTGGAGAAGTGTAAAGCAGGGTTAGGTTATAAAAAAAAATATCCCAAGCTCTGAACATCTCACAGAGCATTGTTCAATCTATCATCCGAAAATGGAAAGAGTATGGCACAACTGCAAACCTACCAAGACAGCCATCCAACTAAACTGACAGCCCAGACAAGGAGAGCAATAATTAGAGAAGTAGCCAAAAGGCCCATGGTCACTCTGGAGGAGCTGCATAAATCCACAGCTCAGGTGGGAGAATCTGCCGACAGGACAACTATTAGTCATGTACTCCACAAATTTGGCCCTTATGGAAGAGTGTGAAGAAGAAAGCCATTGCAGTTTGTCGTAAGCCATGTAGGGGACAAAGCAAACATTTTTTTACCTAAATGCAAAACGCTAAGACTGCAGGAACAGTGTAGGGACAGTGTCAAAAAACAGAATGTAAAATGGCTGCCAGATCAGGTTTATTTATAGGGTAGGGGGGGTGTCCATGTGCTGAAACGTCTCAATTGGCTGTCCTGTCCCACCTGATGGATGTGTCATGGGTCAAAGTTCAGCCCAAAAAATATGGCGCGTGTGAATATCGCCATATGTTCGCATGTTCGACGAATCGAAAAGAGCAAAGTTCGCCGAGAAACGACCGCTGGGCGAACCGCAAGACCATCTCTATCCACAATGTTAGACTCTTACTATCGGTCCAAAATGGGGGCTTTTTATACCTTCTGAGAGGGATGAAAACTTATCTTCTATTGAGAAATAATTTGTAGTTGGTTTGTAGATGCCTACATGTGCCATCGGCCATCCTTACAAAGGTATAACCGGGGGGACCCTCTGAGCTCATGCTCCACTGCCATGACTGCTTGGGAGGGGGGGGGGATTTAATGCAGGAACAGCACCAGCTTCATCAGCATCAACTTAAGTTTTGAGTCTCTGATGGGCACTTTTCTTCATTTGCCCACTGAAGAAACCACCCAGCTGCAGGAAATGGAGCAGAACCTGAACCAGCAGGTGGTGGCATACTTGGACTGCACTCTGTCACCCCAGATACAGGATCCTCTGGACTACAGGGCAGCCCCTGCAAACTTGAATTGTGGCAGTAACTGGCCACATTTGCCCTGGGTAAACTTTCCTACCTGGCCAGTAGTGTGGTATCAGAGCGGGTTTTTAGTGCTGCGGGTGGCATAGTTACCCCAAAGAGAACTTGCCATTCAACACAAAATGTTGAGAGACTAACCTTCATAAAGATGAATCAAGCATGGATCAACCAGGATTTCCAGACTCTGTTGACTAGAGGAACAGACTAGATCATTCTGGCAGTAATGATCTGACTGTAGTGTGCTGATACACTGGAACATTGTTACAAATGGCCTGCTACTTCTGCCCACATGCTGCGGACACCTTCCTGATGCCACATACGTGCTGCCTCTACTGTCATCTTCTCCTACTGTGGTCTGCCACCATCTTGTACTGTAACTGCCACTGCTGCCCCCCTCCACTTTGTTCTGAGGCCACTATTGTGACTCTTCATGCTGTTGTCACCCTCACCAATCTGTTACATGGACACTCCCTGTTGACATCACTGTTTGTTTTTTATTTTTCCGTTCTTCTGATCCGTCAGAAGAACAGAAAAATAAAAAAATGGGTCCTGTCATTTGAGAGTCTGTAAGGTGTGTATCACAAGGTCAGTATTTAGCATCAGGATTTAATCATGATTTGGAAGCCAAAAGCAGGAGTGGGTCCAAAAACACAGAAGACGTGCAAATATTTCCATCACATGTTATGGCTGTTTTGGACCCACTCTTGTTTTTGCCTTACCAATGATGATCAAATACTAATAATAAAAAACTGCCCAAATACTGACCGTGTGGTAGAGGCTATTAAAGTCCTGCATGCATGACTTCTTTTTCAAGTGAATAAAACCAACTTCAGATGCAAATGGCCAAATTAATGTAAGTTGAGTAAGAGGCTTGTATCAAACAGTCAGAATTTTGCATCAGGATTTGATCATGATTTAGAAGCTAAAAGGAGTGGGTCCAAAACACATAACAGTTGCAAATATATATCACATTTAGAGTTAAGCGGACACCTGGATGTTCGGGTTCAGCAGGTTCGGCCGAACTTGAAAAAAAAGTTCGAGTTCGGGACCCGAACTTGACCCCGAACCCGAACCCCATTGAAGTCAATGGGGACCCGAACTTTTTGACACTAAATGGCTCTATAATAGCCCTGAAAAGGGCTAGAGGGCTGCAAAAGGCATCAAAATGTGCTTAAGAGCATGACAACTGTTCTGCAAACAAATGTGGATAGGGAAATGATTTAAAATAACATAAAATACTAAAAAATTAAAAATAACAATCTGGATCTAGGAGTAGGAGGTTGAGGAGGCGGTGGATGGGTGGATGTGGAGTTGTAGGTTGAAGCGGCAGTGAAGGAGGAATTAAACAAAATAAAACAAAGAATAAGTGCACTTGAGTACAAGAATGGATGGTTGAGGCTGGTATAAATGTCTATTCTGCACAAGGTACGGACAAGTCCTGTGGGATCCATGCCTGGTTCATTTTAATAAACGGAAGCTTGTCCACATGGGCTGCGGCCTGTGATAATGCTCTCTGCCGTGCTAAACACACATTCACACTATACACTGGCTGCAGGGCAGGTCAGCACCTCCAAGGCTGACAAAGCTTTTCCACATTTTGGCCATGCTAACCCTGCCTTCTCAGGTGCTGGTGGTGCCCCAGCTGCGTTGGAGACCTCTTCCTCCTCCTCTGTATTCGCCTTGTGCTTCCACTGTGCCCCCGCTGTCAGGTGGGAATGCTATTTATGCCTATTTAGGCCCCTGTCACCCAGGCACAGCAGGGGTTCATTCACGGCAAAAGGGGATTCATGTCACCCAGCAATACAACAGAGGATTTTGAGAGATTTAGGCCCCTGTCACCCAGGCACAGCAGGGGTTTATTCACGGCAAAAGGGGGTTCATGTCACCCAGCAATAGAAGAGAGGATTTTGAGAGATTTAGGACCCTGTCACCCAGGCACAGCAGGGGTTCATTCACAGCAAAAGGGGGTTCATGTCACCCAGCAATACAACAGAGGATTTTGAGAGATTTAAAGCCCCTGTCACCCAGGCACAGCAAGGGTTTATTTATGGCAAAAGGGGGTTCATGTCACCCAGCAATAGAAGAGAGGATTTTGAGAGATTTCGGCCCCTGTCACCCAGGCACAGTAGGGGTTCATTCACGGCAAAAGGGGGTTCATGTCACCCAGCAATAGAACAGAGGATTTTGAGAGATTTAGGCCCCTGTCACCCAGGCACAGCAGGGGTTCATTCACGGCAAAAGGGGGTTCTTGTCACCCAGCAATAGAACAGAGGATTTTGAGAGATTTCGGCCCCTGTCACCCAGGCACAGCAGGGGTTCATTCACGGCAAATGAGGGTTCATGTCACCCAGCAATACAACAGAGGCTTTTGAGAGATTTAGGCCCCTATCACCCAGGCACAGCAGGGGTTCATTCACGGCAAAAGGGGGTTTATGTCACCCAGCAATAGAACAGACAATTTTGAGAGATTTAGGCCCTGTGACCCAGGCTTATCAGGGGTTCATTTACGGCAAAAGGGGGTTCTTGTCACCCAGCAATACAACAGAGGATTTTGAGAGATTTAGGCCCCTGTCACCCAGGCACAGCAGGGGTTCATTCACGGCAAAAGGGGGTTCTTGTCACCCAGCAATAGAACAGAGGATTTTGAGAGATTTCAGCCCCTGTTACCCAGGCACAGCAGGGGTTCATTTACGGCAAAAAGGGGTTCTTGTCACCCAGCAATAGAACAGAGGATTTTGAGAGATTTAGGCCCCTGTCAGCAATGCAGAGTAGGGGTTCATTCACGGCAAAAGGGGGTTCATGTCACCCAGCAATAGAACAGAGGATTTTGAGAGATTTAGGCCCCTGTCAGCAATGCAGAGCAGGGGTTCATTCACAGCAAAAGGAGGAGGAGGAGCTGTGTTTCTGCCTCTGTGCTGCACTCTGTGAGAGGATCCAGAGCCTGACATCGTGTGCTGGGGGATACGCTGCCCTTTCCCCAGGGGGTGGCGTGTTCTCCAGGTATGGATCCTCGAGCCCCTGACTGCCGCCGTTTATCTACACGTGCCGGCAGCCATAGTGGAACCCCGTGTGCGGCAGGAAGACCCCCTGAAACTGGAGACTTACCTCCTGATTCTCCACCATCAAGAAACAGCGGCAATGTGACATCGGCGGCCAGTGGAAAGCCTCAGAGAACCCCGCAGCGTGCGGCTGCAAAGCCGCAGGGAACAGGTGACAGCCCCGCTCAGACTGCGGGCAGGAGAGGAGCAGCAACCAGGAGCAGCAGAGATCCACTGCAGGAATCCCTGTGTGACTCCAGCAATGCACCGGGCAGGGTCAGGAGAGGTCCTGGGAGGAAAACAAGCCTAGGATCCTCTCTGAGCTCCTCTTCAGAGCAGATAACTCTGCACCCAGGAAAGCTGGATGAAAAAGAAAGGTTCGCTGCTGAGCAGGCAGCGGATGAGCAGAGAGCAGAGCCGGCGGGTCAGGTTGCTGAACAAGCAGCCTGCAAAGTCTCTGGACCAGGAAAAGCTGCAGGAATAGAGCCTGGAACCCCAAAGGGTGAGGTATGTGAAGCTGGGAGTAGTGTTTCTGTGCCTCAGCCCAGAAGGGGTGCTTCAGGTGTAACTAGTAGTGACTTAGCTCCTGGTGTGGTTGCTGGTGTTTCTGGCTCTTCTCCTGGTATCTCCTCTGGTGTACAAGCTGGAGAGGCCAGGAGACTGTTTAATTGGGGTGTCATGAGCCCCACTGAAACCCCCTCATTATACTCATCAAGGGTGGCATATTTTTTAAACCAGTATGAGGAGGTAAAGAAGCAATTAAAACGACTTAAATTGCAGTATAAGAATGTGAAAGTTCAGGACAACATGTTACCAAGAAGTAAAAAAGCGGTCCTCTCCTCCAGGCTGGAGAAGCTGGAGGAGGAGATTGCGACTTTGGAGGAAAAGAGGGCCTCTATAGTGAAAAATGGAGGGCCGTTTATGGAAAAATTAAAAAATGACTGTCGGTTTGAAAGCATGTCTGGATCCAGTCCGTTAGGGGAAGGTGAAGGAGTTGGCGGTGGAATCAGAGGTGGACTCATTACCGGGTGGCCAAGGGGACCCCTCTGAACCAGTTATGTCATCCTCTGGGGATGAAGGCAGGTCTGGGGGGGGGACTAATGGTGGAGATCAGGCAGCTGGAATCCCCAGTGGGCAAATTGTATTTCGGTGACGAGGAGGTCCCGGAGGACGAGGTGGTAATAGAAAAGAAAAAGAAGATCATAAAAGAAGAAGTATTACGTTTTGTGCCTTCTGAACCCATTGCTGAGCCCAACCCGGTTCCTGTAGTGGAATCAGGCCAAACAGCACGGGAGAATGAATCTGAGATGGTGGCAGAAGGTGTCCCCCTTTCCTGCAGTGGAAAGGAGAACACAGGAGCAGACAGGGTTAAAACCCCTGACAGTGTTGCGGACAAGGTGAAGGATGGAATGGCTGCGGACAAGGCTCAGAAAAAGGCATTAGAAAGGGCCAGGGCAAAATCTGGAAGGTTTATAAAGACACCAGTAAAGAAACCAGTAAAGAAACCATTAAAGTCTGTGGAGGTTGCAGAATCTTCAGGGACTGTGCGGGCTGCAGAGAGGGTGAGGGGTGTGGAGGATAAGAGGTCCTCTGCAGTTCCTGAAATGGGGGGCCCTTCAAACCCTGCCCCCAATGACGCCAGTACTTCTCTAGGGAACCCGACCAGTCTGAGGGGAGTGAAGAGCGATGGGATTGTAAGCAAGGTAAAAGATGTTGCGAGTGGTAACTTAGGAAGAGACGCAAATGAGAGTATGAATGAGAGTATGAATGAGAGTATGAATGAGGACATTGTTACAAATAAGGATGGAAATAGTGAAATGAATGGCGAGGCAAATGAAGATATAACTGGTGAGAGTATGAACGAGGAATTGGTAGCTGCTTATGCAGCAGATACGGAAGTCGAGGAGGAAGAGGCTGAGGAAGAGGCTGACGGGAGGAGGCAGGTTGCAAGGGAAGCAGGGGATTGTGTAAGTCCAAATAGGAGATCATATGCTAGTGTGGCTGCAGGTGACTCTTTGCCCAGGGAATCAGGTAATGGTAACTTGCAACGGCGCCTCTTGGAGGCTTTGAGGAAGGGGAAAGAGACTTCCATGCAGGTGGAGGGTGAACCGGTTAACCTGTCTTTTTGGACAGAGAGACATGGTCTGAGAACCTTCCGAGAGCAAAGAGCGGGAGAGACCGTTTGGTCTCTCCCTACATCCGGGGGGAGCCGTAGGAATGTGGCCCGTCTCTCTTGGAGGAGTGAAGAAGCAACGCCTTCTAGGAAAGATGTTGTAGAGCTTCTCCTGGGGATAGGCTTTGTGGCAAATGACATCTTTGCCCTAATCCATCCCTACGGCACCAAGAGTTTTGATGTTAGTTTTGTTAGACCAGAGGGGCTTGAGCTCTTCTGGTCTAAATATGAACTGGCAAAGAACACCCCGGCCTGGCGGGGATTTTCTGTCCAGGCTATAACCCGCCAGACGATGGTCAAGAAAGTGACAGTATTAACCTGTAACGAATCACTTTCTAGCGTGGACATTATGACATGGCTCAGTCGTTATGGCGAGGTTGGACAATTCCCCGCCAAAGTTTTGGATGATCACGGCATCTGGTCAGGTGCCTGGACCTTCAGCGTAAAGCTGAGGGCACAGGGCAACTCAGTTGCTCATATCCCCTCCTCTGCTTTCTTGGGTAGAGATAGAATTATGGTTTTCTATCAGGGACAGCGGAAGGTCTGCTATAGGTGTGGTAGTCCCACCCACTTTAGCGCACAATGCGACGTTCGCAAGTGTGCAAAGTGTGGGGACATTGGCCATCTTGCCGCATCCTGTAGACGGATTCGGTGTAACCTGTGCGGGGACCTGGGTCATCCCTTCAGTTGTTGTCCACTTGCCTTTTCCAACAAGGCTCAGGGCCGGGCCCGGACTCAAGCGGATGCTAGCCATGAAGCTGGGTCTTTTGTTGAAGAAGGGCCTGCTGCCGTGACTGGGCCGGTTGGTGAAGGGACGAGTGCCGGTGATACCAGCACTGGAAGAAGCAGACAGGGTACAGTTAAGAACTTAAGGCCTTCCAAGATTAAACGGCAAGAAAAACGCCGTAGAGATAGGGAGCAGGCGGCAGCTGGTCCCTTGGTTGATCCTCTGGCAGGCCTTTTGGCTGGGGATCCAGGTTGTAGCGACCCAGGGTACAGCGATGAGGAGGGAGGACCTGGGGTTCAGCCTGAGGAAGCCAACCCCTCTGCTACATCCGCATCCTCGTACGGCAAAAGCATGGATGAGGATTACAGGATGTGGTTGAGGGATAGGAGGAACAAACGGAGCAAGAGGAAAAAGAAAGGAGAGGGTCGCAAGCCCTCTCTGGAGTGGGATTCATCTGTCCCACTCACCCTTGACCAGATGCCAGAGGAAGAATTAGTCGGGGCCCCTCCTGTGGATCTCTCCAACCGGTATCAGGTCCTTGACAAGGATCCCCCAACTCCAGTTGGGGAGGAGGAGGATGTGGTACCGGAGGGCGCAAAGGCCTCCTCGCAGGTTGCCGGGCCCTGCCCTCCTTCTTCTGGAGGGGGGGCTAAGCCTGATTCCGTGGGCAAACAGAACGGTATGGATGTATCAGTGTGTCTGAAAAGGCAAAAGGAAAATGAAGGATCAGGAGATAATGATGAGGAGAGTGGTGGTGGAGGGGGGAAACATAGAAACATAGAAACATAGAATGTGTCGGCAGATAAGAACCATTTGGCCCATCTAGTCTGCCCAATATACTGAATACTATGGATAGCCCCCGGCCCTATCTTATATGAAGGATGGCCTTGTGCCTATCCCATGCATGCTTAAACCCCTTCACTGTATTTGCAGCTACCACTTCTGCAGGAAGGCTATTCCATGCATCCACTACTCTCTCAGTAAAGTAATACTTCCTTATATTACTATCCAACTCGATCATGTATGATGGCGGAACTCACCCTGTTGACGCTAGCAAGTATTAATGTTGCTAGCATTAAGTCAGACGTGGCCCGTTTTATGGCCTTTGATTTTTTCAGCCGTATTGATGCTGATATTTTATTTTTGCAAGAGACCTGGTTAACAAGTGTTGAGTTGCTGGCGAAACCCAAGCAGGAATGGCGGCTCGGTCCGTCATTCTGGTCTCTTGCGGCCGAGCCACGTAGCGGGGTGGCGGTCCTTTTTAAAACCGCCGAAAGAGTAGAATGCAGGAGGATTATCGAGTTGGAAATGGGAAGGTGCCTGATTCTAGATGTCCTCATGGGAAGACCAGAATTAAGATTAATCAACATCTATGGACCACAAAGTAGGTGGGACCGTAAATGTCTTCTTATGAGGATTAAGCCTTTTCTTTTTACCAGCCGACAAGTGATCTTTGGAGGAGACTTTAACAATGTGACTAGAGTCTGTGATAGGGGGGTCCCCAGAGGTGGGCTGGATGCTGATGGCGTCGTCTTGAGTAGAATAGTTGAGGAAGCTCGTCTGGTGGATGCTCATTTACGGCACAAACCGGATCACGTGGATTTCACCTTTAATCAGGGAAATCGTAGGTCTAGAATAGATAGGTTTTATTTGAAGGAGGAGGCTGTTTTTTCGGCTTTACAAGCTGAGGAAGTGGAATTCTCCGATCACTGTTTAATTAGTTTCTCTCTGAATGTTACAGAGACTCCCCGCATGGGAAAAGGAATATGGAAGTTGAATTCGTCTCTCCTGGAAGAAGCGATGGTAAGACAATCCTTTGAGGATTTCCTTCAGAGCCAGGTACCTTTGGTGGACATGTGCAACAGTAAGTCGGAGTGGTGGGAGATGTTTAAAAAAAGGACGGCAAGGTTTTTCCGAAAGCTCTCTTACCTCAGGAGCTGGGACAGATACCGTCTGTACCAGGAACTGAGGAAGAAACTTGAAAGACTTGTGTCGACGGGAGATAGCCGCGAGGATATCTCTCGTGTGAAATCCTTGCTCAAGAGGTGTCAGTATGATAGGTACGCCTCTTTGGTTACCGAGAGGGATTTCGGGAAATACCGCTCGCCCGACCCTTACGGGAACTGTAAGATGGCAGTAAGAAGTAAACTAGTGTTGGGCCTGGTTGACAGTACGGGCTCCCTGAATAGGTCCAAATCAGGGATCCTGGAGGTCGTCAGGTCCTTCTACTCTCACCTCTTGGGTAGGAAAGAACTAAATCGGGACAGTCTTTCAGCTTTCTTGGCTGGGGCGATTCCCGGGGCGGGAATGGACCCCTCTCTTGATATTTTGACAGAACCTATCAGGGAAGAGAAAGTGAGACTGGCCATTGATGGGCTTAGGCCCAAAAAATCGCCAGGTCCGGATGGCTTAACATCCGAGTGGTATAAGACTTTTAGGGAACAATTAGTTCCTCTCTTGACCGAGGTGTATAATGAATGTCTTTCCTCGGGCACTCTGCCAAGGTCAATGGGTAAGTCCGCCCTGATTCTTCTGTCAAAGGGTAAGTGTAGTGTACGGAGACTGTAATGCCCGTCACTACAGAAGGGTCACTTGTGTGCTGTCGTCCCCCTTATTTATGGGGAAGTTGGTATAAGTCATCATTATAAACTGTAATGCTATGTATTTCCCTGTTACTGTGAAACTTGCATGTACAGGCCTGCTTAGGGTGTCATTCCAGCTCTTAGTCACTAGAGGGAGCTAGGGAGCCCTAGTTTATATAAGGCCCAGTCAGGGAAAGGAAAGTCAGTCTAAAGTGGGAGTCTAAAGTTGTAGTTGGAGTCTGGAGTTGGAGACTAGACCATGTCAGAGTCTAGTCCAGGCCTGAAGCCTGCAGACCAGGAGAGGGTATTGCAGTCCCTGTAACCGGGTTCCAGATTCAAGGAGAAGGTTCCCCTCCTGAGTTCTCATATGCAGTAACAGGAATACCGCAGTTAAAGAGCCTGAGGAAGCTGAGAGAGAGACAGAGGCAAAGCTCAGAAAAGCAAGAGGTACTCAAGACAACAGAGGAGGTACTTGATAAAGATAAAACCAAGGATATACGCCAGAGCTAGGGTATTGGGCCTCGGAGAAGATTTTCTATGTTCCAGGATCAGTCAGGAATAGAGTGCAAGCTGCCTGTACTGCGAGTCCTGTGTTTAACACTCTGAAGTCACCTTGCTATACATATATTGCCTGCATCAACTGTATTGAAAATCGACTGTCTGCAAAGGAACTGCGTTTCCGTCAATGTCCCTATATGATGACTACTAAAGTTTGAGTTCTGCTTTAACATCACGTGGTTCCTCAGTTATTCCTGCTATCAGCAAACGGCGTGCCACCGTTTAATTGGCACTGGCGTCACGAACATTTCCTATCATCCCCTGCCCTTGCAGAGAGTCAGTCGTCTCAGGTTAGTGTCACTATTGCACTACAACACCCAGGAACATTTCTAAACATAACTTGAGTACGCTGCATCTCTCTTTTGGCGTCACGAACAGGATACGCACGCTTTCTAGTGCAAGAAGCGTGAACTTTGTGCCTTATACAGTTGCCCTGTGACCAAAGTGACAAATTGCCTGTTTATTTAAAGTGGACTTTGTGGACTGAAAATCCTACCCAAAGTGTACCTAAAACCTCCAAAAAGCGCTGTGCAGTGTTGCGCTATCAAGAGGAAGGAAATCGCCACATCGGAGTGTGGTTTTGCGGACTTTTCATCATCCTGCTTGCTGTCAGTGAATAGACCGCGCTTCTACCAAAGATGGCCGCTGAGGCTACTGAAATAGCTGCTGCGTCATCTTCATCCCGAAAAGGCGGGAAAAATTGGCGCCTTTTTGAGGAAATAGCGGGAAGGAGTTCAAGGTCAGGCGCCACTGCTTATCTGGACATTTGCATGTCGGCTAGCATGGACTCCGCCGTCCATATACTGGAATACCTGGGGGGCGGCCTCCCAGTGCAATGGGAGGAGCTGGCTGATCTTATTGGCGCCACCCTATCGCTCTCCAGAGAAGGATCGAGCATGTTGGAGAGTGAGCACAGCTTTGCTGCAACGTCCGCGCCTGAAATACCAAAGATGACTGATATTGGTGTAGAGCCAGAGGAGGCTCCACCGGCCTACTCTCCGGGACCGGAGAAACCCGCCTGCCCGCCACGGGAGAAAGAACCAGAGCCCTGCTATGGCTCCTGGAGAGACTTCTTTCAGCCCTCTTTCAAGTGGTCTTCACTAATGGCAGAGATCCGGGAGGCCGCTATAAAGCGGAATACAAAGACTAAAATCTATTATGAGGAATTGACCAAGACTATCCATGAACGACACACCGACACCCAACCCCGCCTGGAAAGGAGAAAGGGGTTGGTGGTGTCCTTTGACAAAACCCGGGGCTACGGGTTCATCCAAGATTATCTAACTGGCAGAGACTTATATGTTAACAGAAGATCTGTCAAGAGAGACTACCTCCCTTCCTATCAGCACAGCCTCCGCGAGGGAGAGGAAGTGGAGTTCACCCCTGCCGAGAGCCTGAGAGGCCCTTATGCAACTGCCGTGACCCGTCCCAAGCGAGAACCTGAGGACTGGGAGGCAGAAGAAGACTACTCTGGCTGCGAGCGGGAACCGGAACGCTCTCCAGAGCCGGCCCATCACGCCTTCCAGGAGCGGAGCTCCTTCATTGGGCCTAATGTCTTCTGGCAGCCAACCGTGTTGGAAAAATGGGTGATCCCTTATCCTTCCCCCGAGCTGCCTCGTCGGGAGAAGACCATACAGGACCTGGAGAACTTAAAAGGACTTCGGGTTACCTTGGAGAACATCCGGAAGGGTCGGAGACCCGATGCGCCACCAGAACCTGCAGAGGCCGAGTCCGAGCCATCGTTGACTGTACCTGCGCCGGCGGCGCCAGCAGATGACAGCGACTCTGACACGGAGAGCATCGGTCACCAGATTGTCCGGCTGGAAGAGAAGTTGCGGGAGCTGCGCAAGATCGCGACCACCAGGATCCGGACGCCGCCAAAGAAGGACGAGGTAAGGGTGCCTGTCACCACCCGTAGACCACCTTCTGTCACCACCGCTCCGTTGCGGCCCCAAAGAGGACCCGCTATTGCTGTGAACTGCTGCACAGAGCCCACCGGACCGCTTGCGGCGGCGGTACCCAATGCAGCACCACCCACAATCAGTATGCCGGGACCGGTACGGTCCACCCGAGGGTTTACCCCTAGGCCCATGGGGCCAATACCTATTAGGGGCCCCTTTACCTTGCAGCTGCCTCCTGACACCGTTATGTGGGCACATCCTCCTGTAGAGGACACCTACAGGCCGTATTTGCCAGCAGAGCCAAGTGATTATGACATGCCACTGTGAATCAGCCTGCTAGGCCTTTGATTTATTTCACCAAAGAATGATGTTGTTAACCCTTCCAGGACAGGAGTCCTATGTTTTCTGGTTCTTTGTTGCTGCTGCCAGTTCATCCACGGCTCAGTGGTAGGTGTTAACCACTGAAATCACAAGGTCAACAAAGCCAAGTTTGTTTCCAGGATCTCCTTCCTGCTTTTGCTACCCCACGCCAAGTTGTGCCTGTTCCTTAGTTGCACCTTTTACCCTTAACCCCCTTTTCAGGTTGATCAGGGGTATTACAGCACTTGTTTTATATTGTGCAACTTGATACTAAGGAACCGTGCCCGGAGACAGACTCAAAAGAACCTGAGCCTCTGAGATTCTTACTCTTTTTAAAGGAAATGTGCCCAGAGATGGACTCCACCGCACGAGAGCCTCTGTGATTTAATAGGAAAATAACCTGGGTACGGACTCATGTTTGTTCTTTGAGCCTCCAAGAACTTTTATACTGTTTTATCTATTTTGCTGTTCTATTATGGACTTATTCATTGTCATGGACTATCCTGGTTATAATGTTACGCTGTGCCAGGTCAGCGCCCCAGTTCCATTAACTATCCTGAGAAGAAGAGAACGACGCCCCTTGTCACCTTCCATTCACCTTTGCCAATTGGACCTGATATGAATGTAAATGCAGATGAATTACATATATGTATGCCTGCATGTCTCTTTTTCTGTTTCAGGTAGAGATTCCAGTTGGGCGAGCCCTGATGGGGTACGAGGTCGTACTCAGCTTAAAGCAGTGGGGTATATAGTGTACGGGGACTGTAATGCCCGTCACTACAGAAGGGTCACTTGTGTGCTGTCGTCCCCCTTATTTATGGGGAAGTTGGTATAAGTCATCTTTATAAACTGTAATGCTATGTATTTCCCTGTTACTGTGAAACTTGCATGTACAGGCCTGCTAGGGGTGTCATTCCAGCTCTTAGTCACTAGAGGGAGCTAGGGAGCCCTAGTTTATATAAGGCCCAGTCAGGGAAAGGAAAGTCAGTCTAAAGTGGGAGTCTAAAGTTGTAGTTGGAGTCTGGAGTTGGAGACTAGACCATGTCAGAGTCTAGTCCAGGCCTGAAGCCTGCAGACCAGGAGAGGGTATTGCAGTCCCTGTAACCGGGTTCCAGATTCAAGGAGAAGGTTCCCCTCCTGAGTTCCCATATGCAGTAACAGGAATACCGCAGTTAAAGAGCCTGAGGAAGCTGAGAGAGAGACAGAGGCAAAGCTCAGAAAAGCAAGAGGTACTCAAGACAACAGAGGAGGTACTTGATAAAGATAAAACCAAGGATATACGCCAGAGCTAGGGTATTGGGCCTTGGAGAAGATTTTCTATGTTCCAGGATCAGTCAGGAATAGAGTGCAAGCTGCCTGTACTGCAAGTCCTGTGTTTAACACTCTGAAGTCACCTTGCTATACATATATTGCCTGCATCAACTGTATTGAAAATCGACTGTCTGCAAAGGAACTGCGTTTCCGTCAATGTCCCTATATGATGACTACTAAAGTTTGAGTTCTGCTTTAACATCACGTGGTTCCTCAGTTATTCCTGCTATCAGCAAACGGCGTGCCACCGTTTAATTGGCACTGGCGTCACGAACATTTCCTATCATCCCCTGCCCTTGCAGAGAGTCAGCCGTCTCAGGTTAGTGTCACTATTGCACTACAACACCCAGGAACATTTCTAAACATAACTTGAGTACGCTGCATAAGGATCCGTCCCGCATTGAGAATTGGAGACCCATATCGCTTCTCAATGTGGACAGAAAGATTTTGGCAAAGATACTCTTCTGCAGATTGGCGAAATTTGCGCCAAAGCTTCTTTCGGGGTCCCAGCATTGTTCAGTTCCCGGGTGGAGCGCTTTTAGCGCCGTTCTCAGTGTCCGAGAGGCCGTGGAACGGGGCAGGGCGGGTCTTTGGAAGGGGCTTTTGTTATCCCTGGATCAGGCTAAGGCTTTTGACCGAGTGAATCACGAATACCTGTGGTCTGTCCTCTTGTGGTATGGTCTACCCGGGAGGTTTGTAGATTGGCTAAAAACCTTGTACAAAGGGGCCGAGAGTTTCCCGTTGGTTAATGGTTGGCTGGGTCGTCCTTTTGAGGTGGCTTCGGGTGTCCGCCAGGGATGTCCTTTAAGCCCTCTGCTGTACGTGTTTGCAATCGATCCTTTCATCAGAAGGGTAGATCGTGGACCGTTGGCGGGGGTGAGGATGGAACTGGCGGGGGGGGGCCATCTCTGAAAGTGGTAGCGTACGCCGATGATGTCTCTATTTTTACCTCTTCGGAAGAGGAGGTGGGATGGGTGATGTCGGAGGTGAATCGCTATTCGGAAGTTTCCGGGTCCCAGATTAACCGGGACAAATGTGAGACTCTCTGGCTGGGGGAAGGGGATCCTGTCTTCGATCTCCAGGGCACTCTTCCAGAACCCCAGAAATCAGTAAAGATCTTAGGCATCAACTTTGGCCAAGATGAGGATTATCATCAACAAAATTGGGAGGGTAGACTGAAAGATGTCGCCCAAAAGGTGGACCGCTGGAAGGGGTGGTCTTTATCCCTCAGGGAAAGGGTTCACTTGTGCAAAGCTTACCTGATTCCTGTGCTTTTATATCTGAGCAGTGTCTGTGTCTTGCCAGGCTCTCTCTGGGCAACGGTCTACAGCCTCTCTTTCCAGATGTTATGGGGAAATAGGCTAAACCTAATCAGGAGAGAGGTGACTTACCGCACAAGGAGACTAGGCGGGTTGGATATGGTCAACCCAGTGGTATTTTTAACAAATACCTTCTTGAAAATAAACATTGCAAACCTCTGGAAAGAGAGGGCTCCTTTGTGGGTAATTTCCTGTAGGGAATGGTTCCGGCCCTTCTTCCAGGAATGGGAGACAGGAGGGCGTGTGAAAGACCTGCGTGCGTCACATGGACATCTCCCGGCTTACGTTGCCCCGGTTCTGAAGATCATAAGGCGGTGGGGCCTGAGAAGGACTGAGATAGAGACCATGTCGAGGGGTTCCCTTGACAGGGGGGTCCTGTCTTCTTTCTTCCAGGCGCCGCTGGCCTTGAAGGATTGCCCAAGTCAGGATCTGGAGGGTGGGCTACTTTTGCTTAATTCAGAAAGGATCCCTAAGAAGGTTTGGGATGTGACTTGGCGCTGCTTTCATGGAAAGCTATATGTAAGGGATAATATGAAGTGCAGGAACCCCGAGGAAAGGGGTTGTCCCCGGGAGGGGTGTGGGGGCGTGCTGGAAAGCATGGACCACTTCCTGCTTCACTGTCCCTTTAATATAGAGGTGTACAAAAGGGTGGGGGCTTCCATCGGTTGGCCCAGGCTGGCCGCCTTGTCTTATGCGGAATGGGCCTATGGCGCATTCAAAGATCTTGGTGGGAGGGACCGTCGCACTTTATTTTTAGTCAGTGCAGTGGTTAGGGTAATAATATGTTGTATTATATTAGTAGAGGTGTAGTGGGGCTTAGTTAGGTTGGGAGGGGGTGTGGGGGGAGGAGGTGGGGTATATGTATATATGTGTATATAAGGGGGGGATATATATAAAAAATAAAATAAAATAATAAAAGGAAAATATATTAAAAAAAATAAAAAATGTGTATGTATGTGTATGTATATATGTATATATATATATATATATATATATATATGTATATGTATGTGTATGTGTATATATATATGTATATATATATATATAAAAAAAAATAATAATAATTGTGTGTGATACAAACTGGTCGACCCCAGTCCAACTGGGGATGAACTTACGGACTGACAGAACTCAGGGTTTTCTTTTCCCTTTGAACTTTGAGGGTGGTCAGTTTGTCCGTTTGCAGTGGGGGTTGGTGAAGGGTTTAATAGTTAGTATTTAAGTTAAGGTTTCTGCTTGTGTTTTGTATATTTGTTTTTTATATACGGCTGGCATATAATTATTACATTTTGTATATATGTCTGTATATATGTTTTGAATAAATGGATTTTAGATGAGCATGAAAGCATTTTAATATATAAATATGTAAAATAGGGGGTTTTGGGGTGGGAGACTGGTCGGGTAAGGGAATAGTATTTTTGCTAGACTCTGTGTTATGTCACTTGTTTGGTTTATTGCTATGTTTGGATAAGTTTTCCATTATGTAAGTTATTTATTTATATTTTAATAAAAAAGTCCAGCAATAGAACAGAGGATTTTGAGAGATTTAGGTCCTTGTCACCCAGGCACAGCAGGGGTTCATTCATGGCAAAAGGGGGTTCATGTCACCCAGCAATAGAACAGTGGATTTTGAGAGATTTAGGCCCCTGTCACCCAGGCACAGCAGGGGTTCATTCACGGCAAAAGGGGGTTCTTGTCACCCAGCAATAGAACAGAGGATTTTGAGAGATTTAGGCCCCTGTCACCCAGGAACAGCAGGGGTTCATTCACGGCAAAAGGGGGTTCATGTCACCCAGCAATAGAACAGAGGCATTTGAGCGATTTAGTCCCCTGTCAGCAATGCAGAGCAGGGGTTCATTCACGGCAAAAGTGGGTTAATGTCACCCAGCAATACAACAGAGGATTTTGAGAGATTTCGGCCCCTGTAAACCAGGCACAGCAGGGGTTCATTCACGGCAAAAGGGGGTTCTTGTCACCCAGCAATAGAACAGAGGATTTTGAGAGATTTAGGTCCTTGTCACCCAGGCACAGCAGGGGTTCATTCACGGCAAAAGGGGGTTCATGTCACCCAGCAATAGAACAGTGGATTTTGAGAGATTTGGGCCCCTGTCACCCAGGCACAGCAGAGGTTCATTCACGGCAAAAGGGGGTTCTTGTCACCCAACAATAGAACAGAGGATTTTGAGAGATTTCAGCCCCTGTCACCCAGGCACAGCAGGGGTTCATTCACGGCAAAAAAGGGTTCTTGTCACCCAGCAATAGAACAGAGGATTTTGAGAGATTTCGGCCCCTGTAAACCAGGCACAGCAGGGGTTCATTCACGACAAAAGGGGGTTCTTGTCACCCAGCAATAGATCAGAGGATTTTGAGAGATTTAGGCCCTTGTCACCCAGGCACAGCAGGGGTTCATTCACGGCAAAAGGGGGTTCATGTCACCCAGCAATAGAACAGAGGATTTTGAGAGATTTAGGCCCCTGTCACCCAGGCACAGCAGAGGTTCATTCACGGCAAAAGGGGGTTCTTGTCACCCAGCAATAGAACAGAGGATTTTGAGAGATTTAGGCCCCTGTCACCCAGGAACAGCAGGGGTTCATTCACGGCAAAAGGGGGTTCATGTCACCCAGCAATACAACAGAGGATTTTGAGAGATTTAGACCCCGGTCACCCAGGCACAGCAGGGGTTCATTCACGGCAAAAGTTGGTTCTTGTCACCCAGCAATAGAACAGAGGATTTTGAGAGTTTTCAGCCCCTGTCACCCAGGCACAGCAGGGGTTCATTCACGGCAAAAGGGGGTTCATGTCACCCAGCAATAGAACAGAGGCATTTGAGCGATTTAGGCCCCTGTCAGCAATGCAGAGCAGGGGTTCATTCACGGCAAAAGGGGGTTCATGTCACCCAGCAATAGAACAGAGGATTTTGAGAGATTTTGGCCTTTGTAAACCAGGCACAGCAGGAGTTCATTCACGGCAAAAGGGGGTTCTTGTCACCCAGCAATAGAACAGAGGATTTTAAGAGATTTAGGCCCTTGTCACCCAGGCACAGCAGGGGTTCATTCACGGCAAAAGGGGGGTTCATGTCACCCAGCAATAGAAAAGAGGATTTTGAGAGATTTAGGCCCCTGTCACCCAGGCACAGCAGGGGTTCATTCACGGCAAAAGGGAGTTCTTGTCACCCAGCAATAGAACAGAGGATTTTGAGAGATTTCGGCCCTTGTCACCCAGGCACAGCAGGGGTTCATTCACGGCAAATGAGGGTTCATGTCACCCAGCAATACAACAGAGGCTTTTGAGAGATTTAGGCCCCTGTCACCCAGGAACAGCAGGGGTTCATTCACGGCAAAAGGGGGTTCATGTCACCCAGCAATACAACAGAGGATTTTGAGAGATTTAGGCCCCTGTCACCCAGGCACAGCAGGGGTTCATTCACGGCAAAAGTTGGTTCTTGTCACCCAGCAATAGAACAGAGGATTTTGAGAGATTTCAGCCCCTGTCACCCAGGCACAGCAGGGGTTCATTCACGGCAAAAAAGGGTTCTTGTCACCCAGCAATAGAACAGAGGATTTTGAGAGATTTCGGCCCCTGTAAACCAGGCACAGCAGGGGTTCATTCACGACAAAAGGGGGTTCTTGTCACCCAGCAATAGATCAGAGGATTTTGAGAGATTTAGGCCCTTGTCACCCAGGCACAGCAGGGGTTCATTCACGGCAAAAGGGGGTTCATGTCACCCAGCAATAGAACAGAGGATTTTGAGAGATTTAGGCCGCTGTCACCCAGGCACAGCAGAGGTTCATTCACGGCAAAAGGGGGTTCTTGTCACCCAGCAATAGAACAGAGGATTTTGAGAGATTTAGGCCCCTGTCACCCAGGAACAGCAGGGGTTCATTCACGGCAAAAGGGGGTTCATGTCACCCAGCAATACAACAGAGGATTTTGAGAGATTTAGGCCCCGGTCACCCAGGCACAGCAGGGGTTCATTCACGGCAAAAGTTGGTTCTTGTCACCCAGCAATAGAACAGAGGATTTTGAGAGTTTTCAGCCCCTGTCACCCAGGCACAGCAGGGGTTCATTCACGGCAAAAGGGGGTTCATGTCACCCAGCAATAGAACAGAGGCATTTGAGCGATTTAGGCCCCTGTCAGCAATGCAGAGCAGGGGTTCATTCACGGCAAAAGGGGGTTCATGTCACCCAGCAATAGAACAGAGGATTTTGAGAGATTTTGGCCTTTGTAAACCAGGCACAGCAGGAGTTCATTCACGGCAAAAGGGGGTTCTTGTCACCCAGCAATAGAACAGAGGATTTTACGAGATTTAGGCCCTTGTCACCCAGGCACAGCAGGGGTTCATTCACGGCAAATGAGGGTTCATGTCACCCAGCAATACAACAGAGGCTTTTGAGAGATTTAGGCCCCTGTCACCCAGGAACAGCAGGGGTTCATTCACGGCAAAAGGGGGTTCATGTCACCCAGCAATACAACAGAGGATTTTGAGAGATTTAGGCCCCTGTCACCCAGGCACAGCAGGGGTTCATTCACGGCAAAAGTTGGTTCTTGTCACCCAGCAATAGAACAGAGGATTTTGAGAGATTTCAGCCCCTGTCACCCAGGCACAGCAGGGGTTCATTCACAGCAAAAGGGGGTTCATTTCACCCAGCAATAGAGCAGAGGCATTTGAGCGATTTAGGCCCCTGTCAGCAATGCAGAGCAGGGGTTCATTCACGGCAAAAGGGGGTTCATGTCACCCAGCAATACAACAGAGGATTTTGAGAGATTTTGGCCCCTGTAAACCAGGCACAGCAGGGGTTCATTCACGGCAAAAGGGGGTTCTTGTCACCCAGCAATAGAACAGAGGATTTTGAGAGATTTAGGCCCCTGTCACCCAGGTACAGCAGGGGTTCATTCACGGCAAAAGGGGGTTCATGTCACCCAGCAATAGAACAGAGGATTTTGAGAGATTTAGGCCCCTGTCACCCAGGCACAGCAGGGGTTCATTCACGGCAAAAAAAGGTTCTTGTCACCCAGCAATAGAACAGAGGATTTTGAGAGATTTCGGCCCCTGTCACCCAGGCACAGCAGGGGTTCATTCACGGCAAAAGGGGGTTCTTGTCACCCAGCAATACAACAGAGGCTTTTGAGAGATTTAGGCCCCTATCACCCTTGCACAGCAGGGGTTCATTCACGGCAAAAGGGGTTCTTGTCACCCAGCAATAGAACAGAGGATTTTGAGAGATTTAGGCCCCTGTCTCCCAGGCACAGCAGGGGTTCATTCACGGCAAAAGGGGGTTTATGTCACCCAGCAATAGAACAGACAATTTTGAGAGATTTAGGCCCCTGTCAACCAGGCACATCAGGGGTTCATTTACGGCAAAAGGGGGTTCTTGTCACCCAGCAATACAACAGAGGATTTTGAGAGATTTAAGCCCTTGTCACCCAGGCACAGCAGGGGTTCATTCACGGCAAAAGGGCGTTTTTGTCACCCAGCAATAGAACAGAGGATTTCTAGAAATTTAGGCCCTATAGGCCCCTGTCACTCAGGCACAGCAGGGGTTCATTCACGGCAAAAGGGGGTTCTTGTCACCCAGCAATAGTACAGACAATTTTGAGATTTTTAGGCCCTGTCACCCAGGCACATCAGGGGTTCATTTACGGCAAAAGGGGGTTCTTGTCACCCAGCAATACAACAGAGGATTTTGAGAGATTTAGGCCCCTGTGACCCAGGCACAGCAGGGGTTCATTCACTACAAAAGGGGTTTCTTGTCACCCAGCAATAGAACAGAGGATTTTGAGAGATTTCAGCCCCTGTCACCCAGGCACAGCAGGGGTTCATTCACGGCAAAAGGGTGTTCATGTCACCCAGCAATAGAACAGAGGATTTTGAGAGATTTCAGCCCCTGTCACCCAGGCACAGCAGGGGTTCATTCACGGCAAAAGGGGGTTCATGTCACCCAGCAATAGAACAGAGGATTTTGAGAGATTTCGGCCCCTGTAAACCAGGCACAGCAGGGGTTCATTCACGGCAAAAGGGGGTTCTTGTCACCCAGCAATAGAATAGAGGATTTTGAGAGATTTAGGCCCTTGTCACCCATGCACAGCAGGGGTTCATTCACGGCAAAAGGGGGTTCATGTCACCCAGCAATAGAACAGAGGATTTTGAGAGATTTAGGCCCCTGTCACCCAGGCACAGCAGGGGTTTATTCACGGCAAAAGGGGGTTCTTGTCACCCAGCAATAGAACAGAGGATTTTGAGAGATTTAGGCCCCTGTCACCCAGGAACAGCAGGGGTTCATTCACGGCAAAAGGGGGTTCATGTCACCCAGCAATACAACAGAGGATTTTGAGAGATTTATGCCCCTGTCACCCAGGCACAGCAGGGGTTCATTCACGGGAAAAGGGGGTTCATGTCACCCAGCAATACAACAGAGGATTTTGAGAGATTTAGGCCCCTGTCACCCAGGCACAGCAGGGGTTTGTATACGCCAAAAATGGTAAAATGTCACCCGTCAATTGAAAATAAGATTTTTTTCAATTTAGGGCACTAAAATTGGCACTTTTTTAAATTAAAATGGCTCTAAAATGGGGCGGAGCCTAGCCGTGAATGCAGATGGCTGTGTGAGACCTCGGCTCTTCCACACCCAAGCGAATTAAACCATTTATACAGCGATGACCCACTCCAAAATGGTCAAATACGGGAGAGACAGGGGTATGATACCCCTGATACACCGAGAACCCAAAAGAGCCAGCAAGCTATGCAGCGCTTCCTTAAAAAGAAAGCTCTCATCTCACCAGGCACGGATCCCAAGATGTCGGCGGCAGCAGCATGCGCTGAGGAAGGAGAAGGCTCTGATGCAGACAGCTCACAAGAAGATGCAGCAGAATCTAGAGACCCCTCACCAGTATCGAAATCCTTTCTCACGAAAATACTGGGGCAGGCGCTTGAAAAGGCAATAAAGCCAGTGCTAGTTGAACTCTCTGATATAAAATCAGAGATTGCACAAATGGGGCATAGAGTGGAGACTCTCGAAACTGCGACGCAGGAGCTAGTGACACACTCAACAGAAGTAGTGGAGTACCTCGACTTCCACACTACAGAGCTTAATAGAGCGATGTTAATGCTTGAGGACCAAGAGAATAGAAGCAGAAGGCGAAATATTCGCATCAAAGGGCTACCTGAGTCCTGGACCTCTGAATCGCTGCGTAAAGTAGCTCTGAAAATATTTGCCAATCTTTTAGGCCAGGAATCGGCCGCTTCGATTGTAATAGAGAGGATCCACAGGGCCTTGAGACCAGCTCCGAAGGCGAATGAAAGGCCCAGAGATGTTGTCTGCGGCCTACTGTCATTCGTAGACACGGCCCGCATAAAGGCCTCAGCCAGAGAGAAAAGACAGATTGCATATGATGGAGCGGACATTGCACTGTACCAGGACATTGCGCCTACTACGCTTGCAAAGCGTCGCATCATGAAACCACTGCTTGATGTGCTGAGAGCTCAAAAAATACCATATATTAGGATATACCCTTTTGGCATTGCGATTTTAAAAAACGAAAAATGCATTGCGATCCATACTCCTGACGACCTGGAAAGAGCCTGGGAAGCTATAGGAATACACCCGGTAGAAATACCCTCATGGATGCCAATAGCTCACCCTGCAGACCTACCACAACTCACGCAGATTGAACCCTGGTAAAAGGTGCAAAAGGTGAAGATCAGGATGAATAAAGTGGCGGCCGAGGCACGTTCTCCTCCACCCTGAAGATGGATCCAGGGACTGTAGGCCTCAGTTTACAATGGACAGCCGGATCAGAAGTGGCTGTACGCAGACCCGTTGAGAATTTCTCCTACACACAGGGTTTGAACTCTGAGTTTTGGTCTTATGTTAAATGTCTTAATGCGCCAGTTATTAAGAGTTATTAGGATTCTGATATATCATTTAAAAAAATTAAAAAAAAGATTTTATATATTTGACATATGTTCTCACTTGTACCTAAAAAGCATTTGATCTGATTGATGTTCTTACGATAGATAATATAAGTCTCAGTCAGGGGATTATTACTCCCCCCCCCCCCCTCCCCCCTCCCCCCCCCCCCCCCCCCCACTCCCTCCTTCCCCCCCCCCACTCCCTCCTTCCCCCTCCTATTCCTTCACATCCCCTATAGCAATTAATTAAAAAATATATATAAAAAAAAGGTACCATAGTCCCAGTATATTGTTAAGGAAAAGTATACACATTGATAGACAGTCTCAGCTATCCACTATAAGTATATGATCTAATAGAAATCAGTACGCTCGGATAGATATTACCCTTTCCTCCTTATGGTCATCCCTAATCTCAGATATGGGAATACTACTGCCTACTCTCACACAACCTTTTAGTCAGGCATAGAGACAGAGGAGGTTTGGGACTCCCGGACGTCTCAAAATATTACCATGCCATACAGTTAAACAGATGGTTAGAGTCAGTGGATCCCAAGAGACAACCAGATGTACAAGAGCTAATGCAATATAGTGTAGGACCCGCACTCCAGAGGCTTCTTTGGTTACCTGACACAAACCAAAATAAGAATAAAGGCCTTGACCCCTTATTGAAGGGAATAAGAGAGACATGGAAAGAGCTAGGCAAAAATTTATCTCCCATCCCGTCTCCTCTATTACCAGCAAATCTTATCCCTGACTTATTAGGAAACAACAGAGACATTCTCCCGGAGATCTGGTCATCATTAGCCCAAGTTAGACTAGGGGAATTAATTCCTGACAACAGAAACATCTATATTGAACAGGCTCCCAGAGCGAATAAAAAACTCCCCAAGCTTTTTTCTCACTAAATCATATGTGAGTGCTGTGTGCGGTGGACTGAGAAAGAGGTGCAGCTTGGGAAGACCATTGACTGATTTTGAAAAGATACTATTATCTCCACTTCCTAAACAGAGGAAAATTGGGTGAGGCGAAGAAGCCTTTATATGTCAGAGAATTGGAGAGAGAGCTTGACATAGTCTTTTCAGAGCAGGAACTTAAAAAGCTCCTAGTTTTTTCTCATGGATTGTCACCATGCACACGTCTACAAGAAAACCATTTCAAGCTTCTCTCCAGATGGTACAGAACTCCAGAGTTTTTATACAAAAGTGGGATAGCCCCTGATCGGCTGTGCTGGAGATGTGGCAAAGGAGTGGGATCATTATCCCACATATGGTGGACATGCCCACTGATCATCCCTTTCTGGGAGGGTGTTACTAAGATAATAAATAAAGTCTCAGATTCGGAGTTAAAGATCACGCTAGAAATAGTCTTCTTTTCACTACCAACTGATCTTTATAGGCCATCTAAAAGCAATTTAGTAACCCATCTCATCTCAGCTGCTAAAGCCATCATACCTCTTCACTGGAGGGATACTAATACTCCCTCAATACAAGAATGGAAGGCTAAAGTTAATAAAATTTGTCAATTTGAAGAAATGACGAGTTGGATTGACAGAAGCCATGAAAAATTCTTGAAAACCTGGCAACCTTGGAGGTCATTGATTGATAGTGAGTGATGTGAACCTTTATGGTGACAGCTCAATAGCGCACTCTGGGAAGACTGGCATCACCTGATCAGCACTGCAAGCGTCTGACTAGCATTTCAAACTCTATCTAGACCTATTGGTTACAGAAGTCTATGTGAACCCCTCCCCTTCTTTCTCTCTCTCCTCTCTTCCCTTCTTTTCTCCTTTTACCTGTCTTCTTAAAGTTCTTTTCCTTCACACTGTTCTCTGTTCTGCATACATTTATCTAATGTATATTATGCTCAATATCAAGGTAACCAATACCACCTTGAACACTCAGATTTATTACATCTTTGACATATTATTGAATCTATGGGTGTTGTACAGGGATATGTGAATTTTGCAACATCTCTGGCAACTATTCTTTTTGAAAACTTTTGATGTTATTTTACGAAGTTACTATATGTTCTGCCTGATTATTTGTAACATTATCTTTATAATATCAATCTATGGCCAACAAGCTATTGTTGGTATGTATTCATATTGAAAAATTCTGAAAAAAAAGAATTAATCCCCAAAAAAAAAAAATGGCTCTAAAATAGTCCTTGAAAAGGCTGGAGTGATGTAAAAGGCAGTAAAATGTGCTTAAGAGCATGGCAACTGCTCTGCAAACAAATGTGGATAGGGAAATAACTTAAAATTAAATAAAATAACTAAAAATTACAAATTATTAACCTGCAACTCAGAGAAGGAGGTAAATATGGAGTCGGATGTTGAGGAGTCGGTAAATGTGGTGTCTTAGGTGGAGGCAGCAATGGAGAAGGAGGAGGTAGCCAACAATGTTTTTTTTTATTTTTTTATTAGGGTAGGTAGCCCCCAAAATATTGGGACAAATGAAAAAAAATAAAACAAAGAATCATTGCACTTGACTTGAGTACAAGAATGTATGTTTGATGGTGGTATAAATGTCTATTCTGCACAAGGTACAGACAAGTCTTGTGGGATCCAAGCCTGGTTCATTTTAATGAACGTGAGCTTGTCCACGTTGGCTGTGGACAGGCGGCTGCGTCTGTCTGTAATGACGCCTCCTGCCGTGCTAAATACACGTTCAAAGAGTACACTGCAGGGCAGGCCAGCACCTCCAAGGCATACAGGGCAAGCTCTGGCCATGTGGACAATTTGGAGACCCAGAAGTTGAATGGGGCAGAACCATCAGTCAGTACGTGTAGGCGTGTCCACAGGTACTGTTCCACCATGTTGTTCAAATGCTGCCTCCTGCTAACACGCTCCATATCAGCAGTTGGGGCCGGTTGTTGCGGCGAGGTGACAAAGCTTTTCCACATGTCGGCCATGCTAACCCTGCCTTCTGAGGTGCTGGCGCTGACACAGCTGCGTTGGCGACCTCTTCCTCCTCCCCTGCCTTCGCCTTGTGCTTCCACTTGTCCCCCGGTGTCAGTCGGGAATGCTCTCAGGAGCGCGTCTACCAGCGTGCGCCTGTAGTCGCGCATCTTCCGATCAAGCTCCAGTGAGGGAATTAAGGACGGCACATTGTCTTTGTAATGGGGATCCAGCAGGGTGGCCACCCAGTAGAAAGCACATGTTAAAATGTGGGCAACTCTGCAGTCGTTGCGCAGGCACTGCAGCATGTAGTCGCTCATGTGTGCCAGATTGCCCAGAGGTACGGACAAGCTGTCCTCTGTGGGAGGCCAAGTCATTGGTGGTGAAGTGGTGCTGTTCCGCAGTGCGACTCACCCGTGCATGCTGCAGCTGAAACTCCACTATGGCCTGCTGCTGCTCGCATAGTCTGTCCAGCATGTGCAAGGTGGAGTTCCACCTGGTGGGCACATTGCATATGAGGCGGTGAGCGGGAAGGCCGAAGTTACGCTGTAGAGCAGACAGCCGAGCGGCGACAGGATGAGAACGCCGGAAGCGCGTACAGATGGCCCGCACTTTATTCAGCAGCTCTGACATGTCGGGGTAGTTGTGAATGAATTTCTGCACCACCAAATTTAGCACATGCGCCAGGCAAGGGATGTGCGTCAAACCGGCTAGTCCCAGAGCTGCAACGAGATTTCGCCCATTATCATACACCACCAGGCCGGGCTTGAGGCCCACTGGCAGCAACAACTCGTCGGTCTGTTGTTCTATACCCCGCCACAACTCCTACGCGGTGTGGGGCCTGTCCCCCAAACACATCAGTTTCAGAATGGCCTGCTGACGTTTACCCCTGGCTGTGCTGAAGTTGGTGGTGAAGGTCTGTCGCTGACCGGATGAGGAGGTGGTAGAAGAGGAGGAGGAAGCCGAGTAGGAAGAGGAGGCAATAGGAGGCAAAGAATGATGCCCTGCGATCCTTGGCGGCGGAAGGACGTGCGCCAAACAGCTCTCCGCCTGGGGCCAGCCGTCACTACATTTACCCAGTGTGCAGTTAGGGAGATATAGCGTCCCTGGCCGTGCTTACTGGTCCACGTATCTGTGGTTGGGTGGACCTTGCCACAGATGGCGTTGCGCAGTCCACACTTGATTTTATCCGATACTTGGTTGTGCCGGGAGGGCACGGCTCTCCTGGAGAAGTAGTGGCGGCTGGAAACGATGTACTGTGGGACAGCAAGCGACATGAGCTGTTTGAAGCTGTCCGTCTCCACAAGCCTGAATGACAGCATTTCAAAGGCCAGCAGTTTAGAAATTCTGGCATTCAGGGCCAGGGATCAAGGGTGGCTAGGTGGGAATTTACGCTTTCTCTCAAAGGTTTGTGAGATGGAGAGCTGAACGCTTCCGTGTGACATGGTGGAGATGCTTGGTGACGAAGGTGGTGTTGTTGGCAGCACATCCTCTGCTTGCTGGGAGGCAGGGGCCAACGTTCCTCCAAAGGCGGAGGAAGAGGCCGAGGCAGCAGCAGAAGAGGGAGCAGGAGGGGCTTGAGCCTTTCTTGGTTTTAAAAGGTGCTTACTCCACTGCAGCCCGTGTCTCACATGTAGATGCCTGGTCATGCAGGTTGTGCTAAGGTTCAGAACGTTAATGCCTCGCTTCAGGCTCTGATGGCACAGCATGCAAAACACTCAGGTCTTGCCAGGGAACTCCTTGAAGCTGCCAATGGTGTGCTCGGTCCCTGTTGACGGTGGTCAGTAGCAGGCGAACTGTTTTGGCGACGGCTGCTCTGCTTTTGCACCCTGCTCCCGCTTTTGCTATGCTGTTGGCTCGGTCTCACCACTGCCTCTTCCTCCGAACTCTGAAAGTCAGTGGCACGACCTTCATTCCATGTGGTGTCAAGGACCTCATCATCCCCTGCATCGTCTTCCACCCAGTCTTCCTCCCTGACCTCCTTTTCGGTCTGCACACTGCAGAAAGACGCAGCAGTTGGCACCTGTGTTTTGTCTTCATCAGAGACGTGCTGAGGTGGTATTCCCATGTCCTCATCAGGAAACATAAGTGGTTGTGCATCAGTGCATTCTATGTCTTCCACCCCTGGGGAAGGGCTAGGTGGATGCCCTTAGGAAACCCTGCCAGCAGAGTCTTCAAACAGCATAAGAGACTGCTGCATGACTTGAGGCTCAGACAGGTTCCCCGATATGCACGGGGGTGATGTGACAGACTGATGGGCATGGGTTTCAGGCGCACCTGTGCGCTTTCTGCAGAAGACTGGGTGGGAGATAATGTGAACGTGCTAGATCCACTGTCGGCCACCCAATTGACTAGCACCTGTACTTGCTCAGGCCTTACCATCCTTAGAACGGCATTAGGCCCAAAAAAATATCGCTGTAGATTCTGGCGGCTACTGGGACCTGAGGTAGTAGATTCAGTAGGATGTATAGCTGTGGCCACGTCCTCTCCCTGCACCAGAGGCTCCACCAACACCATCACCACGACCATGACAGCGTCTCTTATTAGATGTTTGCCTCATAGCGTTCACAAAGCAAAATAAAAAGTGGTTAAGTATGTTAAAAATAATTAACCGCCAATATAAACCCTGATGTAGGGTATTGCATATTTTTTTTAAACTCTATATGACAGCGGTATTTGTGGCCTAAATGTGACAGTCACCTATGCAAGTGTAATCCCAGATGTGCAGTATATCAGAGAGATTTTTCACCACAGTATCCTAAAAGCCTTATTTGTGGCCTAAATGTGCAGTATATGAAAAAAAAGTTTTTTTTTTTAACAACAGTAACCTAATAGCCTTATTTGTGGCCTAAATGTGACAGTCACTTATGCACGTCTAATCCCAGATGTGCAGTATATTAGAGGGTTTTTTCACCCCAGTATGCCAAAGCCGTATTTATGGCCTAAATGTGACAGTCACTTATGCACGTGTAATCCTAGATGTGCAGTATATTAGAGGTTTTTTCACCCCAGTAACCAAAAAGCCGTATTTATGGCCTAAATGTGACAGTCACTTATGCATGTGTAATCCCAGATGTGCAGTATATTAGAGGGTTTTTTCACCCTAACTAAAAAGCTGTATTTCTGTCCTAAATGTGACAGTCACTTATGCTTGTCCATACCCATATGTGCAGTATATTAAAGGTTTTTTTCACCCCAGTATGCCAAAGCTGTATTTCTGGACTTGCAGATAGACTGTGCTGGTGCACTATCGTTGCATAAAATGGCTGCCGATCATCTATTGATATTGACTAACTGAAGAATAAAAAGTTTGTTTTCAGCAGTAGCTGGCTCATGGCAGGCTTAAAAAAATTGTGCACTGCACCCACAAAACACTTTTTCTGTAGATAGCTGAGTACAAAAAACAGTTCTAGATAAGATTTCTCCCTGATCTCTCCCTCACAGCAGCTGCAGCCTCTCCCTACACTAATCCGAGCAGAGTGACGGGCGGCGCTACGTGACTCCAGCTTTAATAGAGGCTGGGTCACATGCTGCAGTTGGCCATTCACAGCCATGCCAATAGTAGGCATGGCTGTGATGGCCTTTTGGGGCAAGTAGTATGACGCTTGTTGATTGGCTGCTATGCAGCCTTTCAAAAAGCGCCATAAAAATCGCTGAACACCGAACCCGAACTTTTACGTAAATGTTCTGGTTCATGTCCGGGTGCCGAAAACCCTAAAGTTCGGTACAAACCCGAACTTTATAGTTCGGGTTCGATCAACTCTAATCACATTTTATCTCTGTTTTGGACCCACTCCTTTTTTTGCCTTACAGATACCGAACAAATGCTGACCAAATACTGACAGTTTGAAGGTGAATGCTCAAAATAGATTATCTGCTTTTTTGGGCTATTTTTCTTTAAAGATCAGAAGAACAGAAAAATAAACAGTGATATGAACACACCCTTACTACTGTCACCCTCTCCAATATCATGGGGCCACTACTTGAATCTTAGGTCACTACACGGTTAAGGCCACACCGATAAATTAGACCTGACACTAACATTGACCTGTAAGGCTGAGTGCACACTTCAGTTATTTGGTCAGTTATTTCCATCGCTGATTGTGAGCCAAATTTAAGAGCCAAGCATACTCTTGTTCTAATGAATAGATTAGTTATCATGAATAGATCTGCACCTATTCTGTGGTTTTGACCTGCACCTGCTTTGAGCTGACAGTAACTGATGAAAATAACTGACCAAATAAGGCTACTTTCACACTAGAGTTTTTGCTGGATCCGGCAGGGTTCAGGAAAACTGCTTCCGTTACTGATAATACAACAATCTGTATCCTTTATGAACGGATCCGGTTGTATTATCTTTAACATAGTCAAAACGGATCCATTATGAACTCCATTGAAAGTCAATGGAGGATGGATCCGTTTTCTATTGTTTCAGATAGTGTCAGAGTTAAACAGATCCGTCCCCATTGATTTGCATTGTGGGTCATGATTCATCCGTTTTGCTCCGCATCCTATGACGGAAAGAAAACCGCAGTTTGCTCTACGGTATGGGAATGTAACCAAGCGGAACGGAATGCATTTTGGAGCATTCCATTCTGTTCAGTTAGGTTTTGTCCCTATTGACAATGAATGGGGTCAAAACAGAAGCGTTTTTTTTCCAGTATTGAGACCCTATAATGGATCTCAATACCGGAAAATAGAAACTCTAGTGTGAAAGTAGTCTAAGTGAAGCATGAGCTAAGCCTAATAGTGATGCATAGTCATTCTACAGCTAACAGAAGGGATTCAAAAGCATGTGTTTGCACTGCCACAACATCGATTAAAAGAACTTTTTTTTTCTCTCCCTGGGGTCAGTACAGGGAAGGAAGGGCACTCTGTGTTCCCTCGGGGCCTTTCCTGTAGCTGTGAGCTCCCTATCTAATGGTAATTCGGGGGTGCCCATTGTGTTATTGTCCATGCGCTGGGCAGGGCACGTTTTGGAGGTGCAGTGGACAGCATTTGGTGTCAAGAGTATCATAGACCAAGCCAGATGAAAGTTATGCAGGATTGAAGTTCTGGTACATCCAACAGTAGTGTGCATACAATGCAAAATCTCCCCAGATGTCCCAGCATGAGCTAAGCAGATAATTAAAGCATCAGTCCTCAGATTATTCTGAAATATCTGCTAAAGGGATCTCTGGCTAATAGTTGTGCTTTGGCAACTATGGCTGTAGTATCCACTATTCTGGGGTGCATAGTGTGTCTTAACTGTTATCCCTCTCGGGCAGCAGGGTCTGGATCACCTTAAAGGGGTTGGCCACTCTGTTAGCACTTATTAAAACTATCAATACATATTACATTACTTTATCTTCTTAAGCAAATATGCCTGGTTTTCTTGCTATTGTAGCCTCCTGTCCTGCTCTCACAACAGCCTCTCTCATCCATCACTGCACATGTCACGGAGGAGCTACCTCGTCCATGTTAGGAGCAGGGCCGGATTAACGTAGGGGCTGATGGAGCTGCAGCTCCAGGCCCCTACCATAAAATAGGCCCATCCGCCAGCCAAAAGGCCGTCGGGAGCGGCCCGCGCTAAAAGTCCTTTGTTGTCAGCTGTCACATAGCGCACAGACAATGCAGAGACGCTCACCTCACGCTGGCAGCAGAGAGCCTGAGGGAGGGACTCGGGAGGAGCGTAATATGATCCTAGAGTGGAAGCTGCTTCTGCCAGCCCCTCCCCGCCCACCAACCAATCAGAGCTGAGGCAAGGCAAGCACTAGCAGCTCTGAGTCCTCTGTACAGGGAGTCTAAGAATAGAAATGAATCGAATGAGTCTCAGGTTAAAAGAATCTAAAGATCCGACTTAGTGACTCATTCGACTCTTTGAGTTAAAAGAGCCGTGAGTCACTAGAACAGGTTACACTGAGGCTCTCAGCTCTCGGCTGATGCTTTTGTTGCAGCAGTGATAAGATTAAGGGACAGGAGCAGAGACATAAGAGAAGTGACAGGTGACACAGAGTTTAGATTACAGGTTGAATTAACCCTTTAGGATCAAATTGGCTTCTCAGGAGATATATATGTTAAAGGCATCTGTGGACTGTGGGGACTATTTTATTATCAGCCAGTGACTGTGTTACTGTAATACTGTTATCAATTCAGCACATAGTTTTCCCTGTGCGTGCATTCACATTTCACTTCACTTGGTTCGTTGTACTACTGTCAGTGTCAGACTGTTGTCACTGTGGGTAACAATACACAACAGACAACAATGCACACCACAGTGACAGCTCCTGACTCCTGTCCTGAGTCCTCCTGTCCGGCGTCAGCCTCAGCTTCCCTTCACTATCACTATAATCAATCACTCTTCCTGATCCTGACTCACTCATTAGAGAGCTGAAGAGCCGACTGAGTCAGCAGCAGCAAGTGAATCGAATGGATAGCATCTGCGCATGCACATCGGCACCTAGAGTCTTCGGTTCACTTGCGAGTCAGCTCAGCAGTCAGTGACTCAGCAAGTGAACCGAAGATCCGATTCATGAATCGGTTCATTTGAATGAGCTGATTCAAATGAACCGATTCATCTAAAAGATCCGAACTTCCCATCACTATTGTACACAGCGCAGCGTGCAGGAGGGATAACCGTATCCCTCCTGCACGCTGCGCTGTGTACAACCTGCTCAGCAGTTTCGACCAGCACACGGCCCACAGCGCTCAGCCACACCAGCCCGCGAGACAGCAGGAGCTTCTGGAGCAGGGCAGGTATCAGATAAACTCATCCAGTTGGAAGGGAGGGCAATCATATAGCTGTTATGATTTATGGACACAGCTCTCAGCATGCTTAGCCAGCCTTCTATCTGGCTTTGCATCTAGAGAGTCACAGTCCACAGGCTGTTTCTGAGCCTGTGGACTGTGACTCTCAAGAAGCACAGCCAGATAGAAGGCTGGCTAAGCATGCTGAGAGCTGTGTCCATAAATCATAACAGCACTATGAAAATTACTGACTGGCTAAGCATGCTGAGAGCTCAGTCTAAATAACATAACACATAAAGAAATTACTGTTTCTAGCTGCTAGTCCACAGTCCACAGTCCACAGCAGCTAGAAACAGTAATTTCTTTAAAGTGATTCTGTCGCCAGGTTTGACCCCTGTCAGCTAAAAATATGCTGATGTTCAGGGCGTCTTCACGATTCCTAATGTGGGCTTATAAATGTCACCTGTGGGCTTATTTAGCTAAAAAACAGCTTTTACTAACCTGTCAGTCAAACAAATAAGGTGCCCAAGGGGATGTGAAGCGATGCCAGGTGCCGGCCACACCCGCCGCCGTTCGTGCCCAGCGCCGCCTTTCCGGACTTCTGCTCCGCCTCCTAATCGTCTGTGCGAAATCTCGCTCTCCCTCCCTCCCCCCTCCTTCTGCTGTAAGATCTCGCGCTTGCGCACAGGGCTCTGCCTGATGCGCCCGTGCGGACTTCTCCATTTGGCTTCTTACAGCGAAGTGCGCATGCGCCGGCACTTCGCTCAACCCCTGTATGCGCGAGATCTTACAGCAGGAGGAGGGGGGAGGGGGGAGGGAGGGAGAGCGAGAGGCGGCACAGAGGATTAGGAGGCGGCGCAGAAGTCTGGAAAGGCGGCGCTGGGCACGAACGGCGGCGGGTGCGGCCGGCACCTTGCATCCATTAACATCCCCTTTGTTTGACTGACAGGTTAGTAAAAGCAGTTTTTTTTAGCTAAATAAGCCCACAGATGACATTTATAAGCCCACATTAGGAATCGTGCAGACGCCCTGAACATCAGCATATTTTTAGCTGACAGGGGTCAAACCTGGTGACAGAATCCCTTTAATGTGTTATGTTATTTAGACACAGCTCTCAGCATGCTTAGCCGGCCTTCTATCTGACTGGCTAAGCATGCTGAGTGCTGTGTCCATAAATCATAACAGCTCTATGAAAATTACTGTTTCTAGCTGCTGTTGTCCACAGTCCACAGTCCACAGCAGCTAGAAAACAGTAATCTTCATAGTCATGTTAAATGATCACTATAGTGTCAGGAAAACAAAGCGGTTTTCCTGACACTATAGTGCCCTGAGGGTGCCCCCACCCTCAGGGTCCCCCTCCCGTGGTCCCCCTCCATGTTGCCAAGATAGACGCCAAATGAAGGGGTAGTTGCAGGAACAAAATACTTTAATGGTATCGATAAAATATATATGGAATTTAGACACTGAGTGCAGTTCCATAAAAAGGCCCAGCAAAATCCTCAGCACCAGGCCCATGATGCTCTTAATCCGGCCCTGGTTAGGAGTGTGCATTTGCTGCTTCCTGGGTCCTAGAAGCACACCGTGCTGGTGTCAGATTTACCTTCTGCTGTGATTGGCACTGCTGGCTGTGCAGGGATGTAGTGGTCTTAGCAGGAACACCTGTGAAAAGCAGGAATAAAGACACTTTGCATGGGAAGGGAGACTGTGAGAGGCTCTGATGGCTGATGTGGAGCACGCTGACTACAGACTCCGCTCCCTCTGTCTCTTCTCTACTGAGAGGCTCCTGCTGGCATGTGAGGACATAGCAGAGCCAGGGAAGTGCTGAGGACCACAAACTGTGAGGGATCCAAGTGTCTGTCCTGTTTATGGCTCCTCTGCTCTGTGATCATATCACAGACATGAGCTAACTGGTTCTGAGCTGTAAGTATCGCTGTAATAACTATGATCTGTGATATCAGCAGTAGTCACTAGTGTTACCATCTGTAAATGTGTGACCTATCCTTCCTGCACTCTGTATATAGAAAGGAGAAAAGACAAAAAAACACAGCGCCTCATGTGTGGTAACGCCTTATAAGGAATATACAGTTATGGTGCGTAATTCGCTTACCGGATTCTGTTGTGAATAGTCACAACAGCTAGATGTGCCTTAGCTGGTATATTTCCCCACCAGCATTAGGGGATGCCGTGCTGCTGCCTGGGTCTTTTCCTGTCCAAATGGTTCCAGGGGAATAGATATGCAGAAATTCTTAAAAGTGTCAGACCACTATCCGGCGCTGCAGGCATAGAAATCAGTCCTTGAGATGAATAAAATTATTTTTTATTTTGGTCAACGCGTTTCAAGGGCAAAGAGCCCCCTTCGTCAGGACAATATACAGAATGCAGATACAATTGTGATCGGGATATTTAAAACGCTGTTTTGGCGGGTTAAAAAGGGGGAGGTACAGGGGGTGGGGTGGGCGTGCTTGGTATAATGAGCCTAATTGCCATTATCTTCTAGTGATCTGTGGCAATTACTATTAAGTGTCCGACCTTTACTGTGGTATACAGACTGGGTGGCGCAGGGTCAAGCGCTTCACAGTCTGGTTCTATGCATTGTTACATTGTTACAACCGTGGATTTCATAATACACCTAATGATACATTTACTGATACATTGTGTGGCAGCATGCGATGATACTTGTAGTGGTGCGTTCAGAGTAGCAGCAGCGCTGCTGACCCCGCACTAGTTCAGCACCGCAGTGAACATTGTTCTTTCACATGGGGCTGAGGGCATATCTTGTTCCCCGCTTTTACTCTATAGTGGTTCGTCTGTCCGTTATTCAAGTTATTCAAGCAGGATCTCTCGGCTTCTCCTGCATGCTGTGACCCTCAGCGCTGTCTATCAGTTATTTATGCAAGATCTCCCGGCTCCTCCTGAATGCTGTGGCACTCAGCGCTGCCTGATCTCTCAGACCCGGATCCTCACGGTCCCCAGATCGGTATGGTGTTGCGCTGATGTTTATATTAGTTTAATTTAGCATAGCGCTGATTTAGTTTAGCATAGCGCTGATTTAGTTTAGTGTAGCGCTGATGTTTATATTAGTTTAGTTCTCCATGTTAATTGGTGCAGTCGCTTCTGAGGGGTTCTAAATTCTTATTTCCAGGGGTTGGCATAAATTAAATATATGTAGCAGATGGGGTATTTTTAGAGAACGCCAGGCTATGGGGTGCATTTATCATCATCATATGCCAGCCACTTATATGCGGTACAGGGGTATGAGTGATACTGTTTAAAACCCTATTATGACCAGCTATGGTCTTTTTAGGGAAGTAGGTAAAATCTATTAAAAGAGTGAAGGAACTCTTATACAATACAAGATCCATAATAAGTTATAAAATATGTATAAAATGAAATAAGAGGCATCTGTTGGTATTATACTGGTGACTATCACTGCGGTCTCAAGGCTGTCATAATGTGCCTATAATTATAATGAGATGGATCACTAGATCTCTAACTGATCCCTTATTTGTGGGCATGATGGATGTACTCCAATAAGGCAGGGTTGTATGGCGTGCTTTCTGGTACGCATATATTGAGATACGTTCAAATGGAGCTGACATATATCTATGTGTATATTATAGTCCAATACATGAGTCAATAGGATAATAACTGGTAGGGGAATATAATAATGATGATAATAATAATAATAATAATAATAATAATAATAAATATAAATAATAAATAAATACTACTAATATGTACGTATGCGAGGTGCATACGTGACTAAGTCTGTATATAGGTATTGTCTAGGTATTGTGGTGTATATTCGCAATACTTCAATTGCTATATTATTGGCCCTAGTTCTCTGAGATGTTAAACAGATATATGTCTCTCTCTATATACACGTGTGTATGGATACTGTCACTGAACCATGAACCAGACGTACAACAAGAGATAAGTGAAAATAAGAAGGCTTTATTGAAAATAAAGCTGTAAAGCAAAAGTCCAAACGGATGGTGAAACCGAGCAGAGTCTTTGCGAAGCCAGAGGTCAGGAACCAGAAGGGTAGTCAGACGAAGCCAGGATCAGGAACCAGCAGGGTAGTCAGACGAAGCCAGGATCAGGAACCAGCAGGGTAGTCAGACGAAGCCAGGATCAGGAACCAGCAGGGTAGTCAGACGAAGCCAGGATCAGGAACCAGAAACAGCAGCAGTCTTAGAAGCATGTGAACACAAGAGGACCAAGCAAGGAACTGAAGCCACAGACCTCCTATATATATGAGCTAGGCATCCAGCTCCTCCCAGGGGAAGGAGGAGCCGCAGGGTGGAAGGCTACAAGAAACCCAGAAACCAAGATGGCCGCCAGCACATGTCAAACGAAGGAGAGCAGCAAGCAGGTAAGACCATGACAGTACCTCCCCCTCAAGGGCCCCTCCTCCGCGGAGCACAAAACGGTTTCTGAGGGAAGCGTGCGTGGAAGGCTCGGAGCAAGGCAGGAGCATGGACATCTGCGGAGGGAACCCAGGAACGCTCCTCTGGACCATAACCACGCCAATGGACCAAAAACTGCAACCGACCGCGGACCAGGCGTGAGTCCAGGATATTGCTCACCTCATATTCCTCACGATTGCCCACTTGGACCGGACGAAGCCGAGGAACCGAGGAAGTGAAACGATTACACACCAGTGGCTTCAACAGGGAGACATGAAACACGTTGGAGATCCGCATGCCAGGAGGAAGCGCAAGGGCATAGGCTACCGGGTTTACCCTGCGAAGCACTCGGAAGGGACCAACAAAGCGAGGCGCCAGCTTGGGAGTGGGCACTCGAAGGTTGAGGTAGCGGGTGGACAACCATACACGGTCTCCGACCTGGTAGGAAGGAGCAGGCGCTCGTCTGCGATCAGCCTGGAGTCTCTGGCGCTGCGCAGAGACCTCAAGGGACTTCTGGATCTGTACCCAAGAAGCACGTAGGACGGAAAGGTGATCCTCCACAGCCGGAATATCCTGGGGAGAGAATACCTCCGGTAACACGGCAGGTTGGAACCCATAATTGGCCATGAAGGGAGACGTCCCAGAGGAAGAGTTCACCGCCGTGTTCCTGGCAAACTCAGCCCAAGGCAGGAGGTCAACCCAATTGTCTTGGTGATCGGAGACATAGCAACGAAGGAATTGCTCCAAGGCCTGATTGGATCGTTCTGCGGCCCCATTGGACTGAGGGTGGTAGGCCGAGGAGAAGGAGAGATGAATCCCCAACTGGGAGCAAAAGGCGCGCCAGAACCTGGACACAAACTGACTCCCCCGATCCGACACAATCTCCTTAGGCAAACCGTGCAACCGGAAGACCTCCCTGGCAAAAATCGTGGCCAACTCTTGTGCAGAGGGTAACTTCTTGAGAGGAACACAGTGGCACATTTTGGAAAACCGATCCACAATCATGAGAATGACCGTATGGCCTCGGGATGCAGGGAGGTCCACAATGAAATCCATCCCCAGGTGTGACCATGGGCGCTCCCCGGTGGCTATGGGTTGCAGAAGGCCCAACGGAAGGTGCCGAGGGGACTTACTCTGGGCACAAACGGAGCATGCCGCTACATATGCGGCGATGTCGGAACGTAGGGAAGGCCACCAGAACAGACGTGAAACAGCCCAGGACAGCTGATTCTTTCCAGGATGCCCCGCGGTCTTGGAGTTATGGTAGGTTCGCAACAACCGAGTGCGCAACTCCTCAGGCACAAAACATCTGCCGTTGGGTCTCCCAGAGGGAGCACCAGATTGAGCCGCCAAAATCTGCTCACCCAGGGGAGAGGTCAGGCTGGTGCGAATGGCGGCCAGGATCTGATTCGGAGGTATGACCGAAGTCGGAATCGACTCCTCCCTGGACAGCTCGGAGTACTGCCGTGATAAGGCATCCGCCCTGATGTTCTTGGAACCGGGTAGGTAGGAGACCACGTAATTAAAACGTGACAAGAACAGAGCCCATCTGGCCTGACGTGGTGTCAATCTCTTGGCCTCAGAAAGGTAGGTCAGATTCTGGTGGTCCGTCAGGATGAGAACCGGAACCACCGAACCCTCGAGCAAGTGCCTCCATTCTTTAAGGGCCTGCACGATGGCCAATAACTCCCTGTCACCAATCTGATAGTTGCACTCCGCGGAAGACAGTTTCCGGGAGTAAAACCCACAAGGAAGCAGAGGACCCTCTGGTGTTCTACGCTGAGACAGAAGGGCGCCTACTCCCGTCTCAGACGCGTCCACCTCGAGGACAAAGGGCAACCCAGGGTTGGGATGCGACAGAATCGGAGCCGACACAAAGGCGGACTTTAGGGCCTCAAAAGCTCGGATGGCCTCGAGCGGCCAGACCTGGGAATTACTGCCCTTCCTGGTCAGATCCGTGAGAGGCTTGGCCAGCATGGAAAAGTCCCTGATGAACTTCCGATAATAATTGGCGAAGCCCAAAAAGCGCTACAGGGAACGAAGACCACTGGGCTGGGGCCACTGTAAGACAGCCGAAACCTTCTCAGGATCCATGGAGAACCCCTCAGCGGAAATGATGTAACCTAAGAAGGTTACCTGGGATCGGTGAAATTCGCATTTCTCAAGCTTACCGAACAGCTTGTTCTCTCGTAACCGTTGCAACACTCGTCTGACATCCAGAATGTGGGCCTCCATGGATTCAGAATATACCAAGATGTCATGCAAATAGACTACCACACACTGCTGCAACAGGTCACGGAAAACATCGTTGATGAATTCCTGAAAGACTGCGGGCGCATTGCACAACCCAAAGGGCATAACCAAGGATTCGTAATGACCGGTCCTGGTGTTAAACGCGGTCTTCCACTCATCACCCGCCTTGATCCTTACCAGGTTATATGCCGCCCTCAGGTCGAGTTTGGTAAAGACCGTGGCCCCTTTAAGGCGATCGAACAGCTCGGAAATCAAGGGTATCGGGTAAGCGTTCTTGATCGTGATGCGATTGAGACCCCTGTAATCGATGCAAGGCCTCAACTCACCGCCCTTCTTTTTCACAAAGAAAAATCCAGCCCCTGCCGGGGACGAAGATTTGCGAATGTGTCCGCGTGAAAGCGCCTCCCTCACGTACTCCTCCATGGCCTCATTCTCCGCTACCGACAGTGGATAGACTTTGCCACGAGGAGGAACGGCACCAGATTGTAACTCTATGGCACAATCGTATGGGCGGTGCGGAGGTAGGGCAACCGCGCGCACCTTATCGAATACATCCCGGTACTCCTCGTATTCAGGAGGCAACAGAGAGTCCGAGGAAGTACACAGCAACTTGACAGACCCATGGATGCAACTAGCCCCACACTGCGGTGACCACGAGAGGATCTCGACCGATCTCCAATCGAAAGTCGGATTATGCTTCTGGAGCCAGGGGTACCCCAAGACCACCGAGTAGTGTGGAGACGAAATAACCTGGAGGCAGACCGACTCTCTGTGAACGGCACCAATGGCTATCCCCACTGGAAGGGTCTCATGAGTCACGTGTGGCGGCAGAAGGGGTCTGCCGTCTATCGCCTCAAGAGCCAGTGGGGAACCTCGAGCCTGCAGAGGAATGGAATTGGCGGCAGCGAACACACTATCAATGAACAAACCACCAGCACCAGAGTCCACCAACGCCTGGGTCGTCACCGAGCCCCCGACCCAGGAGAGGACAACAGTGATCAGTGGTTTGTCAACACGGGAAACCGGGGACGAGGAGACTCCACCCAAGATCTGCCCCCGACAGGATCTCAGGGTACGAGCGTTTCCCGGACGGTTCGGACATGCCAACCGAAAATGCCCACCGAGACCACAGTACATGCATCGGCCCTCGCGTCTCCGGAGTGCCCTCTCCCCCTCGGACAGGCGAGCAAACCCCAGCTGCATGGGTTCACCCCCAGACAAGTCATCCCCAGGAGGCGTGGGAGGAGAGGGAGGCACGGGTGGGACAGCAAACGTAGGCACCAATCTGTTAGAAGACCTCCGCAGGTTCTCCTTAAAGGAAGGTCTCTCCCTGAGTCTGGTGTCAATCAAAATCAGGAAAGAAATAAGAGACTCGAGCTCAACTGGTAGGTCCTTAGCTGCAACCTCATCCTTCAAGGCATCCGAGAGACCATGAGAGAAAGCAGCGACCAGAGCCTCATTATTCCAGCCCACCTCTGCTGCCAGGGTACGAAACTCAATGGCGTATTCAGCTACGGATCGTGAACCCTGTCTGATGGACATAAGGAGCTTCGCAGCAGAGGCAGCACGAGCCGGCACATCGAATACCTTCCGAAGAGAAGCAACAAAACCGGAAAACTCGGCAACCACCGGATTGTTGTTCTCCCATAAAGGGCTGGCCCAGGCCAAGGCCTTGTCCGAGAGCAGCGAGATCAAGAAGCCCACCTTTGATCTCTCAGTAGGAAAGGCATGTGGCAGCAACTCGAAATAAATGCCCACCTGGTTAAGGAAACCTCGGCACTGAGTTGGCTCTCCCCCAAAGCGCTGTGGAAGAGGGGCAGAACCGGTCATACCCCGAAACACCGCAGGCGCAACAACAGGTGTCGGGGTAGACTCTGGCGCAACAACCGGAGCGGCAGTAGGAGCGAGCCCAGGAGCGACAACCGACCCATCGGCAACGGGAGCGAAATGAGCCGTGCGTTCAAGCAGGGTTTGCAACGCCACAGCGAACCGACCCAACAGGTGATCCTGCTGATCAAGTCTGGCAACCAGCGTGGGTAGCGAGGATGGCCCTGTACCGTCAGAATTCATGGCTTGGTCCTAATGTCACGGAACCATGAACCAGACGTACAACAAGAGATAAGTGAAAATAAGAAGGCTTTATTGAAAATAAAGCTGTAAAGCAAAAGTCCAAACGGATGGTGAAACCGAGCAGAGTCTTTGCGAAGCCAGAGGTCAGGAACCAGAAGGGTAGTCAGACGAAGCCAGGATCAGGAACCAGCAGGGTTGTCAGACGAAGCCAGGATCAGGAACCAGCAGGGTAGTCAGACGAAGCCAGGATCAGGAACCAGCAGGGTAGTCAGACGAAGCCAGGATCAGGAACCAGAAGCAGCAGCAGTCTTAGAAGCATGTGAACACAAGAGGACCAAGCAAGGAACTGAAGCCACAGACCTCCTATATATATGAGCTAGGCATCCAGCTCCTCCCAGGGGAAGGAGGAGCCGCAGGGTGAAAGGCTACAAGAAACCCAGAAACCAAGATGGCCGCCAGCACATGTCAAACGAAGGAGAGCAGCAAGCAGGTAAGACCATGACAGATACATACACGCACACGGTCGTATATCGGTGTCTGTCCGGGAGCCTAGGTCGAGTTGATGTGTGTTGGCTAACCCTTGACCTATATATGTATGTTGTTTGTCATAAGATGGTCTCATTGATTTTGTTTAGGCCTCGTGGGCTCAGTGTGTCCAATTGGTACATCCAATACACTTCCCTTTTTTTGTAGTCTTTCAAATCGGTTAAAAGGGTTCTCCGGTATGAAATCAATTGGGTTAATTTTAATCTCATGTTTTTCTTTTTCCGGTGTGGATGCGCAATGTCTGGACACCCCATGTTTCAAGTACTGTTTGCGGATATTGTACCTGTGTTGGTTCACCCGGCAATGAAGGGCTTGGGTCGTGCGGCCTACATATTGCAGGCCGCATCCGCATTCAATGAGGTAAATGACGTAGGTGGAATGGTAAGTGAGGTGATGTTTTATGGGAAATGATGTGCCATTGCAGTTGGAGGTAAAGGACGTTTGTTTGTGTGTGATAATTTTACAGCACAGACAATTCTTAGCTCCGCACCTATAGTTCCCTTTTTCTTTATCTTTCCCTTTTACCCGGCTCGGTTCGCCTACCTCTATTCTTTGGGTATGTTGTTTGGGTTTGCTTGGGGCTAGTATATTTTTTATAGTTGGTGCTCGTCTGTAAGTGATATTCGGTATTATAGGTAGGTATTTTGCTATATACGGATCTTGAAGAAGGATATGCCAGTGATTTTTCAAGATTTTTTGTATCTGTCTATTGGATGTATTGTATTGTGTGATGAACCGGACTATTTCTATAGGATCCTGTTGTTTGGTGGTGATCGATAGGCATTCATCTTGTGACTGTAGGCTGCTCTTTTTTATATCGTCTTTAACTAGTTTTTTGGGGTAGCCCTTATCACGGAACCTATTTTCAAGGATTTTGGTCTGGGTTTTAAAATCCTCATTTTTTGTACAGTTACGTCTAATCCTTTTGCATTGACTGTAAGGTATATTCTGAAGCCACTTTTTGTGATGGAAACTGGAATAGTGAATATAGCTATTGGTGTCCACTGTTTTGAAGTATGTTTTTGTGCTTAGATGGTTGTTATGGCATGAGATGATAATATCCCAAAATTCTATCTCTATTTTATTGTAATTTGGAGTAAAGGAGATACCCCAATCTGTATTGTTGAGGGAGCTGCAGAAGATTTTTGCCGTATCTTCATTCCCATCCCAGATAATGAACAAATCATCAATGTATCTTTTGTAATACACGATCTGTTTGTGACATTCTGGGTGATTGGTGATGAATTTTTCTTCAAATTCACCCATAAAGAGGTTGTCACGGATGGTGTACAGGAAACAAGACAATACCATATAAACAATGTCTCTCTGGATCCACAACTAAGGAACAAAGGGAGACCCCTGCAAAAGACCTGCCGCTCTCCCTCACTGCTCAGCCTATGCGAACACCCCAAAGGTGGATGGCCGCATATCCACGTTCCTCGGCTATCTATTACCTGAAGACCCTACAATAGTGAAGGGACACGACCACCGGCTCCCTACACTGACACGGAGGGAGTCAGGGTCACCTGGATCCAGAAAAGACAAAATCATAAATACATAAACAGCCCTTATCTTGCAGACGACTGAGGACTGGGAACTGGGAACAGCATGCACACACACTCCAGGAAGTTGTATCAGCCGCACACTACTGCATTATGGGGAGGAACTTAAAGGGTAGCAATCAGTCCAACTGCATGACAGCTGAGATAGACTAACGAGATGAGAAACTAAACCAAAACAAAGAAATTCAAGGAGGAGGATCTGAGAAGCTCCTGTGAGCGCTTCTCAGCTGTCTGGCTGTGACAGTACCCCTCCCTCTAGGAGTGGACTCCGGACACTCAGAGCCCACCTTCTCAGGATGGGACCTATGGAAAGCCCTGATGAGACGAGAGGCCTTAATGTCCGTCACTGGGACCCACATCCTCTCCTCAGGACCATAACCCTCCCAATGAACGAGGTACTGGAGGGAACCGCGGACAAGACGAGAATCCACAATCCTTGAGACCTGAAATTCAAGATTTCCATCAACCATAATCGGAGGAGGAGGCAAAGGCGAGGGTACAATAGGTTGAACATAAGGTTTCAATAAGGACTTATGAAAAATATTATGGATCTTCCAAGTCTGAGGAAGATCAAGACGGTAGGCAACAGGATTGATGACAGACAGGATCTTGTAAGGCCCAATAAACCTAGGACCCAACTTCCAGGAGGGAACCTTCAATTTGATATTCTTGGTAGACAACCACACCAGATCACCAACATTCAGGTCCGGACCAGGCACACGTCTCTTATCCGCCACACGCTTATATCTCTCACTCATGCTCTTTAGATTATCCTGAATCTTTTGCCAAATAGATGACAAAGACGAGGAGAATCTGTCCTCATCAGGCAAACCAGAAGAGCCCTCTCCCGAGAAAGTCCCAAACTGCGGATGGAACCCATATGCACCAAAAAATGGTGACTTATCAGAGGACTCCTGACGGCGGTTATTTAAAGCAAACTCAGCAAGGGACAAAAAAGAACACCAATCCTCCTGATTCTCCGCCACAAAACAGTGCAGATATGTCTCCAGATTCTGATTGACGCGCTCTGTCTGGCCATTCGACTGCGGATGGAAAGCAGAAGAGAATGACAACCGAACCCCCAAGCGAGAACAGAAAGCCTTCCAGAATCTGGAAACAAACTGCGTGCCCCTATCAGAAACTATGTCTGAAGGAATCACATGCAATTTGACAATGTGGTCAATAAATGCCTGCGCCAGCGTCTTAGCATTGGGCAAACCAGGAAAAGGGATAAAATGCACCATTTTGCTAAAACGTTCCACCACCACCAGAATCACAGACTTCCCCGAGGAACGAGGCAAGTCCGTTATGAAGTCCATGGACAGATGTGTCCAAGGACGGGAAGGAATGGGCAAAGGAAGGAGAGGACCTGATGGCCGTGAATGAGGGACCTTGGCACGAGCACAAGTCTCGCAAGCTGCCACAAAACCCTCAACCGACTTACGAAGCGCAGGCCACCAGAATCTCCGAGCGATGAGATCCAGTGTGGCTCTTGCCCCCGGGTGCCCAGCAAGGACCGTGTCGTGGTGTTCTTTAAAAATCTTGTGTCTCAAAGCAAGAGGCACAAACAACCTCCCAGGAGGACAAAGATCAGGAGCTTCTGACTGGGCTGCCTGCACCTCTGCCTCCAATTCAGGAAAAAGAGCAGAGACCACCACACCTTCAGCCAAAATGGGACCCGGGTCTTCAAAATTCCCACCTCCCGGAAAACAACGTGACAGGGCATCTGCCTTCACATTCTTAACCCCAGGGCGGAACGTAACAACAAAATTAAACCTTGAAAAGAACAAAGACCATCTGGCCTGTCTCGGGTTCAGACGCTTGGCTGACTCAAAGTAGGCCAGATTTTTATGGTCAGTAAACACGGTAATAGGGTGTCTGGCTCCCTCTAGCCAATGGCGCCATTCCTCAAAAGCCAACTTGATGGCAAACAATTCCCTATCTCCCACATCATAATTTCTCTCTGCGGTGGAGAGTTTCTTTGAGAAAAAGGCACACGGTTGCCATTTGGCAGGAGAGGAACCCTGAGACAAGACCGCACCCACCCCTACCTCAGAAGCATCAACCTCAACTATGAAGGGTAACGAAATATCAGGTTGTACTAGGATGGGAGCGGAAGCAAAACTCTCCTTGATATTAGAAAAGGCCTTACGCGCCTCTACCGACCAGGAAGAAAAATCTACCCCCTTTCTGGTCATATCAGTGAGTGGTTTAACAACAGAGATATAATTCAAAATAAATTTCCTGTAATAATTGGCAAAGCCCAAAAAACGCATCAGCGCCTTCTGGTTCTCAGGAAGCTCCCACTCAAGCACAGCGCGGACCTTCTCGGGGTCCATGCGAAAACCAGAAGCGGAGACAAGAAACCCCAGAAATTGGATTTGTGGAACCGCAAACACACATTTTTCCAGTTTCGCATATAATTTATTCTCCCGCAGAATGAGCAAGACCTGACGTAAGTGTTCCTTATGAGTCTTGAAATCAGGAGAAAAAATCAAAATGTCATCCAAATACACTAATACAAATTTTCCCATTAAATGATAAAAAATGCTGTTGACGAAATGCTGAAAAACGGCTGGGGCATTCATCAAACCAAAAGGCATAACCAAATTCTCAAAATGGCCCTCAGGGGTATTGAAAGCCGTCTGCCATGTCTACCCAGCATGTATGGCAGGACTCTGCTGAGCAAAGACCATGTGCCCAGGTGAGGTGACCACAGAAGTGCCCTGGCATCTGTCTGCTGTTGGAAGCTCAATGTGGAGCTTTATGAATGTAAAAACTAATAGCCAAGAGGCTAAACAAAACCCTGCTTGTCTGCTTCTGACCCTAATCTTAACACACAATGTTCATTTGATTCCAATCTACTCTAACACCTAAAGGGATTTTTTTAAAGCCTGCTGTTTCTCTAGAAGATGACCTTATGCTGATAGTAGTGTTAATAGAGTCTCAAAGGTCTGTAAAAATAGGGTAACTGCTTATATAGACCCTTGAGACTCTATTAACACTACTATAAACATAAGGTCACCTAGAGAAAGAGCAAGTTTTTTAAATTATCTTTTTCCTTTAGGTGTTAAAACATAACTTATTTGATTGCTTGAACACCTAAAGGAAATCAAATTAAAAACCTGCTGTTTCTCAAGATGACCTTATGTCGATAGCAGTGGTAATAGAGTCTGAAAGGTCTATAGAAGCAGTTACCCTATTTTTACAGACCTTTGAGGCTCTATTAACACTACTATCAACATAAGGTCATCTAGAGACACAGCAGGTTTTTAAAAATATTTTTCCTTTAGGTGTTACAGCAATCAAATGAAAGTTATGTTTTAACACCTAATGGAAAAACATAATTAAAAAAACCTGCTGTTTCTCTAAATGACCTGATGTTTATAGTAGTGTTAATAGAGTCTCAAAGGTTTGTAAAAATAGTGTACCTGATTCTATAGACCTTTGAGACTCTATTACCACTACTTTTAGCATAAGATCGTCTGGAGAAACATCAGGTTTTAAAAAAAAAAAAAAATTTCTTTAGGTGTTAGAGCAATCAAATGGAGGGGGAGAAATGTGACATGGGTGAGGATGGGGTTACATGATGGGCCGGAGACAATGTCTGTAGTCTGTCTGTGCCATGGACGGGGAGAAATATGACATGGAGGGCTGATGGCTGACATGGGGGTCTGATCTGAGGCATTGGGGCTGTGCCTCTGAGCTGGGGTCTGATGGCTGGTCTGACCTGAGGTGGAATGAAAAATATTGTTTCCTATTATCCTCCTTTAAAACCTAGGTGCATCTTATGGGACGAACCTACATTTTGGCGCACCCCCCCCCCCCTTCCCCCAGGTGAGCTGAAGGGGTCGGGGGGGGTCGGGGGCGCCAAAATGTAGGTTCGCTTGTGTTGGTAAAAAACCTTGCACCGGCCCTGGGCGCAGGCAAGGGGGGGGGGGGGGCGCACTTGGGCAGCTCAGCCTCTGTTGGTGGTGGACCTTGTCCCAGCCCTGGGGGGGGGATCCTATAATGGTGTTTATGGGTATGGGTGTGGGTGGGGTATGGTGGGTACTGTGTGGTGTCTCATGGTGGGATAAGTTATGTTTGGATTAGTATTGGCGTTCTCTAAAAATACCCCATCTGCTACATATATTTAATTTATGCCAACCCCTGGGAATAAGAATTTAGAACCCCTCAGAAGCGACTGCACCAATTAACATGGAGAACTAAACTAATATAAACATCAGCGCTACACTAAACTAAATCAGCGCTATGCTAAACTAAATCAGCGCTATGCTAAATTAAACTAATATAAACATCAGCGCTACACTAAACTAAATCAGCGCTATGCTAAACTAAATTAGCGCTATGCTAAATTAAACTAATATAAACATCAGCGCAACACCATACCGATCTGGGGACCGTGAGGATCCGGGTCTGAGAGATCAGGCAGCGCTGAGTGCCACAGCATTCAGGAGGAGCCGGGAGATCTTGCATAAATAACTGATAGACAGCGCTGAGGGTCACAGCATGCAGGAGAAGCCGAGAGATCCTGCTTGAATAACTTGAATAACGGACAGACGAACCACTATAGAGTAAAAGCGGGGAGCAAGATATGCCCTCAGCCCCATGTAAAAGAACAATGTTCACTGCGGTGCTGAACTAGTGCGGGGTCAGCAGCGCTGCTGCTACTCTGAACGCACCACTACAAGTATCATCGCATGCTGCCACACAATGTATCATTAAATGTATCATTAGGTGTATTATGAAATCCACGGTTGTAACAATGTAACAATGCATAGAACCAGACTGTGAAGCGCTTGACCCTGCGCCACCCAGTCTGTATACCACAGTAAAGGTCGGACACTTAATAGTAATTGCCACAGATCACTAGAAGATAATGGCAATTAGGCTCATTATACCAAGCACGCCCACCCCACCCCCTGTACCTCCCCCTTTTTAACCCGCCAAAACAGCGTTTTAAATATACCGATCACAATTGTATCTGCATTCTGTATATTGTCCTGACGAAGGGGGCTCTTTGCCCTTGAAACGCGTTGACCAAAATAAAAAAGAATTTTAATCATCTCAAGGACTGATTTCTATGCCTGCAACGCCGGATAGTGGTCTGACACTTTTAAGAATTTCTGCACTCTGTATATAGTGATAGGTGACCCCCTATACAGTGATATATGACCCCCACCACTGTACATTGTCTACAGAGATATACGACCCCCTGCACTGGAGGATCACACTATTATCATTATATACAGTGTATGGGGGGAAGGGGGTGTCACATATCACTTTATACAGTGTATAGTTAGGACACACACACACATATATATATATATATATATATATATATATATATATAGAAAAAAATAAGAGTTGGGCAGCACTGCAGTATCTTGCGTATAAGCGGAGTGCCAGTGGCTGAGGAGACGATCCTGCTCCAAACGAATAACTGAAGAAATTCCACGGCACATCCAAGAAGTAAAATAAATATAATGGCTTTATTCACCAGACATGCAACGTTTCGATCCGCTTCCTGGGATCATTGCTTGAGAAAGATCCCAGAAAGCGGATCGAAACGTTGCATGTCTGGTGAATAAAGCCATTATATTTATTTTACTTCTTGGTATGTGCCGTGGAATTTCTTCAGTTATACTGTTTATAAGATACCCTTGTACACAGTAATGTGTGACCCCCACCACTGTATATAGAGATGCATGACCCCCACCACTGTATATAGAGATGCGTGACATGAACTTAGGCACCCCCTTCAAGCTCAGTACTTAGATACCATAACAGAACCAAGCTCTGTACTTAGATAAGGTAACAGAAGCAATCTTTGTGTATAGATACAGTAAGGCCTCTATCACACGGGCATCATGTTTTTGGCCCGGATAAGATGCGGGTGCGGCGCAGGAAAATGCGCGATTTTTCAGCGCGAGTGCAAGACAATGTAATGCATTTTGCACACACGTGAGAAAAATCGGCAGGTTTGGTACCCAAACCCGAACTTCTTCACAGAAGTTCGGGTTTGGGATCGGGGTTGTGTAGATTGTATTATTTTCCCTTATAACATGGTTATAAGGGAAAATAATAGTATTCTTAATACAGAATGCATAGTACAAAAGGGCTGGAGGGGTTAAAACAATAATATTTAAATAATTTAACTCACCTTAATCCACTTGTTCGCGCAGCCCGGCTTCTCTTCTGTCTTCTTCTTTGAGGAATAGGACCTTTGATGACGTCACTGCGCTCATCACATGGTCCATCATATGATCTTTTACCATGGTGATGGCTCATGTGACGGACCGTGTGATGAGCATAGTGACGCCACCACAGGTCCTTTTCCTGTAAAGACAGAAGAGAAGCCGGGCTGCGCGAACAAGTGGATTAAGGTGAGTTAAATGATTATTTATTTATTTTTTACCCCTCCAGCCCTATAGTACTATGCATTCTGTATTAAGAATGCTATTATTTTCCCTTAAAACCATGTTATAAGAGAAAACAATAATGATCGGGTCTCCATCCCGATCGTATCCTAGCAACCGTGCATGAAAATCGCACCGCATCCACACTCGCTTCCGGATGCTTGCGATTTTCACGCAGCCCCATTCACTTCTATGGGGCCTGCGTTGCATGGAAAACGCACAAAGAGGAGCATGCTGCGATTTTCACGCAACGCACAAGTGATGCGTGAAAATCACCACTCATCTGCACAGCCCCATAGATATGAATGGGTCCGGATTCAGTGCGGTGCAATGCGTTCACTCAGGCATTGCACCCGCACGGAAATCTCGCCCCCCGTGTGAAAGGGGCCTAACAGAATCAAGCTGCATGTATAGATACAGCAAAAGAACTACCAAACTTCATGCATAGATACAGTAACAGAACCAAACTGCATGCATAGATACAGTAACAGAACCAAGCTGTGTACAGATACAGTAACATAACCGAGCTGTTTATATAGATACAGTAACAGAACAAAGCTGTGTATGTAGACACAATAACAGAACCAAGCTGCGTGTATAGATACAGTACCAAAACCAAGCTGTGTGTATAGATACAGTAAGGCTACTTTCACACTAGGGACAGGACGGATCCGGCAGGCTGTTCACCCTGTCGGATCCCTCCTGCCGCTATTTCGCCATGCCGCCGGACCGCCACTCTGTTCCCATTGACTATAATTGGAACGGGGCGGAGCTCCGGCGCAGCACAGCAGTGCGCGACAAAAGGCCGCCGGACTAAAAGTAATGCATGTCCAACTTTTTAGTCCGGTTTTGTCTTGTTAGATTTGGGTGTGTTTGGACACTCTGTTGCACCTGGTAACCTCCATCACATGGTCTGGTATAGGTGTGGCTCACGGCCTGGCCTCATTCACATTGCACTGCCACAGTATTCATGCTGGGCCTTTGTGTGGAGGCTTGGCTGTGTGCTGAATTACAACACCCCCAGACTGTGTTCACACCATAGTTAGAGCAGCGGCTAGGACCCTCTGCCATGCTGAGTGACCGTGACGTGGTGCAGTGATGGGCTCTGATATCTTCCTTACTGGAACATATTGGCGGAAGTCTCAGCTTTTAATACCTGCATGTATGACTCCCCTGTTTAGTCAGTAGCATTTCTTGTTGGTGCAAATCCTCTCTTTGTTTCCTATGTTTATTTACTACATTCTGTGTAGTTTGCTCTTGTGGTGCATGTGGACCGCGTCGACGTCCTCCATTGTATGCATATTTTGCTGGGGTTAGTCGATTATTGCGGTCCACATGCGGTGGGGCTGCTCCTCCATTAAATAGACACGCCACAGTGTCAGGGGCTGAGCGGCTCCTCCAGAATTGCCACTTCATTTCTGTGTATTTGTCTTGTTAGATTTGGGTGTGTTTGGACACTCTGTTGCACCTGGTAACCTCCATCACATGGTCTGGTATAGGTGTGGCTCACGGCCTGGCCTCATTCACATTGCACTGCCACAGTATTCATGCTGGGCCTTTGTGTGGAGGCTTGGCTGTGTGCTGAATTACAACACCCCCAGACTGTGTTCACACCATAGTTAGAGCAGCGGCTAGGACCCTCTGCCATGCTGAGTGACCGTGACGTGGTGCAGTGATGGGCTCTGATATCTTCCTTACTGGAACATATTGGCGGAAGTCTCAGCTTTTAATACCTGCATGTATGACTCCCCTGTTTAGTCAGTAGCATTTCTTGTTGGTGCAAATCCTCTCTTTGTTTCCTATTTTTAGTCCGGTGGCCTCTCACCGCGAACTGCCGTGCTGTGCCAGAGCTCTGCCCCCGTCCCCATTATAGTCAATGGGGATGGAGCGGCGGCACGGCGAAATAGCGGCAGGACGCACCCGACAGGGTGAACAGCCTGTCGGATCTGTCCTGCCGCTAGTGTGAAAGTACCCTTACAGAACCAAGCTGTGTGTGTATAGATACAGTAACATATCCAAGATGTGTGCATAGATGCAGTAACAGAACCAAGCTGTGTGTATAGACACAATAACGTAACCAAGCTATGAGTATAGATACAGTATCAGAACCAAGCTGTGTGTAGAGAGACAGTAACAGAACCAAGCTGCATCTTTTACACGCACACTTCTACACTAGTGTTGATCAAGTAACAAAGTGCTCGGGTGCTCGAGTAGAACATCTCGGGATGCTTGGGTGCTCTACCGAGCACCCGAGCACAATGGAAGTCAATGAGAGAACCCGAGCATTGAACCAGGCACCCCCTGCTCTGAATCGGTGAGGGTGTCTGGTTCACATGAGAAGGTCAGAAATTGATGGAAACACCACTGAAATTGTTCAGGAACAGCATGGGGAGTATGTTTGGGTGCATCTTGGACTCCCAGGTCGCTGCTGGAAACGATATTGTCAAAGTAGTACGCCAATTTTACAGACTGACAATAATACGCACACAACCGAAGATAAAATCTATTTTAGAGGAAAAATTGTTAGGAAATATTAATTTACTTGTATATAAAGTGCAAGTGCTGTCAAAAATTACAAGGAAGAGGCACTCCGATACAACCTGAATATCACATAAAGGACTGCCTCCTTCACATTGGGGTACAATTGTTCAGGTAGTGGGATTCCTAAACACATAAAGCCTATGCACTAAGTGAAAGGTCTGCCAAAAATTACAAGGAACCGGCACTCCAATACAACCTTTATTACACATAAAGGAGGGCATCATGCACAGCCTTGAAAAATTATGATTGATAGCCTGCTGGTGACCCTCAAAAACATTAGGAGCAAGGGCCTGCTGATGACCATCTAAAATATTAGGGGCGAGGGCCTGCTGCTGATCTGACAATCTAAAATATTGGTTTCAAATTTCAATTATTTTGTTGTCCGCACTTTCCTCAAAAAAGCACCAGACTGCTGAACGCCTACCCCTTGGCAAGGGAGATTTCCACAAGGGTGTGCTCCGGGGAACAGTTGTGGGCCTGTTTGGTGTGGTCTGCCTTCTCCTTTTTGCCACCCCACTGCCTCTTCTAGCCTGTTGCGGTGCTATGGATCCCTCCCCCTCTGTAATGCTGTCCTCACTTGGCTTGTCACCTTCTCAGGTTGGGTCAGTGACTTCATCGTCCATCACCTCCTCTTCCACTTTGTCACTCTGCTCATCCTCCTGACTTGTTGACCTAACAACAACCTCAGTTATTGACAACTGTGTCTCATCCTCATCATTAACCTCTCGAGACACTAATTGCCATTGACTTAATGGCTACTGTGTCTCATCATCATCATCCACCTTGTGAAACACTAATTGGCATTTCCCACCGTCATCTTCTTGTGAGAGTGGATGCTCAAGAGTTTGGGAATCAGTGCACAAGATCTCATGTCCCTCTTCAAGCAGGCTTGTCAAGAGGCCCAAATTAAGGAATGGTGCGGAAAAGAGCTCCTCTGAATATCCGAGTGTGGGATCACTTGTTTGGCAAGACTCTCCATGGTGGGAGGAAGGAGTATCAGGGTGAGGATTGTGTTGACCAGAGTCTTGGCTACTGAGACTGGACTTGGTGGAAGACAGGGTGGTGCTTAACCGACTGGAAGCATTATCTGCTGCAATCCAAACGACCGGTCGCACTGGTCTGACTTGTCCTGACTTGCGTTGTCCTGCACCGCCCTGCAAACTGGGACATGAAGCTAGGTATCTTGGATGATTGTTTTTCTTGTGCTCTGGTAGCAGGCACAGTTTCAGCGCACCCAGGGCCACGGCCTCTGCGTGCACCATCACGGTCACTTCCCTGTCCCTTACTGCTCGCCTTCTTCATATTAAATGTTATATATGCTTGAAAGTATGTCACATGTACAGTAGCGTAGGATTTGTAAGTGTATGCGCAAAACATTTTAAAAAGATATTTGGGATGTGGAAACGTCACACAGGAGATATACCGCAGATAATGTTGCTGTTGTCAGCAGCAGCTAATAAAAAATTATAGGGAAGGTCACAGGTATTTGGGATGTGGAAATGTCACACAGGAGATTTTTAGCAGATAATGTCAATGCTGTCACCAGCGGCTAATAAATAAAATTACAGGGAATGTCATAGGCATTTGGGATGTGGAAACATTACACAGGAGAAATACCGCAGATAATGTCACTGATGTCAGAAGCGGCTAATATAAAATTATATGGAATGATGCAGGCATTTGGGATGTGGAAACATTACAGAGGAGAAATACCGAAGAGAATGCTGATATCTGCAGCAGCTAATATAAAATTTCAGGGAATGTCACAGGTATTTGGGATGTGGAAACATTAAACAGGAGAAATACCACAGATAATGTTGCTGATGTCACCAGCGGCTCATAAAAAATTACAGGGAATGTCACAGATATTTGGGATATGGAAACGTCACACAGGAGATATACCGCAGATACTGTATTGTAAATACTGTCAGCAGCAGCTAATATAAAATTACAGGGAATGTCATAGGTATTTTGGCTGTTGAAACGTTACACAGGAGAAATACCGCAGATAATGTCACTGATGTCCGCAACGGCTAATATAAAATTACAGGGAATGTCACAGGTATTTAGGATGTGGAAACGTTACAGAGGAGAAATACCGAATATAATGTTGCTGATATCAGCAGCGGCTAATATAAAATTACAGGGAATGTCACAGGTATTTGGGATGTGGAAACATTACACAGGAGAAATTCCACAGATAATGTTGCTGATGTCACCAGCGGCTCATAAAAAATTACAGGGAATGTCACAGATATTTGGGATGTGGAAACGTCACACAGGAGATATACCACAGATGCTGTAATGTAAATGCTGTCACCAGCGGCTAATAAGAAATTTTAGGGAATGTTATAGGTATTTGGGATGTGGAAACGTTACACATGAGAAATACCACAGATAATGTTGCTGATGTCAGCAGCTGCTAATATAAAATTACAGGGAATGTCACAGGTATTTGGGATGTGGAAACGTTACACAGGAGAAATACAGCAGATAATGTTGCTGATGTCATCAGCGGCTAATAAAACATTACAGGGAATGTCACAGGAATTTACGATGTGGAAACGTTACACAGGAGATGTACCCCAGGTAATTTCACTGTCCGCAGCGGACACCGTCTAAGGAAAAAGTACACTGGATGTCACAGATTTTTTTGGGATGTGCACATGTTACACAGGACATGTAGCGCAGCTAATCTGACTGTCCGCAGCGGACACCGTCTAAGGAAAAATTACACTGGATGTCACTGATATTTTTGGGATGTGCACACATTACACAGGAGATGTAGCGCAGATAATGTCGCTGTCTGCAGCGGCCTCAGTATTGCACATTTATAGCTCAGGATTCGCTAAAAAAAGATATTGCTGCCACACACAATAGTCCTTAAAAGGACTTTTGGGTCTGTAAAGTTTTAGCAATTTAGCACAGGTTGCGCTAAAAATATATATTGCTGCTGCCATACACAACAATAGTCCTTAAAAGGACTTTAAAAAAAATTATATTTCACTCCCTACACTATCTTTCCATTCTTCAGCACAGCTCTCCCTGACAAACACTGAGCCGAACATGTGTCATCAGGTGCTACAGTATATAGCACACGATGACGCGTTCTGGCCAGCCAATCACTGTAATGCCAGTAACCAACATGGCTACGGCATTGCAGTGAAGGGCAGCATCGAGATGCTCAAGCCGAACTGGTGTTTGGCCGAGCATGCTCGATCAACACTATTCAGCACATGGACACACAGAACCCGATCTGGCAGCCATTTTACATTCTATGTTTTGCCAGTTTAGGGAGAGGTTGCTTTGTGGAGCAGGGACAGGCTGTTAGGGACACCAAACGCTAGCTAAAAGGGCCACAAAAGTCCTTTTAAGGACTGGTATATATGTGCTATCGATAGGTGTGATATACTGAGGGGTGTGATATACTTATAATATACTTTCTAACATAGAAAGTATATTATAGTACATTTGTATTGTGCAGCAGTTGTGTGCGGTTCTGCTGCGATACCGCAGCTATACAGAGGGACAAATGCTATTGGAACAACTAATTGCAATGGGTGTGATATACCTGTTGCCCCCCAAAAAAATGATTAAGGTGTGTGATATACCTATAATATACTTTCTAACATAGAAAGTATATAGTGCATTTGTATTGTGCAGCAGTTGTGTGCGGTGCTGCTGCAATACCACAGCTATATAGAGGGACAAGTGCTATTGGAACAACTAATTGCAATGGGTCTGATGTACCTGTTGCCCCCAAAAAAACTGATTGAGGGGTATCATGTACCTTTAATATACTTTCTAACAAAATACTGATTGAGGCCTGCGAGATACCTGCTCCCATAAAAAGCTGATTAAGGGGTTTGATATACATGCTTCCACAAAATATTGATTGAGGCCTGCAATATACCTGCTTCCACAAAATACTGATTAAGGGGTTTGATATACCTGTTTCCACCAAATATTGATTGAGGCCTGCAATATAACTTCTTCCACAAAATACTGATTAAGAGGATTGATATACCTGCTTTTACAAAATACTGATTGAGGCCTGCGATATGCCTGCTTCCACAAAATACTGATTAGGGGATTGATATACCTGGTTCAACAAAATACTGATTGAGGTCTGCGATATACCTCCTTCCACAAAATACTGATTAAGTATATTGATATACAGTGGCGGAAATAATTATTTGACCCCTCACTGATTTTGTAAGTTTGTCCAATGACAAAGAAATGAAAAGTCTCAGAACAGTATCATTTCAATGGTAGGTTTATTGTAACAGTGGCAGATAGCACATCAAAAGGAAAATCGAAAAAATAACTTTAAATAAAAGATAGCAACTGATTTGCATTTCATTGAGTGAAATAAGTATTTGAACCCTCTAACAAAAAAAGACTTAATACTTGGTGGAAAAACCCTTGTTTGCAAGCACAGAGGTCAAACGTTTCTTGTAATTGATGACCAAGTTTGCGCACATTTTAGGAGGAATGTTGGTCCACTCCTCTTTGCAGATCATCTCTAAATCCCTAAGGTTTCGAGGCTGTCTCTGTGCAACTCTGAGCTTGAGCTCCCTCCATAGGTTTTCGATTGGATTAAGGTCCGGAGACTGACTAGGCCACTCCATGACCTTAATGTGCTTCTTCTTGAGCCACTCCTTTGTTGCCTTTGCTGTATGTTTTGGGTCATTGTCGTGCTGGAACACCCATCCACGACCCATTATCAGTTTCCTGGCAGAGGGAAGGAGGTTGTCGCTCAGGATTTCACGATACATGGCTCCGTCCATTTTCCCGTTTATGCGAATAAGTTGTCCTGTGCCCTTAGCAGAAAAACACCCCCAAAGCAAAATGTTTCCACCCCCATGCTTGACGGTGGGGACGGTGTTTTGGGGGTCATAGGCAGCATTTTTCTTCCTCCAAACACAGCGAGTTGAGTTAATGCCAAAGAGCTCTATTTTGGTCTCATCAGACCACAGCACCTTCTCCCAGTCACTCTCTGAATCATTCAGGTGTTCATTGGCAAACTTCAGACGGGCCTGCACATGTGCCTTCCTGAGCAGGGGGACCTTGCGAGCCCTGCAGGATTTTAATCCATTGCGGTGTAATGTGTTTCCAATGGTTTTCTTGGTGACTGTGGTCCCTGCTAATTTGAGGTCATTAACTAACTCCTCCCGTGTAGTTCTAGGATGCTTTTTCACCTTTCTCAGAACCATTGACACCCCACGAGGTGAGATCTTGCGTGGAGCCCCAGAGCGAGGTCGATTGATGGTCATTTTGTGCTCCTTCCATTTTCGAACAATCGCACCAACAGTTGTCACCTTCTCTCCCAGCTTCTTGCTAATGGTTTTGTAGCCCATTCCAGCCTTGTGCAGGTCTACAATTTTGTCTCTGACATCCTTGGACAGCTCTTTGGTCTTTCCCATGTTGGAGAGTTTGGAGTCTGCTTGATTGATTGATTCTGTGGACAGGTGTCTTTTATACAGGTGACTAGTTAAGACAGGTGTCCTTAATAAGGGTGACTAATAGAGTAGAAGTGTCTAACCACTCTGTGGGAGCCAGAACTCTTAATGGTTGGTAGGGGTTCAAATACTTATTTCACTCAATGAAATGCAAATCAGTTGCTATCTTTTATTTAAAGTTATTTTTTCGATTTTCCTTTTGATGTGCTATCTGCCACTGTTACAATAAACCTACCATTGAAATGATACTGTTCTGAGACTTTTCATTTCTTTGTATTTGGACAAACTTACAAAATCAGTGAGGGGTCAAATAATTATTTCCGCCACTGTACCTGCTTCCACCAAATATTGATTGAGGCCTGCGAGATATCTGCTTCCACAAAATACTGATTAACGGGTTTGATATACCTTTTTCTACAAAATATTGATTGAGGCCTATGATATACCTGTTTCCACAAAATACTGATTAAGGGGTATGATATACCTGCTTCCGCAAAATAATGATTTAGGCCTGCGAGATACCTGCTTCCACAAAATATTGATTAAGGGCTTTGATATACAAGCTTTCACAAAATATTGATTGAGGCTTACGATATAACTGCTTCCACAAAATACTAATTAAGTGGTTTCATATACCTGCTTCCACAAAAAACTGATTGAGGGCTGCGAAATACCTGATTCCGCAAAATACTGATAAAGGGGTTTGATATACCTGTTTCAACCAAATATTGATTGAGGCCTGCAAAATACATGCTTCCACAAAATAGTGATTAAGGGTATTGATATACCTACTTCCACAAAATGCTGATTGAAGCCTATGAGATATCTGCTTCCACAAAATACTTTTTAAGTAGTTTCATATTCATGCTTTCACAAAATATTTATTGAGGCCTACGATTTACCTGCTTCCATAAAATACTGATTAAGGGGTTTGATATACCTGTTTCCACCAAATATTTATTGAGACCTGCTATATACCTATTTCAACAAAATACTGATTGAGGCCTGCGATATACCTGCTTCCACAAAATACTTTGTAAGGGGGATGATATACCTGCTTCCACAAAATATTAATTGAGGGCTACGATATACCTGCTTCCACAAAATACTGACTAAGGGGTTTGATATAACTGCTTTCACAAAATATTGATTGAGGCCTGCAATATACCCGCTTTCACAAATTACTGATTAAGGGGTTTAATATACCTGTTTCCACAAAATATTGATTGAGGCCTACAATATACCTGCTTCCACAAAATACTAATTAAGGGGATTGATATACCCGTTTTCCAAAAATACTAATTGAGGCCTGCGATATACCTGCTTCCACAAAATATTTATTAAGGGGATTGATATACCTGCTTCCATCAAATATTTATTGAGGCCTGCAAGAAACCTGTTTCCACAAAATACTGATTAAGGGGTTTGATATACCTGCTTCCACAAAATATTGATTGAGGCCTACAATATACCTTCTTCCACAAAATACTGATTGAGGGCTACTACAGTTGCAAGAAAAAGTATGTGAACCCTTTGGAATGATATGGATTTCTGCACAAATTGGTCATATAATGTGATCTGATCTTCATCTAAGTCACAACAATAGACAATCACAGTCTGCTTAAACTAATAACACACAAAGAATTAAATGTTACCATGTTTTTATTGAACACACCATGTAAACATTCACAGTGCAGGTGGAAAAAGTATGTGAACCCTTGGATTTAATAACTGGTTGAACCTCCTTTGGCAGCAATAACTTCAACTAAACGTTTCCTGTAGTTCCAGATCAGACGTGCACAACGGTCAGGAGTAATTCTTGACCATTCCTCTTTACAGAACTGTTTCAGTTCAGCAATATTCTTGGGATAACTGGTGTGAATCGCTTTCTTGAGGTCATGCCACAGCATCTCAATCAGGTTGAGGTCAGGACTCTGACTGGGCCACTTCAGAAGGTATATTTTCTTCTGTTTAAGCCATTCTGTTGTTGATTTACTTCTATGGTTTGGGTCGTTGTCCTGTTGCAACACCCATCTTCTGTTGAGCTTCAGCTGGTGGACAGATGGCCTTAAGTTCTCCGGCAAAATGTCTTGATAAACTTTGGAATTCATTTTTCCTTCGATAATAGCAATACGTCCAGGCCCTGACACAGCAAAGCAGCCCCAAACCATGATGTCCCCACCACCATACTTCACAGTTGGGATGAGGGTTTGATGTTGGTATGCTGTGCCTCTTTTTCTCCACACATAGTGTTGTGTGTTTCTTCCAAACAACTCAACTTTGGTTTTATCTGTCCACAGAATATTTTGCCAATACTGCTGTGGAACATCCAGGTGATCTTGTGCAAACTGTAAACTTGCAGCAATGTTTTTTTGGACAGCAGTGGGTTCCTCTGTGGTATCCTCCCATGAAATCCATTCTTGTTTAGTGTTTTACGTATCGTAGATTCGCTAACAGGGATGTTAGCATATGCCAGAGACTTTTGTAAGTCTTCAGCTGACACTCTAGGATTCTTCTTCACCTCATTGAGCAGTCTGCGCTGTGCTCTTGCAGTCATCTTTACAAGACGACCACTCCTAGGTAGCGTAGAAGCAGTGTTGAATTTGTCTTACCGTGGACTGATGAACAGCAAGGGTTTTGGAGATACTTTTATAACCCTTTCCAGATTTATGCAAGTCAACAATTCTTAATCTTAGGTCTTCTGAAAGCTCTTTTGTGCAAGGCATCATTCACATCAGGCAATGCTTCTTGTGAAAAGCAAACCCAGAACTGGTGTGTGTTTTTTATAGGGCAGGGCAGCTGTAACCAACACCTCCAATCTCATCAAATTGATTGGACTCCAGTTGGCTGACACCTCACTCCAATTAGCTCTTGGAGATGTCATTAATCTAGGGGTTCACATACTTTTTCCACCTGCACTGTAAATGTTTACATGGTGTGTTCAATAAAAACATGGTAACATTTAATTCTTTGTGTGTTATTAGTTTAAGCAGACTGCGATTGTCTATTGTTGTGACTTAGGCCTCATGCACACGACCGTTGTGTGCACCCGTGGCCGTTGTGCCGTTTTCAGTTTTTTTTCGCGGACCCATTGACTTTCAATGGGTCCGTGGAAAAATCGGAAAATGCACCGTTTTGCAGCCGCATCCGTGATCCGTGTTTCCAGGCCGTGAAAAAAATATGACCTGTCCTATTTTTTTCACGGCCAACGGTTCACGGACCCATTCGAGTCAATGGGTCCGTGAAAGAACACGGATGCACACAAGATTGGCATCCGTGTCCGTGATCCGTGGCCGTAGGTTAGTTTTTATACAGACGGATCCGAAGATCCGTCTGCATAAAAGCTTTTTCAAAGCTGAGTTTTCACTTTGTGAAAACTCAGAACCGACAGTATATTCTAACACAGAAGCGTTCCCATGGAGATGGGGACGCTTCTAGTTAGAATACACTACAAACTGTGTACAAGACTGCCCCCTGCTGCCTGGCAGCACCCGATCTCTTACAGGGGGCCGTGATCAGCACAATTAACCCCTTCAGGTGCGGCACCTGAAGAGGTTAATTGTGCTGATCACGGCCCCCTGTAAGAGATCGGGTGCTGCCAGGCAGCAGGGGGCAGACCCTCCCTCCCCAGTTTGAATATTATTGGTGGCCAGTGCGGCCCCCCCCTCTATTGTAATAATAGGTTGGTGGCCAGTGCGGCCCCCCCCCCTCCCTCTATTGTAATAATTCGTTGGTGGCACAGTGTGCGCCCCCCCCCTCCCTTCCTCTATTGTAATAATTCGTTGGTGGCACAGTGTGCGCCCCCCCCTCCTCCCTCCCTCTATTGTAATAATTCGTTGGTGGCACAGTGTGCGCCCCCCATCGGCCCCCCCTCCCTCTATAGCATTAACAACATTGGTGGCCAGTGTGCGGCCTCCCATCTCCCCCCCCCCCCCATCATTGGTGGCAGCGGAGTTCCGATCGGAGTCCCAGTTTAATCGCTGGGGCTCAGATCGGTAACCATGGCAACCAGGACGCTGCTACAGTCCTGGTTGCCATGGTTACTTAGCAATAGTACAATAGTAGAAGATTCATACTTACCGGCTGCTGCGATGTTCGTGTCCGGCCGGGAGCTCCACCTACTGTTAAGTGACAGGTCTGTGCGGCGCATTGCTAAATGAACTGTCACTTACCAGTAGGAGGAGCTCCCGGCCGGACACAGACATCGCAGCTCCCAGTAAGTATGAACCTTTTACTATTGTACTATTGCTAGTAACCCGCTGCCACCAATGATCGGGGGGGGGGGAGATGGGAGGCCGCACACTGGCCACCAATGTTGTTAATGCTATAGAGGGAGGGGGGCCAATGGGGGGCGCACACTGTGCCACAAACGATTTATTACAATAGAGGGAGGAGGGGGGGGGGGCGCACACTGTGCCACCAACGAATTATTACAATAGAGGGAGGAAAGGGGGGGCGGGGGGGCACACTGTGCCACCAACGAATTATTACAATAGAGGGAGGAAGGGGGGGGCGCACTGCCACCAATGATATTCAAACTGGGGAGGGGGGTGGTCTGCCCCCTGCTGCCTGGCAGCCCTGATCTCTTACAGGGGGATATTATACTACAATTAACCCCTTCAGGTGCGGAATCTGAGGGGTTAATTGTGCTGATCACGGCCCCCTGTAAGAGATCGGATGCTGCTAGGCAGCAGGGGGCAGTCATATACACAGTTTGTAGTATATTCTAACTAGAAGCGTCCCCATCACCATGGGAACGCCTCTGTGTTAGAATATACTGTCGGAAATGAGGTTTCACGATCGAACTCATATCCGACAGTATATTCTAACATAGAGGCGTTCCCATGGTGATGGGGACGCTTCAAGTGAAAAAATATACCATCGGATTGGAGAAAACTCCGATCCGATGGTATAAGGGACTCCAGACTTTACATTGAAAGTCAATGGGGACGGATCCGTTTGAAATGGCACCATATTGTGTCAACGTCAAACGGATCTGTCCCCATTGACTTGCATTGTAATTCAGGACGGATCCGTTTGGCTCCGCACGGCCAGGCGGACACCAAAACAACTTTTTTTTCATGTCCGTGGATCCTCCAAAAATCAAGGAAGACCCATGGACGAAAAAACGGTCACGGATCACGGGAAAACGGAACCCCGTTTTGCGGACCGCAAAAAAATACGGTCGTGTGCATGAGGCCTTAGATGAAGATCAGATCACATTTTATGACCAATTTGTGCAGAAATCCATATCATTCCAAAGGGTTCACATACTTTTTATTGCAACTGTATATACTTGCTTCTAGAAAATACTGATTAAAGGGGTTTGATATAACTGTTTCCACGAAATATTGATTGAAGCCTACGATATACCTGCTTCCAGAAAATACTGATTGAGGGGATTGACATACAGTGGGATGCAAAAGTTTGGGCAACCTTGTTAATCGTCATGATTTTCCTGTATAAATCGTTGGTTGTTATGATAAAAAATGTCAGTTATATATATCATATAGGAGACACACAGTGATATTTGAGAAGTGAAATGAAGTTTATTGGATTTACAGAACGTGTGCTATAATTGTTTAAACAAAATTAGGCAGGTGCATAAATTTGGGCACCACAAAAAATAAATGAAATCAATATTTAGTAGATCCTCCTTTTGCAGAAATTACAGCCTCTAAACGCTTCCTGTAGGTTCCAATGAGAGTCTGGATTCTGGTTGAAGGTATTTTGGACCATTCCTCTTTACAAAACATCTTTAGTTCATTCAGGTTTGATGGCTTCCGAGCATGGACAGCCCTCTTTAAGTCACACCACAGATTTTCAATTATATTCAGGTCTGGGGACTGAGATGGCCATTCCAGAACGTTGTACTTGTTCCTCTGCATAAATGCCTTAGTGGATTTTGAGCAGTGTTTAGGGTCGTTGTCTTGTTGAAAGATCCAGCCCAGGCCTAGGTTCAGCTTTGTCACTGATTCCTGAACATTAGTCTCCAGAATCTGCTGATACTGAGTGGAATCCATGCGTCCCTCAACTTTGACAAGATTCCCAGTCCCTGCACTGGCCACACAGCCCCACAGCATGATGGAACCACCACCATATTTTACTGTAGGTAGCAGGTGTTTTTCTTGGAATGCTGTGTTCTTTTTCCTCCATGCATAACGCCCCATGTTATGGCTAAATAACTCAATTTTAGTTTCATCAATCCACAGCACCTTATTCCAAAATGAAGCTGGCTTGTCCAAATATGTTTTAGCCCACCTCAAGCGGCACTTTTTTGTGCTGTGGGCGGAGAAAAGGCTTCCTCTGCATCACTCTCGCATACAGCATCTCCTTGTGTAAAGTGCACCGAATGGTTGAACGATGCACAGTGACTCCATCTGCAGCAAGATGATGTTGTAGGTCTTTGGTGCTGGTCTGTGGGTTGACTCTGACTGTTCTCACCATTCGTCGCTTCTGTCTATCCGAGATTATTCTTGGTCTGCCACTTCGAGCCTTAACTTGAACTGAGCCTGTGGTCTTCCATTTCCTCAATATGTTCCTAACTGTGAAAACAGACAGCTGAAATCTCTGAGACAGCTTTCTGTATCCTTCCCCTAAACCATGATGGTGAACAATCTTTGTCTTCAGGTCATTTGAGAGTTGTTTTGGGACCCCCATGTTGCTACTCTTCAGAGAAAATTAAAAGAGGAAGGAAACTTACAATTGACCCCCTTAAATACTCTTTCTCATAATTGGATTCACCTGTGTATGTAGGTCAGGGGTCACTGAGCTTACCAAGCCAATTTGAGTTCCAATAATTAGTTCTAAAGGTTTTGGAATCAATAAAATGACAACAGTGCCCAAATTTATGCGCCTGCCTAATTTTGTTTAAACAATTATAGCACACTTTCTGTAAATCCAATAAACTTCATTTCACTTCTCAAATATCACTGTGTGTGTCTCCTATAGGATATATTTAACTGACATTTTTTATCGTAACAAGCAACGATTTATACAGGAAAATCATGACGATTAACAAGGTTGCCCAAACTTTTGCATCCCACTGTAAGAAGGTGATTTTGCTGCTATATTTTAATGCCAGGAGTAACAGTGTGTGATTTGCTCCAAACATGTAGGCTCCAGTTACGTTTTAAATGCATCTCTTTTCCATGTACAAATAAAGGACTTTTAATTAAAATATAACCAGAGCTGGATTTTCACATATTGGATTAATCTCAGGATGCCAGCCCTGCTTTCAGTCCATGCATGGGAGATGGGAAACGGTTACAAAGGAATGGTGAGCTACAGTACCTGCTACTTTGTATTTTCTAATTTAAAAAATGGCGAACAAAAACTAGCTGTTTTTTAAATATCTTATTTCTGCTCTTCTTTGTATATCAAGAGTATTTAAATATTATCCTACAGTAAATTAAGTTTCTTTCCATTAATCCTCTCCGGTACCATTATCCTACGCTTGCAGCTTTTCTCTTGCCAACATATGTTTAGTTATTCCATAACAAAGCAAACCTGGCCTTTTTCAGGACACATTGCCATTGACAGATAACTCTTAGATGAATAATTCTTAATCCTTCTCTAATGAGAACATTTTGTATTACCTGCATCTGTTAGGAGCTCTTTACAACATGAGTTATGCTCAAAAGAGCTTTATTGTGGTATTATTCCTACACATCTAGATGTTATCCTGGCTTCTAACCAAATACCCAACAGAAAATCAAAAGGTATCAAAAAATGAAAACAATATTTGTATGCACTTTAAAACGAAAAGTGAGGTCGAGCACATGCATAAATGGCAAATGACTGCTAAGACCAGCGACTGGCAGAGCAGTCATGTGAGCAATATATAGGATACAATCACTCTGGTGGGGATTGGAAGGAAATGTAGCAGGTAAGTAAAGCTTTATTCTTTGTTTTATAAACCCCTCTTCTCCGCTGAAGGTTTTGGAAACTCCTGTACAATCTCTTTAACATCTCCTGCTGTGGCACTACAGGGTAATTAAACACGAAGGCCACTTGTATACAAAAGTATTTTGCCCAGTATTTTGCATCAATATGTGTAGGCTAAACCAGAAATGGATTAAAAATATATGTGGTACCAACTTTTTCATTGTTTAAGTTACACTCCTGGATTTTGGCTATTAAGTATTAACGTAAAATACTGTATTCATTAAAATACTGCCATGAGAAGTAGGCCTAAATACTCTAAATCAGTAGGAAACCTTGGGAATAGCTTATTGTCAAGGGTGCTTTCTAAAGGCTCCAAAAGAAATTGAGTATTGTCATTTGAATCCCACCAAAAATGGCAGGTTCAGCCAAATATGGGTGTGCGGAGCCTTGATTCTACCCCAACAGATAATGTTTGAAGAGAGAAGTATCAGGTGAAATTAATATTTTAACCTGATCCATTTGTTTTCTTGGATATCAGCCGGTGCCAGAGTTGTCTGGCAGCATTGTTCTCCTCTCTCCCTATTATACTTTAAAGGGCTTCTGTCACCCCACTAAAGTCATTATTATTTTTTGGCTACTTAAATTCCTTATACTGCGATATATCAATATATAATGCTCTTACTGATTTTTTTTATGTAGTTTCTTAAAAAAACTGACTTTTATAATATGTAAATTAACTCTCTACCAGCAAGTAGGGCGGCTACTTGCTGGTAGCAGCCGCATCCTTCTTTCATAATGACGCCCCCTCCTCATGTTGATTGACAGGGCCAGCGAACGCGCTCGTCCTCTGACTGGCCCTGTCTGCGTTTTAAATCTCGCGCCTTCGCCGTACCGGTCTTCAGTCGGTGCAGGCGCACTGAGAGGAGGAAGCTCGCTCAGCCGCTCCTTCCTCAGTGCACCTGCGCCGGGTGTAGAGGTGACGTCATCGGCGCAGGCGCATTGAGGATGGAGCGACCGAGCGAGCATCCTCCTCTCAGTGCGCCGACTGAAGACCGGTACGGTGCAGGCTCGAAATTTTGAACGCAGACAGAGCCAGTCAGAGGACGAGCGCGTTCGCTGGCCCTGTCAATCAACATAAGGAGGGAGCGTCATTATGAAAGGAGGATGCGCCTGCAACCAGCAAGTAGCCGCCCTACTTGCTGGTAAAGAGGTAATTTACATATTATAAAAGTCCGTTTTTTGAAGAAACTACAGAACGAAAATCAGTAAGAGCATTATATATTGATATATCGCAGTATCAGGTTAAAATATTAAGACATATAACAAATTAAAACAAAGAATAAGTGCACTTGAGTACAAGAATGGATGGTTGAGGCTGGTATAAATGTCTATTCTGCACAAGGTACGGACAAGTCCTGTGGGATCCATGCCTGGTTCATTTTAATAAACATAAGCTTGTCCACATTGGCTGCGGCCTGTGATAATGCTCTCTGCCGTGCTAAACACACGTTCACACTATACACTGGCTGCAGTGCAGGTCAGCACCTCCAAGGCTGACAAAGCTTTTCCACATTTTGGCCACGCTAACCCTGCCTTCTCAGGTGCTGGTGGTGCCCCAGCTGCATTGGCGACCTCTTCCTCCTCCTCTGCCTTCGTCTTGTGCTTCCACTGTGCCCCCGCTGTGAGGTGGGAATGCTATAATCAGCGTGCGCTTGTAGTCGCACATCTTCCGATCAGTAACAGATGTTTTCACAAAATTTAGTTCCCTGTCAGCAATGCAGAGCAGGGGATCATTTACGGCAAAAGGGGGTTCTTGTCACCCAGCAATACAACAGAGGATTTTGAGAGATTTAGGCTCCTGTCAGCAATGCAGAGCAGGGGTTCATTCACGGCAAAAGAGGGTTCATGTCACCCAGCAATAGAACATAGGATTTTGAGAGATTTAGGCCCCTGTCAGCAATGCAGAACAGGGGTTCATTCACATCAAAAGGGTGTTCATATCACCCAGCAATAGAACAGAGGATATTGAGAGATTTAGGCCCCTGTCAGCAATGCAGAGCAGGGGTTCATTCACGGCAAAAGGGGGTTCATGTCACCCAGCAATACAACAGAGGATTTTGAGAGATTTAGGCCCCTGTCACCCAGGCACAGCAGGGGTTTGTATACGCCAAAAATGGTAAAATGTCACCCGACAATTGAAAATAAGATTTTTTTCAATTTAGGGCACAAATATTGGCACTTTTTTAAATTAAAATGGCTCTAAAATAGTCCTTGAAAAGGCTAGAGGAATGTAAAAGGCAGTAAAATGTGCTTAAGAGCTTGGCAACTGCTCTGCAAACAAACGTGAATAGGGAAATAACTTAAAATGAAATAAAATAACTAAAAATTACAAATTATTAACCTGCAACTCAGAGAAGGAGGTGGATATGGAGTCAGAGGTTGAGGAGGCGGTGAATGTGGTGTTGTTGGTGGAGGCAGCAATGGAGAAGAAACAGGTAGCCAACAATGTTTTTTTTATTTTTTATTGGGGTCGGTAGCCCCCAAAATATTGGGACAAATAAAAAAAAAGAAAACAAAGAATCATTGCACTTGACTTGAGTACAAGAATGTATGTTTGATGGTGGTATAAATGTCTATTCTGCACAAGGTACAGACAAGTCTTGTGGGATCCAAGCCTGGTTCATTTTAATGAACGTGAGCTTGTCCACGTTGGCTGTGGACAGGCGGCTGCGTCTGTCTGTAATGACGCCTCCTGCCGTGCTAAATACACGTTCAGAGAGGACACTGGCTGCAGGGCAGGCCAGCACGTCCAAGGCATACAGGGCAAGCTCTGGCCATGTGGACAATTTGGAGACCAGAAGTTGAATGGGGCAGAACCATCAGTCAGTACGTGTAGTCGTGTGCACAGGTACTGTTCCACCATGTGGTTCAAATGCTGCCTCCTGCTAACACGCTCCATATCAGCAGTTGGGCCTATGGTTGCGGCGAGGTGACAAAGCTTTTCCACATGTCGGCCATGCTAACCCTGCCTTCTGAGGTGCTGGCGCTGACACAGCTGCATTGGCGACCTGTTCCTCCTCCCCTGCCTTCGCCTTGTGCTTCCACTTGTCCCCCGGCGTCAGTCGGGAATGCTCTCAGGAGCGCGTCTACCAGCATGCGCCTGTAGTCGTGCATCATTCGATCACGCTCCAGTGAGGGAATTAAGGACGGCACATTGTCTTTGTAACGGGGATCCAGCAGGGTGGCCACCCAGTAGTCAGCACACGATAAAATGTAGGCAACTCTGCAGTCGTTGCGCAGGCACTGCAGCATGTAGTCGGTCATGTGTGCCAGGCTGCCCAGAGGTAATGACAAGCTGTCCTCTGTGGGAGGCGTATCGTCTGCGTCCTCCGTATCCCCCCAGCCATGCACCAGTGATGGGCACGAGCTGCGTTGGATACCAACCCGCTGTGAACATGCTTCATCCCCATCCTCCTCCTCATCCTCCTCCTCCTCTAGTAGTGGACCCTGGCTGGCAAAATTTGTACCTGGCCTCTGCTGTTGCAAAAATCCTCTTTCTGAGCCACTTCTAAAAGACTGGCCTGAAAGTGTTAGAGATGACCCCTCTTCCTCCTCCTCGTCCTGGGCCACATCCTCTTCCATCATCGACCTAAGTGTTTTCTCAAGGAGACATCGAAGTGGTATTGTAACGCTGATAACGGCGTCATCGCCACTGGCCATGTTGGTGGAGTGCTTGAAACAGCGCAACAGGGCACACAGGTCTCGCATGGAGGCCCAGTAATTGGTGGTGAAGTGGTGCTGTTCCGTAGTGCGACTGACCCGTGCGTGCAGCAGCTGAAACTCCACTATGGCCTGCTGCTGCTCGCACCGTCTCTCCAGCATGTGCAAGGTGGAGTTCCACCTGGTGGGCACATCGCATATGAGGCGGTGAGCGGGAAGGCCGAAGTTACGCTGTAGAGCAGACAGCCGAGCGGCGGCAGGATGAGAACGCCGGAAGCGCGCACAGACGGCCCACGCTTTATGCAGCAGCTCAGACATGTCGGGGTAGTTGTGAATGAATTTCTGCACCACCAAATTCAGCACATGCGCCAGGCAAGGGATGTGCGTCAAACCGGCTAGTCCCAGAGCTGCATTGAGATTTCGCCCATTATTGCACACCACCAGGCCGGGCTTGAGGCCCACTGGCAGCAACCACTCATTGGTCTGTTGTTCTATTCCCCGCCACAACTCCTGCGTGGTGTGGGGCCTGTCCCCCAAAACACATCAGTTTCAGAATGGTCTACTGACGTTTACCCCTGGCTGTGCTGAAGTTGATGGTGAAGGTCTGTCGCTGACCGGATGAGGAGGTAGTAGAAGAGGAGGAGGAAGCCGAGTAGGAAGAGGAGGCAACAGGAGGCAAAGAATAATGCCCTGCGATCCTTGGCGGCGGAAGGACGTGCGCCAAACAGCTCTCCGCCTGGGGCAGAGCCGCCACTACATTTACCCAGTGTACAGTTAGGGAGATATAGCGTCCCTGGCCGTGCTTACTGGTCCACGTATCTGTGGTTAGGTGGACCTTGCCACAGATGGCGTTGCGCAGTGCACACTTGATTTTATCCGATACTTGGTTGTGCAGGGAGGGTACGGCTTTCCTGGAGAAGTAGTGGCGGCTGGGAACGACGTACTGCAGGACAGCAAGCCACATGATCTGTTTGAAGCTGTCCGTCTCCACCAGCCTGAATGACAGCATTTGAAAGGCCAGCAGTTTAGAAATGCTGGCATTCAGGGCCAGGGATCGAGGGTGGTTAGGTGGGAATTTACGCTTTCTCTCAAAGGTTTGTTAGATGGAGAGCTGAACGCTTCCGTGTGACATGGTGGAGATGCTTGGTGACGGAGGTGGTGTTGTTGGTGGCACATCCTCTGTTTGCTGGGCGGCAGGTGCCAACGTTCCTCCAGAGGCGGAGGAAGAGGCCGAGGCAGCAGCAGAAGAGGGAGCAGGAGGGGCCTGAGCCCTTTCTTGGTTTTGAAGGTGCTTACTCCACTGCAGCCCGTGTCTCGCATGTAGATGCCTGGTCATGCAGGTTGTGCTAAGGTTCAGAACATTAATGTCTAGTGTTAGTGCCATGCCAGGGAACTCCTTGAAGCTGCCTTTGGTGTGCTCGGTCCCTGGTGACGGTGGCCAGTAGCAGGCGAACTGTTTTGGCGACGGCTGCTCTGCTTTTGCTACGCTGTTGGCTCGGTCTCACCACTGCCTCTTCCTCCGAACTCTGAAAGTCAGTAGCACGACCTTCATTCCATGTGGGGTCTAGGACCTCATCGTCCCCTGCATCGTCTTCCACCCGGTCTTCCTCCCTGACCTCCTTTTCAGTCTGCACACTGCAGAAAGATGCAGCAGTTGGCACCTGTGTTTCGTTATCATCAGGAAACCTAAGTGGTTGTGCGTCAGTGCATTCTATGTCTTCCACCCCTGGGGAAGGGCTAGGTGGATGCCCTTGGGAAACCCTGCCAGCAGAATCTTCAAGCAGCATAAGAGACTGCTGCATGACTTGAGGCTCAGACAGGTTCCCCGATATGCACAGGGGTGATGTGACAGACTGATGGACATGAGTTTCAGGCGCCATCTGTGCGCTTTCTGCAGAAGACTGGGTGGGAGATAATGTGAACGTGCTGGATCCACTGTCGGCCACCCAATTGACTAGCGCCTGTACTTGCTCAGGCCTTACCATCCTTAGAACGGCATTAGGCCCGACCAAATATCGCTGTAGATTCTGGCGGCTACTGGGACCTGAGATAGTAGGTTCAGTAGGACGTGTAGCTGTGGCAGAACAGCCACGTCCTCTCCCTGCACCAGATGCTCCACCAACACCACCACCACGACCATGACCGCGTCCCTTATTAGTTGTTTGCCTCATAGTTAGCGTTCACAAAGCAAAGTAAAAAGTGGTTAAGTATGTTAAAAATAATTTACCGCAAATATAAACCCTGATGTAGGGTATTGCACTCAATATTTTTTTTAACTCTATATGACAGCGGTATTTGTGGCCTAAATGTACGTCTTATTCCAGATGTGCAATATATTAGAGCCTTTTTTCACCCCAGTAACCAAATAGCCGTATTTATGGCCTAAATGTGACAGTCACTTATGCTTGTCTGATACCGGATGTGCAGTATATTAGAGGGTTTTTTCACCCTAAACATAAAGCTGTATTTCTGTCCTAAATGTGACAGTCACTTATTCACGTGTAATCCCAGATATGCAATATATGAGAGGCTTTTTTACCCCAGTATGCCAAAGCCATATTTATGGCCTAAATGTGACAGTCACTTATGCACGTGTAATCCCAGATGTGCAATATATTAGAGGCTTTTTTCACCCCAGTAACCAAAAAGGTGTATTTATGGTCTAAATGTGACAGTCACTTATGCTTGTCTAATACCAGATGTGCAGTATATTAGAGGTTTTTTTCACCCTAACCAAAAAGCTGTATTTCTGTCCTAAATGTGACAGTCACTTATGCACATGTAATCCCAGATGTGCAGTATATTAGAGGCTTTTTTCACCCTAACCAAAAAGCTGTATTTCTGTCCCAAATCTGACAGTCACTTATGCACATGTAATCCCAGATGTTCAGTATATTAGAAGGTTTTTTCACCCTAACCAAAAAGCTGTATTTCTGTCCTCAATGTGACAAATGTGACAGTCACTTATACACATGTAATCCCAGATGTGCAGTATATTAGAGAGTTTTTTCACCCTAACCAAAAAGCTGTATTTCTGTCCTAAATGTGACAGTCACTTATGCTTGTCTAATCCCAGATGTGCTGTATATTAGAGGGTTTTTTCACCCCAGTATGCCAAAGCTGTATTTCTGGACTTGCAGATAGCCTATGCTGGTGCACTATCATTGCATAAAATGGCTGCCGATCGTGTATTGATATTGACTAACTGAAGAAAAAAAAGTTCGTTTTCAGCAGTAGTTGGCTCAGGGCTGACTCAAAAAAATTGTGCACTGCACCCACTAAACACTTTTTCTGTAGATCGCTGAGTACATAAACCAGTTCTTGATCAGATTTCTCCCTGATCTCTCCCTCAAAGCAGCTGCAGCATCTCCCTACCCTAATCCGAGCAGAGTGACGGTCGGCGCTACGTGACTCCAGCTTAAATAGAGGCTGGGTCACATGCTTCAGTTGGCCAATCACAGCCATGCCAATAGTAGGAATGGCTATGATGGCCTTTTTGGGCAAGTAGTATGACGCTTGTTGATTGGCTGCTTTGCAGCCTTTCAAAAAGCGCCATAAAAATCGCCGAACACCGAACTTTTACGTAAATGTTCGGGTTTGTGTCCGGGTGCCGAAAACTCTAAAGTTCGGTGCGAACCCGAACTTTACAGTTCGGGTTCGCTCAACTCTATAAATGACTTGGTTTTTCATTTATAGATTTTTTTTATTAGGGTACACCCCAAAACATTGGGAAATATAACCTGTGATAACCCCCTCCAGTCATGCTAAACACACATTCAGACAATACACTGGCTGCAGGGCAGACCAGCACCTCCAAGGCGTAAAGGGCAAGCTCAGGCCATGTGCCCAATTTGGAGACCCAGAAGTTGCAGGGGGCAGAAACATCAGTCAGTTTGTGTAGGCATGTGCAAACATACTGCCCCACCATATCGCACATCACTATCCAATTGGATATCTGCTCCATAAACTTTCCTATGTTCTCTTCTGCGCCTACCATGTTGATCACAGTTAGCGGCGAATCAGGGTTCCACCCCGGAGAGGGAGCATGAGAAAGAGAGACCACAACCAAGGTAGATCAATGGATAAAATTTAATTGTGATCGAGCAGCAATTACCCACTCCCGACTTGTGGAGGTAGTGACGTTAAATAACAATACAGGACTCTTAAGATCACCTGTTATTTGAATGATTAATAAAAAATTACAGGGAATGTCACTGCAGTATTTTGGATTAGGAAACGTTAGACAGGAGAGGCCCTGCTGCCGCTTTGTTGACTCTAGCTCACTTCTGCCTGATCGCACGTCCCTGTGACGTCCACCATCCATTTGGATATCTTCTCTATCAACTTTCGATGTTCTTTTCTGAGCCTACCATGTTGATCACGGTTATCGGTGAATCAGGGTTCCACGCCGGAGAGGGAGCGTGAGAAAGAGAGACCACATCCAAGGGAGGTTAATTGTTTCAAACTAAATATGATAGAGCGGAAATGTGGGACAAACTATTGAAGCATAAATGTGGGACAACTTGTTAAAGTTTAAACATTGAATGAAAGGAGGTGGCGCGCATCAATTAAAGAAGAATTTCTGAAATTTAATTCCCTGTCATCTATGCAGAGCAGGGATTTCTATCCTGCAAAATATGTAAAAAAATTATGTTCCTGTCACCTATGCAGAAGTTCTCTATCAACTTTCAATGTTCTTTTCTGAGCCTACCATGTTGATCACGGTTATCGGCGAATCTGGGTTCCACGCCAGAGAGGGAGCGTGAGAAAGGGAGACCTCATCCAAGGGAGGTCAATGGCTGCAATGGGATGAAGAGGAAATGTGGGACAAATTATTAAAGCAGAAGGATTGAAAGAAAGGGCAAATTAAAGACGAATTTTAGAAATTTAAGTCCCTGTCACCTATGCAGAGCAGGGGTTTATATTCGGCAAAATTGGTAAAATGTCACCTGACAATGTAACATACGATCATTTTTTTTAAATTTATGTTCCTGTCACCTATGCAGAGGTGCCCCCATGACGTCCACCATCCATTTGGATATCTTCTCTATAACCTATGCAGAGCAGGGGTTTATTCACATCAAAAACTGTAAAATGTCAACCCAAGAATGTAACAGAAAAATTTGTGAAATTTATTAACCTGTCTACTAGGTAGAGCAGGGGCCTATCACAGCCAAAAATTGTTTAATGTCACCTGAAAATGTAACAGAAAAATTTGTTAAATTTATTAAGCTGTCAACTAGGTAGAGTAGGGGTATATCACAGCCAAAAATTGGTTAATTTCACCCGAAACTGCAACAGACAAATTAGTGTTTTTTTTTACCTGTCTAATAGGTATAGCATTGGTATATCACACCCAAAAATTGGTGAATTTCACCAGGAAATGTAACAGACAAATTGGTGAAATGACATAAAATAAAATACGCAAAAATAAAAAAATAAAATCTTGATTTATGAGGTGGAGGTCCATATGGAGTAGGAGTTTAAGGAGGTGGTGAACGTAGCAGTGTAGGTGGAAGCAGCGGTGGAGGAGTACGAGGTAGCCAACACTGGTTTTTGGTTTAAATTTTTTTAATTTTTATTAGGGTACACTTAAAAAGAGTGTGAAATATCCAAAATACAAGAATGAGCAATTGCGCTGTAGTATAACAATGGCTGGTTTAGGCTGGAATACATGTCTATTCTTCACAAGGTATGGACAAGTCCTGTGGGATCCATGCCTGGTTCATTTTAATAAACGTGAGCTTGTCCACATTGGCTGTGGACAGGCGTCTGCGCTTGTCTGTGATAATGCCCCCTGCCGTGCTTAACACACGTTCAGATAATACACTGGCTGCAGGGCAGGCCAGCACCTTCAAGGCGTAAAGGGCAAGCTCAGGTCATGTGCCCAATTTGGAGACCCAGAAGTTGAAAGGGGCAGACCCGTCATTCAGTACGTGTAGGCATGTGCACACATACTGCTCCACCATGTTAGTAAAATGCTGCCTCCTGCTAAGATGTTTCATATCAGCTGGTGGAGCTGGTTGTTGTGGCATGCTGACAAAGCTTTTCCACATTTCGGCCATGCTAACCCTGCCTTCTGAGGTGCTGGCGGTGCCCCAGCTGCATTGGCGACCTCTTCCTCCTCCTCTGCCTTCACCTTGTGCTTCCACTGTGCCCCCACTGTCAGGTGGGAATGCCACCAGCAGCGCGTATACCAGTGTGCGCTTGAACTCGCGCATCTTACGATCACGCTCCAGTGACTGAATTTAGGACAGTACGTTGTCCTTGTAACGGGCATCCAGCAGCGTGGCCACCCAGTAATCAGCCCAAGTTAGAACTCAACGGTCATTGCAGAGACACTGCAGCGTGTAATCGCTCATGTGTGCCAGGCTGCCCAGAGGCAACGAAAAGCTGTCCTCTGTGGGAGGTGTATCGTCTGTGTCCTGTGTATCGCCCTATCCACGCACCAGTGATGGCCATGAGCTGGTCTGGGTGCCACCCTGCTGTGAACAAGGTTCCTCCTCCTCCATCTTCTCCTCCTCATCCTCCACCTCGACATCCTCCAGAACTGTGCCGTGGCTGGACAATTTTGTACCTGGCGTTTGTGGGTGCAGGAACCCACCCTCGGAGCCACTTGTGAATGACTGGCCGGAAACCCTACGAAATGATCCCTCTTCCTCCTCCTGTGCCACATCCATCATCGCCAGCAGCGTTTTTTCAAGGAGGCATAGAAGTGGGATAGTAACGCTGAGAACAGCGTTATCGGCACTGGCCATGTTGGTGGAGTACTCGAAACAGCGCAACAAGGAACAGAGGTCTCGCATGGAGGCCCAGTCATTGGTGGTGAAGTGGTGCTGTTCCACAGAGCAACTCACCCGTGCGTGCTACAGCTGAAATTCCACTATCGCCTGCTTCTGCTCACACAGTCTGGCCAGCATGTGCAAGGTGCAGTTCCACCTTGTGGGCACGTCGCATATGAGGTGTTGAGCGGGAAGGCCGAAGTTACGGTGCAGCGCTGACAGGCGAGCAGCAGCAGGGTGAGAACGCCGAAAGCGCGCACAGATTGCCCGCACTTTATGCAGCAGCTCTGACATATCGGGGTAATTTTTAAGGACCACCAAATTCAGCACATGAGCCAGGCAAGGGATGTGCATCAAACCGGCTAGTCCCAGAGCTGCTACGAGATGTCGCCCATTATCGCACACCACCAGGCCGGGCTTGAGGCTCACTGGCACCATCCACTCATTGGTCTGTTGTTTAAGGTCCGTCCACAGCTCCTGCGCTGTGGGGTTTATCCCCCAAACAGATACGTTTTAAAACTGCCTGCTGTCGCTTACCCCTGGCTGTGCTGAAGTTGGTGGTGAAGGTGTTACGCTAACCGGTTGAGGAGGCGGTAGAGGATGAGGAAGCAGAGTAGGAGGAGGAAGCAACAGGAGGCAAACTGAAGCGCCCTGCAATCCTCGGTAATGGAAGGACATGCGCCAGACTGCTATCCGCCTCAGACCCAGCTGCCACTGCATTTACCCAGTGTGCTGTTCTGGAGATATAACGGCCCTGACCGTGCTTACTGCTCCACGTATCCGTAGTTAGGTGGACCTTGCCACAGATGGCGTTGCGCAGTGCACACCTGATTTTGTCCCCACTTGGTTGTGCAGGGAAGGGATGGCACACCTGTAAAAGTAGTGGCGGCTGGGCACAACGTACTGTGGGACAGCCACCACCATAAGGCATTTAAAACTCTCTGTCTCCACCAGACAGAATGACAGCATTTCAAAGGCCAGTAATTTTGAAATGCTTGCATTCAGGGCCAGGGATCGCAGGTGGGTAGGGGGGTACTTCCTTTTCCAGTCCAGTGTTTGGGAGATGGAGAGCTGAACGCTTCGGTGGGATATGGTCCTTCCATGTACTCATCTTGAAACATAAGTGGTTGGGCGTCGGTGCACTCAATCTCTTCCACTTCTGGGGCAGGGCTAGGTGGATGGACCTGGGAAACCCTGCTAACAGAGTCATCAAAAAGCAGAAGAGACTGCTGCATGACTTGGGGCTCAGACTGCTTGGCTGATTTGCAAGGGGGTAAGGTGAAAGACTGATGGATATCAGCTGTAGGTGCCAACTCTGATCTTTCAGCAGGAGACTGGGTGGGAGACAATGTGAAGGAACTGGAGGCACTGTCAGCAACCCAATCTACTAATTTCACCATTCGTAGAGCCGCATTAGGCCCGACCAAATACCGCTGCAGGTTCTGTCACCTACTCGCACCTGAGGAAGGGGTTTCACTTGTGCGTGTAGTTGGCACAGATCGACCACGTCCTCTCCCTGCAACAGGAGCTCCACCAGCAGCACCATGACCTGGGCCACATCCCTTATTTGATGCTCTCCTCATATTTCTCAAATTTAAGATTTTGCCCTAAATGGGTGTTTTATTAATAGCAGAATAGAACCACAGTATCTAAAGGGTGTATCTCACACGTACAGATGCAAACTAGGCCACAATTAAAGATATTTGCACAAAATGGGTGTTTTATTAATAGCAGAATAGAACCACAGTATGTAAAGGGTGTATCTCACAATGACATATGCAGCAAAGGCTGAAAAATTTAGTTTTTTGTCCAAAATGGGTGTTTTTTTTATAACAGTATATGACAGCAGTATCTAACGCTTGAATTTCGCACATACAGATGCAAGGGCTGTAAAATTGTGCATTTTGCACAAAAAGGGTGTTTTTTAAAACCCAGAAAATTATAGCTGTATTTATAGCTTAAAGGGATTCTGTCATGAGATTTGAGCCCTATAAGCTAAACATATGGCCAGGTCCGTACTAATAACATGAATCCTAAACTGCCCTTATTAAACCTGCTTGGGGCTCTATTAGCCCAAAAAACTGGTTTTTATAAGCTGTCACTCACCTACCTAAGGTGCCCAAGGGGTTTTACGTTAACCCAGGGTGCCCGCCCGCACCCCTCGCCGTCTGGTGCCCAGCGCCGCCTTCCTCACCTCAGCCCCGCCTCCGCAATCCTCCCGTCCCTCTGCTAGATCCGGCGCCTGCGCACTAAGCTCAGCCTGATGCGCCGCGGACTCCTGGCAGGACGGCGAGGGTGCGGGCGGGCACCCTGGGTTAACGTAAAACCCCTTGGGCACCTTAGGTAGGTGAGTGACAGCTTATAAAAACCTGTTTTTTGGGCTAATAGAGCCCCAAGCAGGTTTAATAAGGGCAGTTTCGGATTCATGTTATTAGTACGGACCTGGCCATATGTTTAGCTTATAGGGCTCAAATCTCATGACAGAATCCCTTTAAATTGCACACTGACGAATGAGTCAGAAGTCGAAAATGAAGGTTATTCAAGGTTTTTCAAAGCCAGAAAATTATTGAAGTATTTTAAACTTGTTTTTAACAATGACAGATGCAGCAAGGGCTGCAATATTAAGTATTTTACCAAAAAAGGGTGTTTTTTACTAACAGAATATGAAAGCTATATATGAATTTCACACGTGCAGATGCAGGAAGGGCTGTAAAATAGTGTATTTTGCCAAAAAAGGGTGTTTTTAAAAACCCAGAAAATTATAGCTTTATTTCTAGCTTAAATTGCACACTGACTAATCCTGCAAAGGCACCAGATGTTGGATATTGCCAAAAAACTGTGTTTTTTAAAAAACCAGATTATTATTACAGTATTTCAAGCTTGGATTTGAATGTCACAAAAGCACAGATGCAGTGCTGGTGCCATAAAATGGCCTCCGCCGCCCACCTAACTAACAGATGGATAAAAGTTATTTTTCTCTGTCACTGGGCTCAGGGCAGGCTAAAAAGATTGTGCCCTGCACCCACACAACTAAGTCTATGTACAGGGTGGGCCATTTATATGGATACACCTTAATAAAATGGGAATGGTTGGTGATATTAACTTCCTGTTTGTGGCACATTAGTATATGTGAGGGGGGAAACTTTTCAAGATGGGTGGTGACCATGGCAGACATTTTCCCACTTCTCCCACTCTTCACACACTGATAGCAACACTGCAGGAGAAATGCTAGCACAGGCTTCCAGTATCCGTAGTTTCAGGTGCTGCACATCTCGTATCTTCACAGCATAGACAATTGCCTTCAGATGATACGAGATGTGCAGCACCTGAAACGACGGATACTGGAAGCCTGTGCTAGCATTTCTCCTGCGGTGTTGCTATCAGTGTGTGAAGAGTGGGAGAAGAGGGTTGCATTGACAATCCAACACAATGGGCAGCACATTGAACACATTTTGTAAGTGGTCAGAAACTTGTAAATAACTCATGAAAGAATAAAGTTACGTTAAATCCAAGCACACCATTGTTTTTCTTGTGAAATTCCCAATAAGTTTGATGTGTCAAATGACCCTCTTCCTATTGAAAAAACAAAAGTTGGATTCAAAATGGCCGACTTCAAAATGTCCGCCATGGTCACCACCCATCTTGAAAAGTTTCCCCCCTCACATATACTAATGTGCCACAAACAGGAAGTTAATATCACCAACCATTCCCATTTTATTAAGGTGTATCCATATAAATGGCCCACCCTGTAGATCGCTGAGTTCAATTGGAGTTCTGATAACAGATTCTTTCCTATTCTCTCCCTCACAGCAGCATTCTCTCCCTACACTAAGCAAATCAGAGTGACGTGCAGCGCTATGTGACTCCAGCTTATATAGAGGCTGGGTCACATGCTGCACTGGCCAATCACAGCCATGCCATTAGTAGGCATGGCTGTGATGGCTTCTAAGGTCACACAGTTAAACACTTGTTGATTGGCTGCTCTGCAGCCTTTCAAAAAGTGCCATGAAATCGCCGAACACCGAACCCGAACCTTTTTTGAAATGTTCGGGTCCATGGTCCAAAAATCCTAAAGTTCGGTACGAACCCGAACTTTACAGTTCGGGTTCGCTCAACCCTATTTATGACCTTTATGGGCCTATTCACATGGCGGAATCTGCTTGTGCAATAGTGAAATGAACACCACACCAAAATTTGGAGGGCAGCTGCGTGGTGTCTGCCTGCAGTTTAGCTTCATTCTAAGGAGCCAAGCCATAATTGGGTACACAGCATTCAGAAGTGAACAACTGTGGCAGAAACTATGGCGCTTTGAACAGATTTGCAACATATGGGATGACCCATGATATGACTCCTATCAAAGCAATACTTGCAAAAGTCAAACATACAAAACTGAATAGTTGTTACAGAATTAAACCTTGTTAATTGTTACCACTGTCATTATTATTGTTCTTTATTGACATTCTTTGATTTTAGTGACAGATGCGACATTTTCGTCATAGTGCAAGATTTAAAAAATCATTTTATTTATTGAAGCCATCCATTGAGGATACTCTAAAGATTTTCAAACAATTCTAGAACACAGCTGGACTCTGTCAGGCCTGATTGTATTTTTAAATGAAGATGATGATTCAAACTGTTTCACACTGATTATGCAAGAGATGACATCTGTCCCATTAAACATTACAGTCTACATAAGTGCCGGTCCAGCAAGTCTTAGCCACAAGTAACTTCTCATTTAGTACATTTTGCATAGCCAGTGGCTATCAAATACACTTAACTTTATCATTGTCAAATTGAGTACGTAAGCAGAATATAAATCAAATTCCAATCTGCTTGATTCCAAGTAGCAGTTCACACTGATATTCTGGAAAGGAACAATTTGTATTTTTTTAATTTATATTATATCTGCTCTACAGAAATAAAATAGGCCATAACATTATAAATGTATACAGGATCATTTATCAAACTGGTGTAAAATAGAACTGGCTTACTTGCATATAGCAACCAATCAGATTCCCCCTTTCATTTTCCAAAGGATTTGTCAAAAATGAAAGTTGGAATCTTATTGGTTGCTATGGGCAACTAAACCAGTTCTACTTTACACAAGTTTGATAAATGATCCCAATAGAGGATCATTTATCAATCTGAAATACACCTAAATTAGACGTATTTCAGGCGTAGATTGTGGCACAACAACTAGTTGCGCCGCAATCCGAGAATTCTCCCTGCTCACTCCAAGTCTAAAAAAGTGGTTGTGGTAGGGGCGGGAAAGGGGACGGGCCAGCAGGCGTAGAAAAAGATTTAAATGTAAGACAGCAAGGAAGCTGTCTTACATTTAGAACTGGTGGAGGATCCATTGAAGTTATGAAGAGCCTAGCACCTCTTCATAACATCAGCGATCCACCGCCACTTATAGGGCTTTAGTAAGAACGGCGTCTAAGACGCCTGTCTTAATAAATGTGCTCCATAGTTATTATTGTGTAGGTTCCCCATGTGCTGCTATAACAGTCCAGGTGCTTTCAAAAGCATCAGATCCATTCATCTGAATGGGTTTGCTTTAGCAACAGGAGCATGCATGTCTGCAAGCCCTGTTCAGAAAAAAAAATTTGATGATTTTCAATGGCAGAAATTTCTGCAGCAAAATCTGCCACATTAAAGAGCACCCTTCTATTCCAGAGTCAGACAGAAGTGTCTAGGCCCACATGTAGAATTAACTCTAAGGTTCCACCCAACCGTTGTATGCAAATATTACCTATTCATTTTCAGGCCCTTAGCCTGAAAAAATGTCAATGCATTCCTTAAGGGCATAATTTGAGGTTGTCCTACAACTAATTGAGTACTGAAAACTGTGAGTAGAGGCCTGACAAGTGCATCATGACATGCAATTGACACAAAGGAGACTGTCCTGTGGCTAATGGCCACATCATGAGGAGCCTGGAGTCAGCACAGTGTGAGAGTGGACAGTATGTGTTGCTATGGGCAAACATCTGGTTCAGAAACCTGCGTGTGTAACAGATCTGGTTGTTTCCAAGACTGTAGAACTGGCCTTAACCTATAGCAGTCACCATTTCTTGGCACTGACTGTGCCTCCCGGTACTCAGATACCCCAGAACTTACTGCAGGACTGAACTGATAAAAACTGGAATACAATTATAAAGCATGTATCAACAATGGAGAACAAGAAAACAGAATCAGACTCTCCAACATATAATGGAAACTAAATGATAATGGGAGGAAATGGTAGTCCAAGAATGGAGTAGACAAAAGATGGTGATGGTATATAATAGTGATGAGTGAACTTCTTGAGATTCGTTTCTTGTCGGATTTGGTGAATAAAAAAAATGATTCAAATCAATTGGTATATGACACTCTGACATCTCCTAGGGCTCATATTTTTTAGGAAAAGATGATATCTCTTTGTGTTAATTTTAGCAATTTTTTGTTCTCTCTCCTGCTCCATTGTCTTTTAAACTTTCAAACACAATAACAGCGATCACAAATAATGTCATAGTGACACTGACATATATGGTAAATGCATGGTTGATGATGGTAACAAACAGTGTGTTTAAAAACACACTGCACCTTTACATGTGTTATGCTTTTTCATATTAGACAACTTCCAAAAATTGTCCCTTTTCAGGGACAAGTGGTGTTTACAGTGTTATGGGAAAAAACTGTGGCTTGTTGTGACTAATCATCCAAAACATTATGCCTTAAAGAGGGCAGATCACTGTTTCTCTTTATACACCAACACATGTTAATAAAATAAAAATCCTAGAAAAACAGTAGCTTGTTCTGCACAAACATCCAACAAATTATGTATTAATGGAGGCAGAATTCCTGCCCATATTTATATACGCACAAGTGTCAAAAGAAAGATTGGCTTGTTGTGAACGAGCCTGGAAAAATGTTACCTTGTAACTGTGAGCAGCAGCACTACAGTGTGGATGTTAAAGGTTAGGGTAATACTGGCACATGGGTGAAATAGTAATAGCAACAGCAGCTGAATAGCATGGAACAGACAAGTACAGTGGCGGAAATAATTATTTGACCCCTCACTGATTTTGTAAGTTTGTCCAATGACAAAGAAATGAAAAGTCTCAGAACAGTATCATTTCAATGGTAGGTTTATTGTAACAGTGGCAGATAGCACATCAAAAGGAAAATCGAAAAAATAACTTTAAATAAAAGATAGCAACTGATTTGCATTTCATTGAGTGAAATAAGTATTTGAACCCTCTAACAAAAAAAGACTTAATACTTGGTGGAAAAACCCTTGTTTGCAAGCACAGAGGTCAAACGTTTCTTGTAATTGATGACCAAGTTTGCGCACATTTTAGGAGGAATGTTGGTCCACTCCTCTTTGCAGATCATCTCTAAATCCCTAAGGTTTCGAGGCTGTCTCTGTGCAACTCTGAGCTTGAGCTCCCTCCATAGGTTTTCGATTGGATTAAGGTCCGGAGACTGACTAGGCCACTCCATGACCTTAATGTGCTTCTTCTTGAGCCACTCCTTTGTTGCCTTTGCTGTATGTTTTGGGTCATTGTCGTGCTGGAACACCCATCCACGACCCATTTTCAGTTTCCTGGCAGAGGGAAGGAGGTTGTCGCTCAGGATTTCACGATACATGGCTCCGTCCATTTTCCCGTTTATGCGAATAAGTTGTCCTGTGCCCTTAGCAGAAAAACACCCCCAAAGCAAAATGTTTCCACCCCCATGCTTGACGGTGGGGACGGTGTTTTGGGGGTCATAGGCAGCATTTTTCTTCCTCCAAACACAGCGAGTTGAGTTAATGCCAAAGAGCTCTATTTTGGTCTCATCAGACCACAGCACCTTCTCCCAGTCACTCTCTGAATCATTCAGGTGTTCATTGGCAAACTTCAGACGGGCCTGCACATGTGCCTTCCTGAGCAGGGGGACCTTGCGAGCCCTGCAGGATTTTAATCCATTGCGGTGTAATGTGTTTCCAATGGTTTTCTTGGTGACTGTGGTCCCTGCTAATTTGAGGTCATTAACTAACTCCTCCCGTGTAGTTCTAGGATGCTTTTTCACCTTTCTCAGAACCATTGACACCCCACGAGGTGAGATCTTGCGTGGAGCCCCAGAGCGAGGTCGATTGATGGTCATTTTGTGCTCCTTCCATTTTCGAACAATCGCACCAACAGTTGTCACCTTCTCTCCCAGCTTCTTGCTAATGGTTTTGTAGCCCATTCCAGCCTTGTGCAGGTCTACAATTTTGTCTCTGACATCCTTGGACAGCTCTTTGGTCTTTCCCATGTTGGAGAGTTTGGAGTCTGCTTGATTGATTGATTCTGTGGACAGGTGTCTTTTATACAGGTGACTAGTTAAGACAGGTGTCCTTAATGAGGGTGACTAATTGAGTAGAAGTGTCTAACCACTCTGTGGGAGCCAGAACTCTTAATGGTTGGTAGGGGTTCAAATACTTATTTCACTCAATGAAATGCAAATCAGTTGCTATCTTTTATTTAAAGTTATTTTTTCGATTTTCCTTTTGATGTGCTATCTGCCACTGTTACAATAAACCTACCATTGAAATGATACTGTTCTGAGACTTTTCATTTCTTTGTCATTGGACAAACTTACAAAATCAGTGAGGGGTCAAATAATTATTTCCGCCACTGTAGATGTGTGTGTAGCTGTTAAGTAGTAGTAGTAGCTGCAGTGTAGCGATTATGCTAGTGGCAGTAGGGCTAAGTAAGTGGCAACAGGGAGTGGCAGCTGTTGAAGTGGCCAAAACAGCCTCAGCCATACGGTTCAGAACATGATGGTAGGCAGGTAGACAATGGCAATGGCACAATGGCAGCCATATGGTATGGAACATGAGGCAGAGGCATGATGGCATCAGCAGAGGCAGCAGCCAGTTGGTATAGCACATGATGGTAGGCAGGCAGAAAGCAAAAGTTGCATGATGTGGCACCATCATCAATATCTAATCTACTCACGGATGCATGCTTTATTCATTTCAACAAAAGAAGAGGACAACTTAGTCTATTTGGGTGTCATGATGAATCATGTAAAAAACCCATTTTGAGATGACACTAAAGGCTTGACAAGACAGAACAGAGAGAGCATACTGGGGTAGTAGGGGCTACTGTTCCAATTTACCTACCCAGAAGTACATGGGGGTCAGGGAATATGGTATGTGCCAGAAATATGCCAGAGTCCAGGTAGGACTGAACCTGGATGTTAAGGTGGCATAACTCTGTTTGCTGATTTGTTTCAGCATCTTTTCGGCTCTGCCCCTGTGAGATAATTGGCAATCAGGGCCGATGTTGCCATCAGCAGCAGCAGACTTGTCCTCCTGCACAAGTGACTCTCCCTCCTACTTCTCCTTCTCCAGTAGGAGCTCCCATTCTCTTTCTTCATTTCCTCCATTTGACTTTCTCCATGTGGGTCCCCAACAACTACAGGAAGGACAGCAAGATGTGTAAGCTTTTCTTCTTCCACCATCCCCTGTTGCATCAAAGCAAGCATTTGTTATGTCATTATGGGGTCGTTGGTCCTTTTCCTGATTCCTTGCTGTATATTTGCCCTGAGTGCCACTGTCACAGCCACTACCACTGCCCCTACCACCACCACCATAGACATACAGTACAGACCAAAAGTTTGGACACACCTTCTCATTCAAAGAGTTTTCTTTATTTTTATGACTATGAAAATTGTAGATTCACACTGAAGGCATCAAAACTATGAATTAACACATGTGGAATTATATACCTAACAAACAAGTGTGAAACAACTGAAAATATGTCATATTCTAGGTTCTTCAAAGTAGCCACCTTTTGCTTTGATTACTGCTTTGCACACTCTTGGCATTCTCTTGATGAGCTTCAAGAGGTAGTCACCTGAAATGGTTTTCACTTCACAGGTGTGCCCTGTAAGGTTTAATAAGTGGGATTTCTTCACTTATAAATGGGGTTGGGGCCATCAGTTGCGTTGAGGAGAAGTCAGGTGGATACACAGCTGATAGTCCTACTGAATAGACTGTTAGAATTTGTATTATGGCAAGAAAAAAGCAGCTAAGTAAAGAAAAATGAGTGGCTATCATTACTTTAAGAAATGAAGGTCAGTCAGTCAGCCGAAAAATTGGGAAAACTTTGAAAGTAAGGGCTATTTGACCATGAAGGAGAGTGATGGGGTGCTGCGCCAGATGACCTGGCCTCCACAGTCACCGGACCTGAACACAATCGAGATGGTTTGGGGTGAGCTGGACCGCAGAGTGAAGGCAAAAGGGCCAACAAGTGCTAAGCATCTCTGGGAACTCCTTCAAGACTGTTGGAAGACCATTTCAGGGGGCTACCTCTTGAAGCTCATGAAGAGAATGCCAAGAGTGTGCAAAGCAGTAATCAAAGCAAAAGGTGGCTACTTTGAAGAACTTAGAATATGACATATTTTCAGTTGTTTCACACTTGTTTGTTATGTATATAATTCCACATGTGTTAATTCATAGTTTTGATGCCTTCATAGTCATGAAAATAAAGAAAACTCTTTAAATAAGAAGGTGTGTCCAAACTTTTGGTCTGTACTGTAGGTGCAACTACTACCAACATCACTAACACAGCTATGGATGGAGTCATCCACCTTCTTGAGTGTATTCCATAGTGCATGGTAGGATTATATTGCCTCTTCTTAGGAATATTTAAGGCATACTATTAGGAGAGGGCAGTGAAGACAGAAAATATGCAACTGAATTGACAATTTCATCCTCTTTCTCCTCAATAATAATATTGCATCTTTTAGGGGCCAGGGAGAAATGTGGCCCACTATATACTACTTGCTGGATGGCTGGTGATGCTACTTCTGCTACAACTCACGTTCTGACTTTGGGAGGACAATACATGGGTCTTTCATTTTACATTCCATTTTCTAGACATTTTATTATGAAGTCATGGGTTTGGTACACACAGATTATTAAACGGTTTAAGTAAAAATGCAAGTGTGTTTTCTGTAATGTAAAGTTTTCCCTCTCTTCTACAAACATGTTGAACCCTGGTATTGACAATTCACTTTTGAAATTATGCAGTGACACACACTCTGATGCAGTAATGCATCCGCTAACACGGATATACAATGCAGTGTTTGTGGGGAAATATCTTTGAACTATGGTTTTAATATCACTGATTTAACATTAACATTTTTTAGGTTAAATTTATTTGATACACATGACCTAATGCAGTTATGCATCAGCTAACATGGAAATAAAAATGCAGTGTTTCCAATAAAATGTCTTTGAACTATGCTTTCAATAACACGTGTATGAAAATGGTCTCATCGCAATAAATTACAACCCATTTAATAACATAGATTCAATTCACTGGAAAAAATGTGCAATTGCTCAGCGTTTGCAGCAGAATGCTATTGGGGGCTGTGCTGGCAATAAGCCTATGTAGAAAACAGAGGTTTTAAAAAAAGTTGTTTCTCTATTCATAATCTGAAAAAGTAAAAATTAAAAAAAAATTATTGCAGGGGGTTTTGTAATTCAGAACTACCAGGCTAAGTTCATGTAGCAGTCAGCAGCAAGCATCTGTATTAAGCACACTGTGACGTCCCTCACTCCCACAAAGCTTTTCCTAATCAAATTCCCAAAAATCCACACGGCCGGCCCCCCCGCGATGTCTGTGACCGGCCGGGCGCTACTCCTAATAGTAAGTGAAAGGTCTGTGCGGCACATTGCTTATAGCACAGACCTGTCACTTACCAGTAGGAGGAGCGCCCGGCCGGACACAGACATCGCAGCTCGCAGGTAAGTATAATGATTCTAAAAATTGCTAAGTAACCATGGCAACCAGGACTGCAGTAGCGTCCTGGTTGCCATGGTTACCGATCAGAGCCCCAGCGATTAAACTGGGACTCTGATCGGTACTCTCCGCTGCCACCAATGATAGGGGAGAGATTTTAATTAGGAGGGGGAGGGAGGGGGGCCCACTGGCCACCAATGAATCTACAGTACTACAGGGGAGGGAGGGGGGGCCGGCCGCACTGGCCACCAATGTGTTAACTACAGGGGAGGGAGGGGGGGCCGGCCACACTGGACACCAATGTGTTAACTACAGGGGAGGGAGGGGGGGCTTACTGGCCACCAATGAATTTAAAACTGGGGAGGGAGGGGGGTGTGCCGCCTCCTGCCTGGCAGCACATGATCTCTTACAGGGGGGTATGATACGCACAATTAACCCCTCAGGTGCAGCACCTGAGGGGTTAATTGTGCGGATCACAGCCTCCTGTAAGAGATCGGGTGCTGCCAGGCAGCAGGGGGCAGTCATGTACACAGTTCAAAGTATATTCTAACTAGAAGCGTCCCCATCACTATGGGAACGCCTCTGTGTTAGAATATACTGTCGGATCTGAGTTTTTACGAAGTGAAAACTCAGCTCTGAAAAAGCTTTTATGCAGACGGATCTGCGGATCCATCTGTGTGAAAGTAGGCTACGGCCACGGACGAGGATGCCAATCTTGTGTGCATCTGTGTTTTTTCACGGACCCATTGACTTGAATGGGTCCGTGAACCGTTGTCCGTCAAAAAAATAGGGCAGGTCATATTTTTTGGACGGACAGGAAACACGGATCACGGATGCGGCTGCAAAACGGTGCATTTTCCGATTTTTCCACGGACCCATTGAAAGTCAATGGGTCCGCGAAAAAAAACTGAAAACGGAACAACGGCCGCGGATGCACACAACGGTCGTGTGCATGAGGCCTAAGGAAGAGTGAACTAATTCAGAAGGATCCTGAAATAGTACCCAGGCAGAAGTCCCACCAAAACCTATCAACTAGAAAAGCTGATTCTATCTGTTTTGCTCTAATTAAGACTGAGCAATGACTGGAAAGCTATGCTGTAGTTGTGAAACACTAAGCTTTTGTTAATCCTTTTAGGGGAAAAAAAAAAGCTGAATTGCACATGTTTTCCACATATGGGTCTCCCCCTTGAATTACAAAATATTTGGGTTTGTTGGAATCCATTTTTTTATGAATTCCATATTGATAGAATTGATTTACTCATCATCACTAGTATGTATATTTATACATATATTATTGTGCTTCATAAATCAATTTTCCCCATTTATATCCTTTAAGTTTTCCAATTTTTATTTGTCTCCACACAAAGCTTCTCTAGAAAAGAGACATGAAGGCTAATATCCTTTCCAAAAGTAATGGAAAACAGAGTGTTTCCTACCAGGAAACAAGTTTTTTTCTGGGTAACTACCCTTTAACAGAGCTAAACGAAGACATTTTGCCTGGCTGCCTGAGAGGTCTAGGTTAGGGTACTATTTCATCTTATGGAGGGTGCTCAGTATGCATGAAGAGTATCATATCAGGCACTGCCAGACACACTCCTTTCAGTTCAGAAGCTGAACACAGTATGGAGCATCTTCTTAGTCTCAGTCCCTGTCTTAAAGTTATACCAAGTAACAAATAGTAGACAACATGAACATTTTACCCCTTCACGATCAGGTGATTTTCTGTTTTTTACCACCAGCCCTCACAATGCCATAACTAATTATTTTTATTAACAATAAGTGCATAAGGACTTTTTTTTTGCAGGACAAGTTGTACTTCATAATGGAACAATTTATGTTTACATACAATGTAGAGGGAAGCGGGAAAAAAATTCTAAATGGGGTGGAATTATAAAAAAAACTGTTTTACGGGTTTTGTTTTAAAAAAGTTTCCTATGCAGTAAAACTGACCTAATACTTTTGCATTACCATATTCTGACCCCCATAACTTTATTATACATACATATACCATACATATTATTTGTATGTGTATAAAGGTATGTTAGTGATCATTTTTTGTGGGGTGATCTATACTTTTTATTGATACCATTTTGGACTGTGTATGACTTTGCGATTACTTTTTATATTTTTTTGTGGAAGGTAAAGTGACCAAAAATTACAAATTTGCCATTCTGCCTTTTTTTCCATTTCGCTGTTTGCCTTATGGGATAAATACTTTTATATTTTAACTACTTCTCGACCAGGCCATTTGCTCCTTTCCTGATCAAGCCTAATTTTGCAAATCTGGCTTAATGGGGTCGCAGTCAAGGCGCAGAAACACCGGACAGATTCGGATATGAAGAATGTTCTTCTTCTTTATTAGAACTTGCTCATCAAGTGAAGCAGGTAAAAACAAAGCATTTCGGGGATACTTAGGTCCCCTTCATCAGGTTGAAATGCTCTGTAAAAACTAAATATATAGAACACTTATTTATACCTTAAAAAAAAAAAAACACCCGAAAAACGCACCTGGGGGCGGCTCCTGGTGGGAGGAGACACCCTCCAGGTGTGCCCTCATTAGCATATATAAATAGAAGCTCAAAGTGTATTTAATGATGAAGGTACAGTGAGATCTTATGAACATGAGGTGATTTCATTATTTGGTGTTAGAGAATGGATAAAAGAGTGTATTTGTTGTAGGTCACGGGATCGCAAAACCAGCGGTCACGTGACCCCTCAGCTTAATATGCGTAGACACGTTGCCGGGGAACGGATCAGTTCACTTCCGGACCCGGACTTCATGAATGGAGACTAGGTCACGTGATCGGAGGCAGAGATCACCTGACTGGTTGTTAGGGTGCCGAATCAACACAGTTCGGTTACATGTGCGCTACTGCCAGGCACACGTGACCAGCAGAGTGCGATCACCTGACTCGTTATCATGGTAAGGAGACGCCTCTGACTCCGGGGATTGTAGACCGCGCTGGGGCCACTGTGTAAGGCTTATAGAAGGCTGAAAAGGAGGAAACACAATTATATAAATTAGAAATAAGAAGAATAGAGTTAAGATATTTATTGAATAAATAAATAAGTGGATAAAAATGCATTATGGATAGTATGAAGTTATGGATAATATGAAGTTAAGATGAATATTAAATGAATAAATAGATAAACCAATAAATATGCATTTTGAATAAAGGGAAATAAAATCACTGATAAAATATTATTAAATATTATTAAATAGAGATTATTGGTCATACCCGTGTGCAGAAGAATATATACAATGTATTGTATGAATAAAATTAAATAGTTGTGTAAACATTGTATTCAGATTGGTTGTGGTATGACAACAATTGGAGGGGGTAACTGATGATAAATATAATAATAATAAAATATATTTATGATAAAATGTATTGCACAAAATTGTTGGTTGGAGGTAAAGGTAAATGAAAAGTAAAAAATGGTGATGATGAAAACAGATAGAAAATATAAAATATAGCACTGAGAGAGGGGATTTTATGTGGCATAAACAGAGTGGTGATTATTTCGCGTAAAAGAATAGTTAATAAATAGACAGTTGCGGCGAAAACCAACCTCGCCACTGGGTGGTGGAGAAGCCTGGTTGCCAGCCTCTTGCCCCAGGTATATGGGCCCTCTCATCAGCCCATGCTAAACTTAAACCCCATGGCGATTTGACTGTGTTTGTGGCATCTGAGCGCTGTTTGGATATATTGAGCGCTCAGATCCAAGCCATCTGGGGATATGTTAAATGTCTATGTTTACTGTAATGATTGGGACATTGTATATTTGAGTAGTGATGTCTGTCTTATTGTCTCCACGTGTGTATTGGCGATTTCCCTTTGTCCTGAGAGATAATTGAATTACTCCTCGGTTGTCTCCAGAACAGAAGACATTGTGTATTCTCCTGCCTGTGATAATTACAAGAACCCATTGTGTAAGGTAATTGTATCACAGGCAGAGGGGAGGATTTTGTGTGGGAGTGTTTTACTGTATTGTACGTGTTTATTGGTTGTTTTTACAAAACCCTGTGGGTGGTACTAGTGTGTAACAGTGTTATATAAGAACAATAAAAACACAGCTCTGGCTGTCCACTGCTTTACCCTCAACACGGAGCCTGGTCTCGTTCTTGGGGGGATTCACTGTATGCTGTTAGAGACTGATTGCTAGGAGTGTAAGCCGCTTGGGTGCGTTTCCTATTCGTCTGCTTGCAGCTATTCGTGAGGTTCCGTTCAGTAGTTTGGAGCATTCCCTTGTATGCCATTACAACAGTTATACGTGCAACTTCACATTTTAGCAGGTCTGACTACATATTACTGATTGGTGCACTATGTATTGTTGTGACATCACAGCACTATGTCTGTAGCATGTATGTATGGACAGCAGAGCCTATCACACTACCTAACACCTGGAACCTATCAGCTACACTATATCACAATCTAACCTATGCTGACTATCTCCCACTAACTATCTGTATTACATATATAAGCTAACAAACTAACTATCTAATGTAATGATACAGCAAAGCACAGAGCACAGCAATGACACTGCTGTCTCTCTCAGAACTGCAAAAAACTGCAGAAAATGGCTGCTGGGGAGGTTCTTATATAGTAAGGGGTAGGCAACTTTCCTATTGGTTACTAGGGATGTTGCTAAGCTCAGACAAAGACATTGCAGCCTTCTCATTAGCCCACAAGCAAAAAGCAGGGGGAGATTAAGGGTTCAGATGAAAAAAAAATCATGAAAATTCAAAAATACGAATATACAGCACTATATTCTAAATCTTCGCGAATTCTCAAAGTGGTGATATTCGCAATTAAAATTAGCGATTCGAATATTCGCGCCCAACACTACCCACGAGTATCCCACCTCACCTACAGAAGGGCATGCACCCTAAAAAATATCTTAGCAGCAAGCAAAACAGATGAACACATAGACATCCCGCAAAGACAAGGTAGCAACAAATGCGGACAATCTACACTGAACAAAAAAATTAACGCAACACTTTCAGTTTGCTCCCATTTTGCATGAGCTCAACTCAAAGATCTGAAACATTTTCTACATACACAAAAGACTCATTACTCTCAAATATTGTTCACAAATCTATCTAAATCTGTGTTAGTGAGTAGTGATGAGCGGGAGGTGCCATATTCGATTTCGCGATATTTCGCGAATATTCGATTGAATATTCGTCTTATATTCGTCAAAATCGAATATTCATCATTATGCTATTTATCGCGAATAATATGCGATTTAATTAATCCCGCCGTGCGATTTTGTGTATTTTACGAATATTCACCATATTGCTATATATATACTTGTTTTACCATATGACGAATATTCAAAAAAACTAAGTTATAGCAATATAGCGAATATTCGTAAAATACACATATAGACTGCAATTTCACAAATGTAGTGCTATAATCTTTTTTTTTTTGGCAATTTTTTTTTGTCTCTTTCTGAATCAGAAAGAGACAAAAAAAATTAGACAAAAAAAAAAAGATTATAGCACTACATTAGTGAAATTTCAGTCTATATGTGTAATATTCGCTATGTTGCTAAATATTCTTGTCTTACAATATGACGAATATTCTAAAAAACGAATATATAGCACTATATCACATATATTAGTTTTTTTGAATATTATTTTTTTTTTCCCCCAATTAGTACAGTTATTGCCCTTCGGCATACTCCTCCCCGACAAGCGTCCCCGTCACCATGGGAACGCCTGGTGGTTAGAATATACCATCGGATCTGAGTTTTCACGATCTAGCTCAGATCCGATGGTATATTCTAACCCCGGTCATTCCCATGGTGATGGGGACGCTTGAAGTTAGAATATACCTCCAGGGCGCGGATCACAGCGCCCTGTGTGCCCTCCCCCCCACCTCCCCAGTATTAAAATAATTGGTGGCCAGTGCGCCCCCCCTCCCCAGTATTAAAATAATTGGTGGCCAGTGCGCCCTTACCCCCCCTCCCCCAGTATTAAAATAATTGGTGGCCAGTGCGCCCTAAGCCCCCCTCCCCCAGTATTAAAATAATTGGTGGCAGTGGCCACAGGGTCCCCCTCCCCCCCTTCGATTGAATATTTGTCTATATTCGTCAAAATCGAATATTCATCATTATGCTATTTATCGCGAATAATATGCGATTTAATTAATCCCGCCTTGCGATTTTGTGTATTTTACGAATATTCACCATATTGCTATATACACTCACCTAAAGAATTATTAGGAACACCATACTAATATGGTGTTGGACCCCCTTTTGCCTTCAGAACTGCCTTAATTCTACGTGGCATTGATTCAACAAGGTGCTGATAGCATTCTTTAGAAATGTTGGCCCATATTGATAGGATAGCATCTTGCAGTTGATGGAGATTTGAGGGATGCACATCCAGGGCACAAAGCTCCCGTTCCACCACATCCCAAAGATGCTCTATTGGGTTGAGATCTGGTGACTGTGGGGGCCATTTTAGTACAGTGAACTCATTGTCATGTTCAAGAAACCAATTTGAAATGATTCGAACTTTGTGACATGGTGCATTATCCTGCTGGAAGTAGCCATCAGAGGATGGATACATGTTCTCATTCTGTTTACGCCAAATTCGGACTCTACCATTTGAATGTCTCAACAGAAATCGAGACTCATAAGACCAGGCAACATTTTTCCAGTCTTCAACAGTCCAATTTTGGTGAGCTCGTGCAAATTGTAGCCTCTTTTTCCTATTTGTAGTGGAGATGAGTGGTCCCTGGTGGGGTCTTCTGCTGTTGTAGCCCATCCGCCTCAAGGTTGTGCGTGTTGTGGCTTCACAAATGCTTTGCTGCATACCTCGGTTGTAACGAGTGGTTATTTCAGTCAACGTTGCTCTTCTATCAGCTTGAATCAGTCGGCCCATTCTCCTCTGACCTCTAGCATCCACAAGGCATTTTTGCCCACAGGACTGCCGCATACTGGATGTTTTTCCCTTTTCACACCATTCTTTGTAAACCCTAGAAATGGTTGTGCGTGAAAATCCCAGTAACTGAGCAGATTGTGAAATACTCAGACCGGCCCGTCTGGCACCAACAACCATGCCAGGCTCAAAATTGCTCAAATCACCTTTCTTTCCCATTCTGACATTCAGTTTGGAGTTCAGGAGATTGTCTTGACCAGGACCACCCCCCTAAATGCATTGAAGCAACTGCCATGTGATTGGTTGACTAGATAATTGCCTTAATGAGAAATAAAACAGGTGTTCCTAATAATTCTTTAGGTGAGTGTATATACTTGTTTTACCATATGACGAATATTCAAAAAAACAAAGTTATAGCAATATAGCGAATATTCGTAAAATACACATATAGACTGCAATTTCACTAATGTAGTGCTATAATCTTTTTTTTTTGGCAATTTATTTTTTGTCTCTTTCTGAATCAGAAAGAGACAAAACAAATTAGACAAAAAAAAAAGATTATAGCACTACATTAGTGAAATTTCAGTCTATATGTGTAATATTCGCTATGTTGCTAAATATTCTTGTCTTACAATATGACGAATATTCTAAAAAACGAATATATAGCACTATATCACATATATTAGTTTTTTTGAATATTATTTTTTTTTTTCCCCAATTAGTACAGTTATTGCCCTTCGGCATACTCCTCCCCGACAAGCGTCCCCGTCACCATGGGAACGCCTGGTGGTTAGAATATACCATCGGATCTGAGTTTTCACGATCTAGCTCAGATCCGATGGTATATTCTAACCCCGGTCATTCCCATGGTGATGGGGACGCTTGAAGTTAGAATATACCTCCAGGGCGCGGATCACAGCGCCCTGTGTGCCCTCCCCCCCACCTCCCCAGTGTTAAAATAATTGGTGGCCAGTGCGCCCCCCCTTTCCAGTATTAAAATAATTGGTGGCCGGTGCGCCCTTACCCCCCCTCCCCCAGTATTAAAATAATTGGTGGCCAGTGCGCCCTAAGCCCCCCTCCCCCCAGTATTAAAATCATTGGTGGCAGTGGCCACAGGGTCCCCCTCCCCCCCTGGCAGTGGCCACAGTGTCCCTCCTTCCCCCCCCCATCATTGGTGGCAGCAGGCAGGGGAGGTGGGGGGGAGGGCGCACAGGGCGCTGTGATCAGTGCAATTAACCCGCACCTGAGGGGTTAATTGCACGAATCACAGCGCCCTGGCAGTATATTCAAACTTCAAGCGTCCCCATCACCATGGGAAAGCCTGGTGGTTAGAATATACCATCGGATCTGAGATCGTGAAAACTCTGATCCGATGGTATATTCTAACCACCAGGCGTTCCCGTTTGTCGGGGAGGAGTATGCCGAAGGGCAATAATTGTACTAATTGGGGGGAAAAAATGAATATTCTATAAAACGAATATATTTGACATAGTGCTATATATTTGTTTTTTAGAATATTAGTTATTTTTTACCATCTAAACTCTTGATTCTTCCCTGCTTCTTGCTTGTGGGCCAATGAGTCATTGGCCCACAAGCATTTTAAGCAGGAAGGAATCATGTGTTTAGATAGAGAAAATGACGAATATTCGATATAACGAATATATAGCACTATATTCGCAATATTTGCGAATTATCGAAGTTGCAATATTCGCGATTAATTTTAGCTATGCGAATATTCGCGCTCAACACTATTAGTGAGCACTTCTACTTTGCCGAGATAATCCATCCCACCTCATAGGTGTGGCATATAAAGGTTCTGATTAGACAGCATGAATATTGCATAGGTGTTCCTTAGACTGCCCACAATAAAAGACCACTCTGAAATGTGCAGTTTGATCACACAGCACACAGATGTCGCAACGTTTGAGTGAACGTGCAATTGGCATGCAGACTAGCAGAGCTGTTGCCCGTGCAATGAATGTTCATTTCTTGCAATAATCCATCTCCAAAGGCGTTTCAGAGAATTTGGCAGTACATCCAACCGGCCTCACAACTTCAGACCACGTGTAACCACATCAGCCCAGGACCTCCACATCCAGCATGAGTTCACCTTCATAATCGTCTGAGACCAGCCACCCGGACAGCTGCAGCAACAATCGGTTTGCATAACCAAAGAATTTCTCCACAAACTGTCAGAAACAGTCTCAGGGAAGCTCATCTGTATGTGAGATTGTGAAACAGCTATTTCTGCATAATGTCTGTACTTAACCTGTCCTTTGGCATTCCGGGCACTAGAGGCCACTGTTTTGCAGCTACAGCCAGCACACTCTGAGATTTGAATATGCAAAACAGATGATGACTAGAGTTGAGCGAAAACGAACTGTAAAGTTCGGGTTCGTACCGAACTTTAGGGTTTTCGGCACCCGGACCCGAACCCGAACATTTACGTAAAAGTTCGGGTTCGGGTTTAGTGTTCGGCGATTTTTATGGCGCTTTTTGAAAGGCTGCAAAGCAGCCAATCAACAAGAGTCATACTACTTGCCTCAAAAGGCCATCACAGCCATGCCTACTATTGGCATGGCTGTGATTGGCCAACTGCAGCATGTGACCCAGCCTCTATTTAAGCTGGAGTCACGTAGCGCCGCCCGTCACTGTGCTCGGATTAGTGTAGGGAGAGGCTGCAGCTGCTGTGAGGGAGAGATCAGGGAAAAATCTGATCAAGAACTGGTTTATGTACTCAGCAATCGACAGAAAAAGTGTTTTGTGGGTGCAGTGCACAATTTTTTTAAGCCTGCCCTGAGTCAACTACTGCTGAAAACAAACTTTTTTTTCTTCAGTTAGTCAATAACAATACATAATCAGCAGCCATTTTATGCAACGATAGTGCACCAGCATAGGCTATCTGCAAGTCCAGAAATACAGCTTTGGGATACTGGGGTGAAAAAAGCCTCTGATATAATGCACATCTGGGATTAGACAAGCATAAGTGACTGTCACATTTAGGACAGAAATACAGCTTTTTGGTTAGGGTGAAAAAACCCTCTCATATACTGCACATCTGGGATTACACATGCATAAGTGACTGTCACATTTAGGACAGAAATACAGCTTTTTAATTAGGGTTAAAAAAACCTCTAATATACTGCACATCTGGGATTACACGTGCATAAGTGACTGTCACATTTAGGCCATAAATATGGCTTTGGCATACTGGGGTGAAAAAAGCCTCTGAGATAATGCACATCTGGGATTAGACAAGCATAAGTGACTGTCACATTTAGGACAGAAATACAGCTTTTTGGTTAGGGTGAAAAAACCCTATCATATACTGCACATCTGGGATTACACGTGCATAAGTGACTGTCACATTTAGGACAGAAAGACAGCTTTTTGGTTAGGGTGAAAAAAACCTCTAATAAACTGCACATCTGGGATTACACGTGCATAAGTGACAGTCACATTTAGGCCATAAATACGGCTTTGGCATACTGGGGTGAAAAAAGCCTCTCATATACTGCACATCTGGGATTACACGTGCATAAGTGACTGTCACATTTATTACAGAAATACAGCTTTTTGGTTAGGGTGAAAAAAACACTCTAATATACTGCACATCTGGGATTACACATGCATAAGTGACTGTCACATTTAGGCCATAAATACGGCTTTGGCATACTGGGGTGAAAAAAGCCTCTCATATACTGCACATCTGGAATTACATGTGCTTAAGTGACTGTCACATTTAGGACAGAAATACAGCTTTTTGGTTAGGGTGAAAAAACACTCTAATATACTGCACATCTGGGATTACACATGCATAAGTGACTGTCACATTTAGGCCATAAATACGGCTTTGGCATACTGGGGTGAAAAAAGCCTCTCATATACTGCACATCTGGGATTACACGTGCATAAGTGACTGTCACATTTAGGACAGAAATGCAGCTTTTTGGTTAGGGTGAAAAAACCCTCTAATATACTGCATATCTGGTATTAGACAAGCATAAGTAACTGTCACATTTAGGCCATAAATACAGCTTTTTGGTTACTGGGGTAAAAAAGCCTCTAATATATTGCACATCAGATCTGGGATTACACGTGCATAAGTGACTGTCACATTTAGGACAGAAAAACAGCTTTTTGGTTAGGGTGAAAAAACCCTCTAACATACTGCACATCTGGAATTAGACAAGCATAAGTGGCTGTCACATTTCGGACAGAAATATAGCTTTTTGGTTAGGGTGAAAAAACCCTCTAATATATTGCACATCTGGGATTACATGTGCATAAGTGACTGTCACATTTAGGCCATAAATACGGCTTTGGCATACTGGGGTGAAAAAAGCCTCTCATATACTGCACATCTAAGATTACACGTGCATAAGTGACTGTCACATTTAGGACAGAAATACAGCTTTTTGTTTAGGGTGAAAAAACCCTCTAATATACTGCACATCTAGGATTTGACAAGCATAAGTGACTGTCACATTTAGGCCAGAAATACGGCTTTTTGGCTACTGGGGTGAAAAAACCCTCTAATATACTGCACATCTAGGATTTGACAAGCATAAGTGACTGTCACATTTAGGCCAGAAATACGGCTTTTTGGCTACTGGGGTGAAAAAAGCCTCTAATATAATGCACATCTGGGATTACATATGCATAAGTGACTGTCACATTTAGGCCAGAAATACAGCTTTTTGGTTACTGGGGTGAAAAAAGCCTCTGAAATACTGCACATCTGGGATTAGACATGCATAAGTGACTGTCACATTTAGGCCAGAAATACGGCTTTTTGGTTACTGGGGTGAAAAAAGCCTCTGATATACTTCACATCTAGGATTAGACGTGCATAAGTGACTGTCACATTTAGGCCAGAAATAGGGCTTTTTGGTTATTTGGGTGAAAAAACCCTCTGATATACTGCACATCTAGGCCACAAATACCGCTGTTTCTATAAAACTGCTACAAGAGGACATAGTTTTAAATTAGAGGGGCAAAGGTTTAAAAGTAATATCAGGAAGTATTACTTTACTGAGAGAGTAGTGGATGCATGGAATAGCCTTCCTGCAGAAGTGGTAGCTGCAAATACAGTGGAGGAGTTTAAGCATGCATGGGATAGGCATAAGGCCATCCTTCATATAAGATAGGGCCAGGGGCTATCCATAGTATTTAGTATATTGGGCAGACTGGATGGGCCAAATGGTTCTTATCTGCCGACACATTCTATGTTTCTATGTTTCTATGTTTCTATATAGAGTAAGAAAAATTGAGTGCAATACCCTACATCAGGGTTTATATTGGCGGTTAATTATTTTTAACATACTTAACCACTTTTTACTTTTCTTTGTGAACGCTATGAGGCAAACATCTAATAAGAGACGCGGTCATGGTCGTGGTGATGGTGTTGGTGGAGCCTCTGGTGCAGGGAGAGGACGTGGCCTTTCTGCCACAGCTACACCTCCCAGGTCCCAGTAGCCGCCAGAATCTACAGCGATATTTGGTTAGGCCTAATGCCGTTCTAAGGATGGTAAGGCCTGAGCAAGTACAGGCACTAGTCAATTGGGTGGCCGACAGTGGATCCAGCACATTCACATTATCTCCCACCCAGTCTTCTGCAGAAAGCGCACATGTGGCGCCTGAAACCCATGCTCATCAGTCTGTCACATCACCCCCGTGCATATCGGGGAACCTGTCTGAGCCTCAAGTCATGCAGTAGTCTCTTATGCTGTTTGAAGACTCTGCTGGCAGAGTTTCCCAAGGGCATTCACCTAGCCCTTCCCCAGGGGTGGAAGAGATAGAATGCACTGACACACAACCACTTATGTTTCCTGATGAGGACATGGGAATACCACCTCAGCACCTCTCTGATGATGACGAAACACAGGTGCCAACTGCTGCGTCTTTCTGCAGTGTGCCGACCAAAAAGGAGTTCAGGGAGGAAGACTGGGTGGAAGACGATGCAGGGGACAATGAGGTCCTAGACCCCACATGGAATGAAGGTTGTGCCACTGACTTTCAGAGTTCGGAGGAAGAGGCAGTGGTGAGACCGAGCCAACAGCGTAGAAAAAGCTGAAGCAGGGTGCAAAAGCAGAGCAGCCGTCGCCAAAACAGTTCGCCTGCTACTGGCCACCGTCAACAGGGACCGAGCACACCAAAAGCAGCTTCAAGGAGTTCCCTGGCATGGCACTTCTTCACACAATGTGCTGACGACTAGACCCGAGTGGTTTGCACGCTGTTCCATCAGAGCCTGAAGCGAGGCATTAACGTTCTGAACCTTAGCACAACCTGCATGACCAGGCATCTACATGCAAGACACGGGCTGCAGTGGAGTAAGCACCTTCAAAACCAAGAAAGGGCTCAGGCCGCTCCTGCTCCCTCTTCTGCTGCTGCCTTAGCCTCTTCCTCCGCCTCTGGAGGAACGTTGGCACCTGCCGCCCAGCAAACAGAGGATGTGCCACCAACAACATCACCTCCATCACCAAGCATCTCCACCATGTCACACGGAAGCGTTCAGCTCTCCATCTCACAAACCTTTGAGAGAAAGCGTAAATTCCCACGTAGCCACCCTCGATCCCTGGCCCTGAATGTCAGCATTTCTAAACTGCTGGCCTTTGAAATGCTGTTATTCAGGCTGGTGGAGACGGACAGCTTCAAACAGCTCATGTTGCTTGCTGTCCCACAGTACGTCGTTCCCAGCCGCGACTACTTCTCCAGGAGAGCCGTGCCCTCCCTGCACAACCAATATCGGATAAAATCAAGTGTGCACTGTGCAATGCCATCTGTGGCAAGGTCCACCTAACCACAGATACGTGGACCAGTAAGCACGGCCAGGGACGCTATATCTCCCTAACTGCACACTGAGTAAATGTAGTGGCAGCTGGGCCCCAGGCAGAAAGCTGTTTGGCGCACGTCCTTCCGCCGCCAAGGATCGCAGGGCATCATTATTTGCCTCCTCTTCCTACTCGGCTTCCTCCTCCTCTTCTACCACCTCCTCATCCGGTCAGCGACAGACCTTCATCATCAACTTCAACACAGCCAGGGGTAAACGTCAGCAGGCCATTCTGAAACTGATGTGTTTGGGGGACAGGCCCCACACCACGCAGGAGTTGTAGTGGGGTATAGAACAACAGACTGACGAGTGGTTGCTGCCAGGCCTGGTGGTGTGCGATAATGGGTGAAATCTCGTTGCAGCTCTGGGATTAGCCGATTTGATGCACATCCCTTGCCTGGCGCATGTGCTGAATTTGGTGGTGCAGAAATTCATTCACAACTACCCCGACATGTCAGAGCTGTTGCATAAAGTCATCGGCATTGTCATAGGCCGCATCCAATGTGGACAAGCTTACATTTATTAAAATGAACCAGGCATGAATCACACAGGACTTGTCCGTACCTTGTGCAGAATAGACATTTATACCAGCCTCAACCATCCATTCTTGTACTCAAGAGCACTTATTCTTTGTTTTATTTTGTTATATGTCCCAATAAAAAAAATAAAAAATAGCACAAATTTGTGTTGGCTACCTACTCCTCCTTCACCGCCGCTTGACCTACACCGTCACGTCAACCTACACCGCCACACCCACCCATCCACCGCCTCCTGAACCTCCTACTCCTAGATCCAGATTGTTATTTTAAAATTTTCAGTATTTTATGTTATGTTTCCCTATCCACATTTGTTTGCAGAACAGTTGTCATGCTCTTAAGCACATTTTGATGCCTTTTGCAGCCCTCTAGCCCTTTCCAGGACTATTTTAGAGCAATTTTAGTGCCCAAAAGTTTGGGTCCCCATTGACTTCAATGGGGTTCGGGTTCGGGGTCAAGTTCGGGTACCGAACCCGAACTTTTTTTTCAAGTTCGGCCAAACCTACCAAACCCGAACTTCCCGGTGTCCGCTCAACTCTAATGATGACTCATGCTACTGCCTGAGAGTGAACCGGTAAGTGTTGATCTGGCATGGTGGAAGGATTGTGCTGTGAGGGACTGAATCCGATTCCATCCTGGCTTGCAGATGTCTGACAATTAATGGACACTCAGAAGAAGGAGACTAGCTGTTATATCCTTTCTGTATCCAGCTCTTTCAAAAGAGAGGTTGCCCCAGGAAGACCAGTTCAGTGTGTGAACAGAAGGCCTCCTCATCAAGCAATGCCGCACGGTTGCTGAGAAGTTGGTGGTCATCTCTGGTAGGCTGCATCCTCGGGTCCAGAACGGACGCAGGTCAGTACACCTGGTTAATGATTGTAATATATTGTGTGGCGCCTGAAGTTACAGAGACTAGTCTAGGCCTCGCATTAGTTTGCTAGTAACGGTTACATCGTTTTGCTAGGCTGTACTGTACTGGACTGCAGCGCAGTTATTGATTTGCAGGCTCTGCTGCGTTTGAAACCAGCTAGGGGTGTCCTCTGTAGCGGCAAAGCATTGTGCTGGATGAACAGTGTGGGATGAGCAGGAGTTGTAGTGTCGCCTCAGCGTGCCTCGTATGGAGTGAGGATGCGGTGTGGTCCCAGCAGCTCCTCCTCCACCACACTCCATGGTAACATGCAGGAGGAGGTCACTGACCGTCAGCTTAGGACATAGGAGTCTTCTGTACAACATCCGGTGGAGCTGCCATGACTGGCATCCAGTGGATTCTATAAGCCTGGGGTATAGGGTATTCTGGACACTCCGTTGTTGCTACACTCCAAGGCCACATCCGGCTGACGGCTGACGATAATAGACAGATGGATGTTCGAGGGATTGTCTGGATGCGGGTCCGACTGTTGGCAAAGACATCAGCAATAAGGGGGTCTTGTTGGTGGACCATTTGTCCCGGAAAGGAATAAACATAACCCTGGGCATGAATATACTGAGAGACCTAGATCATCAACTCTATGCCAATGAAGGGCTGAAGTACTGGCAACGGGCCACCGCACACTGGCCTACCCAGAAGTTCTTACAACAAATGGTGAGGAGCTGTAGCCTGCAAAAGAATAACCTGTCCGGACGGGCCATTGGAGACGTGAGGGTGCCACGGAGGACTCCTTTGAAGATCGCACCTCGACAGGAGCGAATATTGATGCTGTCAGTGGGGGCTGGACGACGATTGAATGGACTGGAGGTCCTGATCGAGCCCTCTTATCAAGAAGAAATGCAGATTCGTCCACTGGTAGCCCGGGCCCTTCCCATTGTGAAAGACGGATGTGTGCCTATACGCTGCTGTAATGTTGAGGACTGCGAGTTAACCATCCCCTGTTGGCCAAAGTTTATGTGTCCGAAGGGGGTATCGCTCGACGAAGGGGCTTTACGCTGCAGCCAGATAGGAGATCTGCCTGGACCTATGCTGTGGAGATCCATTCAAGGGAAACCCCGACAGCGGAGTGGAACGGTCGAGTGATCATGTCCTGTATGGGGGTGGACTGCAGAACCCTGACCCCGGGGGAACAAAAGCTGCTGGAAGACACCCTCTGGGAATTTCAGGAGGTCTTCTCAAGACATGATGAGGATTTTGGGTGTGCTACTGCCATAGAACATGAAATCCCAACCGGCGATGCTGCACTGATCAGGGAACGCTACCGGCAGATCCCACCTAAGATGAATCAGGAGGTGAAAGATATGGTGGCCAGCATGTTGGAGAACCGGGTGATCCAGGAGAGAACCGTGGGCTGCTCCGGTAGTCTTGGTGCGGAAGAAAGACTAGAGTCTCCGGTTCTGCATGGATTATCGGAAGCTGAATGCTCAGAACGTCCGGGATGCCTACCCCCTTCCGCGGATTGAGGAGTCATTATCAGCCCTAAGCCAAGCTAAGTTCTTCTCAACCCTTGACTTGGCTAGTGGGTACTGGCAGGTGCCGGTGGCCAAAACGGACAAAGCCAAGACGGCCTTCATTCTACCTATGGGACTCTACGAGTTCAACCGTATGCCCTTCGTCCTCTCCAATGCTCTGGGGACATTCCAGCGATTGATGGAACACTGTCTGGGGGACCTCAACTTCGAATCAGTGTTGATATACCTGGATGACATAGTAGTGTTCGGGGCCTCCTTTGAAGATCACCTCCAAAAGCTGCGACAAGTCTTGGGACGGTTACGAGACCATGGGCTCAAGATCAAGCCAAAGAAATGCCAGCTGTTCCGACAGCAGATAGAGTACTTAGGACATGTGGTCCCCCAGGAGGGGGTAAAACCGGCCCTCAGCAAGGTGGAGGTCGTTCAGAAGTGGCCCCGGCCAAGTACGCTATGGGAGGTGCGGGCGTTCGTGGGACTGGCCGGCTGCTACAGGAGGTTTATACCCAAATTCACTCATCTTGTGGGCCCGTTAAACGAGTTGCTAAGAGGCACGGCTGGGGGCCCAAAGAAACGCCCCATCAACTGGGGGCCCCGGCAACAAGAGGCCTTTGAAGTGGTGAAAGAGGCGCTGACCAATGCCCCGATCCTGGCTTACGCGCGGTTTGATACCCCATTCCTGCTGTATATTGATGGAAGCTTACATGGTCTGGGGGCCGTCTTATCCCAAGTCCAGGATGGACGAGAGAGACATCACCTATGGGAGCTGGTCCCTAAGAGAGTCAGAACGCAACCCTGATAACTATAGCTCCTTTATACTGGAACTACTGGCCCTGGTGTGGGCCATGACCGAAAGGTTTGCAGAATACCTGACTGGTACAGAAGTGATGACGGACAACAACCCGTTGGCACACCTGGAAAATGCCAAGCTCGGCACACTCGAGCAAAGATGGTTGGCCCGCCTCTCTAAGTACCAATACTGAATCAAGTTCCGGTCCGGTAGGGAAAATGGCAACGCCGATGCACTCTCTCGAGTTCCAGTAGGACAGTCGACTCAGAGAGCCGATGAGGAGTTAGAGGATACTGAAACTCCTGACCTTGGTCGCTTACCTCTGTTCCCGGATGTGGCACATTCAAGTGGGGTGGCATCTGGAATGACGCTGGTGCTGGGGAAAACGTTGACTGATTGGGAGAGAGTCCAGGATAGCTGCCGGGATTTGTGGAAGGTGAAAGAATGGGTTCGGATCAAGATCTGGCCTCGGCCAGAAGAACGAGCCCTTCTGACCCCAGAGGGTCAGAAGTTGTTAAGGCAGTGGGACAAGCTGACAATTACTCAGGGCCTCCTGTGCCAGATCATATACTTACAGTCAGAGCTGCAGTACCGGCAACAGATTGTCATTCCCATGTCGTTGGGACCGGAGGCCGCCAGAGAAGCTCATGAAAAGGGAGCTCATTTCGGGAGCGACAAAACGTTCAAGTGGTTCCAACGGCTGGTGTACTGTCCAGATCTGGCCGTCATGGTGGCCGCGGCATGTCTTAAGTGTCGATCCTGTGGGTTGAGTAAAAGTACTGAACAGCGGGCTCCTGTGTAGACCATCCGCCCCTCAGCGCCTCTAGAACTTCTGATGATCGATTAAGTACAGATCAGATATTCTACCTCGGGACACTCGTACTGTCTAGTTATGACAGATCACTTTACCAAGTATGCGGTGGCTGTGCCCACCAGAGACCAAACCGCAGAGTCGGCCGCCGAAGCTGTCTGTAGACACTTTATACAGGTGTTCGGGTGTCCATGGAGGATACATTCTGAGGGTACTCTAATGAATGAACTGTACCAACTGTATGGGATTGAACGCTCCCAAACCACTCCATATCACCCACAAGGAAACGGGGCGTGCGAACGCTTCAATCGCACCTTGCTTCAGATGCTGTGGACTCTGGAAGACAGTCAAGAAGCCCAGTGGCCTGCATACCTACCTGAGTTGATGTGGGCCTATAATAACAGAGTACACAGTACCACCGGATACTCTCCACATATGCTCATGTTTAGACGAGTCGGACGGGAGATTGAAGATCTCCACATGCCTAACCCGATTGAGCCCCCACCGAGAAGTACCACCGCATGGGTGCAGGAGCACCGCCAACGGCTGAGAGCGGTACACAAGGTTGTGCGGGAGCGCCTGGGACAGATGGTACACTCTAACCCAAGACCAGTGCAGAAAGATGGGTATGTCCCTGGTGATCGGGTGATGGTCAAAGCCAAACGGCCGTCAGGGAAGTTGGATGGAAGGTGGGAGGCAGTTCCATACACGGTGAAGAGAAGGGTAGGCCCCGCTATTCCAGTCTATGAGGTAGAGCCAGTAGGGACAGGTGGACCCTCACGGAACTTACACCGTAATATGTTGAGACGTTGCAATTTTGATGAGCCGGTGTGCTCAGGGTATGGAGGAAAGTCCCTCAGACGAGGAAGAGGAGGAATGGTGGGCCGTCCCTGCTCAAGTGTCCACAGAGGTCCCGGCCGTGGCAGGTTTGCCACCCAAATGCAATGCTGAGCAATCAACAGCTTCTCTCTTGTCATGCCTGATGTCCCCGGTATTTCTGAAACCCCCAATCTGAGAAGGTCAGCGAGGCCCAATGCTGGTGTGCCTCCACAGCGCTATGCTCAGGATGAGTTTGTATGGGAAGAGTTGCCGTGGTCGACAACTTCTAGTGGGGTGGCATGTGAGATTGTGAAACAGCTATTTCTGCATAATGTCTGTATTTAAACTGTCATTTGCCATTCCAGGCACTAGAGGCCACTGTTTTGCAGCTACAGCCAGCACACTCTGAGATTTGAATATGCAAAACAGATAATGACTCATGCTGCTGCCTGAGAGTGAACCAGGAAGTGTTGATCTGGCATGGTGGGAGGATTGTGCTGTGAGGGACTAAATCCGATTCCATCCTGGCTTGCAGATGTCCGACAATTAATGGACACTCAGAAGGAGAGTAGCTGTTATATCCTTTCTGTATCCAGCTCTTTTTAAAGAGAGGTTGCCCCAGGAAGACCAGTTCAGTGTGTGGACAGAAGGCCTCCTCATCAAGCAAGGCCGCACGGTTGCTGAGAAGTTGGTGGTCATCTCTGGTAGGCTGCATCCTCGGGCCCAGAACGGATGCAGGTCAGTACACCTGGTTACTGATTGTGATATATTATGTGGCACCTGAAGTTACAGAGACTAGCCTAAGCCTCGCATTAGTTTTCTAGTTAGGGTTACATCATTTTGCTAGGCTGTACTGTACTGGACAGCAGCGCAGTTATTGACTTGCAGGCTCTGCTGCGTTTGCCACCAGCTAGGGGTGTCCTCTGTAGCGGCACAGCACGACTTTCAGACTCTGGTGTGTCAGCCATCGGCTAGGCCTGTCTAGTAGGCAGGGACATTGACTGTGGGTCCGGGATATAGCTTTTATATGCATGTTTGTAATGCTTTGGTGATGTTTATGTTATTACTTGTTGTCTAAGTAAAGTTTTTCTGTTTCTCTGGTGTCAGTGTCGCTTTCCTTGTCTGTGACTTCGCTGTATTCTGGGGAGCCCGCCCCGGTACACAGCTTACATGTATGCTCGTCGTCCCCATCGGGGTCTGGACCTGACTGCAGTTCATCATCGTAACTGACTCGAGTGGGCAAATGCTCACACTCGATGGCGTCTGGCACGTTGGAGAGACGTTCTTTTGATGGAAGAGTCCCGGTTTTCACTGTTCAGAGCAGATGGTAGACAGTGTGTGTGTGGCATCGTGTGGGTGAGCGGTTTGCTGACGTCAGTGTTGTGGATCGAGTGGCCCATGGTGGCAGTGGGGTTATGGTATGGGCAGGTGTATGTTATGGCCAACGAACACAGGTGCATTTTATTGATTTATTGATTGCATTTTGAATGCACAGAGATACCGTGAAGAGATCCTGAGGCCCATTGTTGTGCCATTCATCCACGACAATCACCTCATGTTGAAGCATTATAATGCACGGCCCCATATTGGAAGGATCTGTACACAATTCCTGGAAGCTGAAAACATCCCAGTTCTTGTATGGCCAGTATACCCACCGGCCATGTCACCCATTGAGCATGTTTTGGGATGCTCTGGATCTACAACAGCGTGTTCCAGTTCCTGACAATATTCTACAACTTTACACCGCTATTGAAGAGGAGTGGACCAACATTCTACAGGCCACAATAAACAACCTGATCCGCTCTATGCAACGGAGATGTGTTGCACTGCGTGAGGCAAATAGAGGCCACACCAGATACGGACTGGTTTTCTGACACCAATCCCCCCCCTCCCCCCCCCCAGTAAGGCAAAACTGTGCACATTTCACAGTGTCCTTTTATTGTGGGAAGTCTAAGGCACACCTGTGCAATATTCATGCTGTCTAATCAGCACCTTGATGTGCCACACCTGTGAGGTGGGATGGATTATCTAGGCAAAGGAGAAGTGCTCACTAACACAGATTTAGACAGATTTGTGAACAATATTTGAGAATAATTGGTCTTTTGTGTATGTAGAAAATGTTTCAGATCTTTGAGTTCAGCTCATGCAAAATGGGAGCAAAACCGAAAGTGTTGCATTTATATTTTTGCTCAATGTAGATGTCTATGCTGCAAGATAATCTGCCAAGCCACTGTTTTTAAAAACAAAAAGGATGGAGAAACCTTCGCAATATCTGGCACACTGGACTGTAACTCTACACGAGTGATATATGTTCTAGAATGTCCATGTGGCCTACAATATGTGGGGAGCACAATACAGACATTATGTAATAGATCAAATAAACATAGGTCAAATGTGAAAAAGAAGTTCCAAAAGCACAGTGTTTCGAGACACACTGCAATTTACTATATACTAACATCCATAAAAAAATAAAAAAATTCTGCCAATGTAGATGTACAAGGGCTTGCCTTTTGTAGGGCAGACTGTACTTTGTATTGGTACCATTTTCAGGTACATATGACTCTAACATGACTTGATATGTTTTTTGGGAGGCAAGATGCATATGGAACTTTTAATTTATAAAACAGTTTTATTTTTTATTTTTTTATTTTACACTTTTTGTCCCTCATAAGGTCATACAAGACCTCTGGGGGACATTTAACATTACATTATTAATATATATATATATATATATATATATATATATATTTTTTTTTTTTTTTTTTTACTATTGATTTATACTGTACAGCCTTACTACAGAACTGATCCAGGTCTATGGAAGACCCAACAGCTTCTGCAGTCTCCCAGCCCCGTTGGTCATGCAGGAACAGGGGACGACGACGATCATTTGTAATTGCAACCTGGAGCTTTGTGCAGGCTCCCAGGTCTGCCATTGTAACTTTCCATAAGGGACTAAAGAAAATGTATTTTTTTTTTAAAGTAGTAAAGCATAAGAAAGTAGTAAAGCATAAGAAAATTGATCTCTGTGCTCATTATGACCACATAATAAAGGTAACGGTTAGTTTGAGTGCCCAATAAACACTGCAATATTTTTTACCCTTCAAATATTTATTATCTTTTTAAATAAATTGAATGGCTAATTAAATTATGCAATTAAAAATACAACTTTACCCACAAAAAGCAAGCCCTATAACTATGCGAATGAAAAAGCAAAACAAACTTCTGGCTCTTGGAAGGGAGGGATGAAAAAATAAATACAAAACCAAAATATGTACGTCATGAAGTGGTTAAAATCTAGAAAAAACATACAAACCTAGAAATCTTTAAACTAACTATCCCATTAGAACAGTGTGCCATTCTATCACAATACTTAGAGTGCCAAGCTACGTTAATAGTGTAGTGGACTGGCTGTTAGTTTAACTATATCTGTACTTGGTTGAACTAGTATCAGGTTAAGTTATATTGTAGTAAGTTTTTTTTCAGCTTTGTGCACACTTTCAGTATAAATTTCACTTTAGTTTTCCCACAAATGTGTTGTAATCTGTTGTTGGTGGGTGACCCTTGTGGACTGCAATGTGCTATGCTAAAGACTTTCAATTTCATTGTTCAGCTGCTCCTGTGTTGCTTTGACCTTGTGCTTGTCATTATCCTCCAGCTGAACAGAGCATCTTTTCTGACTAAATTGAATTGCATTGAGCCCCTGTGGTTTACATATATATGTCCAATTATTTCCATCTATTATTTTAAATAATTGTCAACCCCCCACTGATTCTGCCTCCCTATGCCTCACTCAGTTAGTATTCAACTGGCTGGACAGCTACAGTGCTGCCCATAATTATTCAAACCCCTGACATATTTTGACTTAAAGTTACTTTTATTCAACCAGCAAGTAGTTTTTTTTTTAATGGGAAAGGACAGGTGTCTCCCAAAAGATAATAAGACGATGTACAAGAGGCATTATTGTGGGGAAAAAAAAAATTTGCAGCTTTTATTTACATTTGAGCAAAAAATACAAGATGTTCCGCACTGTGGAAAATCTCAGAGGACGTGGTCGGAAGCCAAAAGTGACACCTGTGCTGGCCAGGAGGATAGTTAGAGAGGTGAAAAAGAATCCACGGATCACCACCAAGGCGATCCTGGTGAATCTGGTCTCTGCTGGTGGCAATGTCTCAAGGCAGACAATTCAACGGACACTGCACAATGCAGACCAAGGAGGACGCCACTTTTTTCAGATAAGGCACACAAAAACTCGCTAAAGCTCATCACAAAGAATAAGACTTCTGGTCTTCTGTGTTATGGTCAGAAAAAGGAGAAGCCTTCAACCCAAAGAACACCATCCCCACTGTCAAACATGGTGGTGGGAACCTAATGCTTTGGGGGTGTTTTTCAGCCAATGGACCAGGGAACCTAATCACAAAGTAAACGGCACCATGAAAAAAAGAGCAATACATGAGGATTCTCAACGACAACATCAGGCAGTCTGCAGTGAAACTTGGCCTTGGGCACCAGTGGACATTTCAGCATGACAATGACCCAAAACACACAGCAAAAGTGGTGAAGAAATGGTTAGCAGACAACAACATTAACATTTTGGAGTGGCCCAGCCAGAGTCCAGACTTGAATCCAATTGAGAATCTGTGGAGGGAGCTAAAGATCAGGGTGATGGCAAGAAGACCCTCCAACCTGAAAGATTTGGGGCTCATTGCTAAAGATGAATGGGCAAAAATACCTGTGGAGACATGCAAAAAGCTGGTCTGCAATTATAGGAAGCGTTTGATTGCTGTAATAGCCAATCAAGGCTTTTCTATTGATTATTGAGAAGGGTATGAATAATTTTGGACTGGACACTTTTTGCTCAAATGTAAATAAAAGCTGAGAAATGTTTTTTTTCCACAATAATGCCTCTTGTACATCGTCTTATTATCTTTTGGGAGATACCTATGTCATTTCCCGTCATAAAATTACTTGCTGGTTGAATAAAAGTAACTTTAACCCCTTAGTGACCACCCATACGTGTTTTTACGGCGGTCACTAAGGGGCCTTAGGCTGGGCCGCCGCGTTTTTACGGCGGCCCAGTTTAAGCGCCGCGCGGCTCCCCCGTGCAGCAGGGAGCGCGGACCTGGCTCTCACATGAGAGCCGGGTCCCTGCTCTAACAGCCCGGAACGGCAGGAGTGCCGATCCGGGCTGTTTAACCCTTTACATGCCGGGCGCAATGGCGCCCGCTGCATGTAAAGTGGTGACAGAGGGAGCGGACTCCCTCTGTCTCCCATCAGCACCCCGAAAATGCGATCGCGGGGTGCTGATGTGCTGGGAAGCTTACCTTGCTTCCGATGAGGGCCCGAGCCTGTCTTCAGTTACTTCCAGCAGGCTGTGCCTCTCTGGCGCAGCCTGCTGGTCAATGTTCGAATAGCATTGCTATTGAAATGCAATGCATTATAGAGATAATGCATTACATTTTAAAAGCAATCAAAATACTGTATATTATAGTCCCCTTGTGGGACTATTAAGTAGTAAAAAAAATAGAAAAAAAATACACATTTATTAAATAAAAAAAATTCCATAAAATAAAAAATATGCCTTTTTTTCCATTGAAAATACGCTTTTCAATGAAAAAAATTGCAAAAAGAAAATATCCCCCATATGTTTGGTATTGCCGCGTCCGTAACGACCGGGACTACATAAATATTACATAAATTATCCCCTATGGTGAACGCCGTAAAAAATAAAAAATAAAAAAAGACAGAATTTCGAATTTATTCTTAGTTTCCACCGAAAAAAAACGTAATAACAAGCGATCAAAAAGCGGCATTTACTCCAAAATCATACCCATGAAAAATACAAGTCGTCTTTCAAAAATCAAGCCCTCACACAATTCCATACAAAAAAAAAAAAAAAAGTTATGGGTCTTGTGAAGTGGCAATGCAAAATAATTTTTGGGGTTAATAAAAGGTGTTTTATTGCAAAAAAAGTAGTAAAACGTAAACAAAATTATAAGTATTTAGTATCACTGTAATCGTACTGACCCAGAGAATAAAGATATTATGTTATTTGTACCGAAAAATGAACGCCAAAAAATGTATAATGTAAAAACGCAGTGGCAGTATTGCTATTTTTCCCCATCTCCCTCCCAGAAAGAGTTAATAAAAGTTAATCAGAAAGTTATGTGTACCCCAAAATGGCGCCATTAAAAACTACAACTTGTCCCGTAAAAAACAAGCCCTCATAAAGCTATATAGATGAAAAAATAAAAAAGTTATAGCTCTTGGAACGAGACCATAAAAAAAGGAAGAAAAACGCTTGGTCATAAAGGCCCAAACAGGCTTGGTCACTAAGGGGTTAAGTCACAATTTGCCAGGGGTATGAATAATTATGGGCAGCACTGTACCTTTCCAATGGCAGTACTCAGGCCTTTGTGTGCTTTGCTTCTAGCCTAGCTGTGGGCTTCTTTTAAAGCTGTTGAAGACTCATTGGAACTGGACATACAGTTAGGTCCATATACATTTTTCTAATTTTTGTTATGTACATTACCACAATAGATTTTGAACAAAACAATTCAGGTGCAGTTGAAGTTCAGCCTTTCAGCTTTAATTCAGTGGGTTGAACAAAATGACTGCATAAAAATATGAGAAACTAAAGCATTTTTAAACTCCATCCCTTCATTTCATGGGCTCAGAAGTAATTGGACAAATTAAATAATTGTAAATAAAATGTTAATTTTTAATACTTGATGGAAAACCCTTTGTTGGCAATGACTGCCTGAATTCTTGAACTCATGGACATCACAGACGCTGTGTTTCCTCCTTTTTAATTCTCTGCCAGGCCTTTACTGCAGCAGTTTTCGGGTTGCTGTTTGTTTGTGGGCCATTCTGTCTGAAGTTCAGTCTTTAACAAGTGAAATGCATGCTCCATTGGGTTTAGATCAGGTGACTGACTTGGCCATTCAAGAATATGCCACTTCATTGTTTTAATAAACTCCTAGGTTGCTTTGGTTTTATGGGTCATTGTCCATCTGTATTATGAAACGCCAACCAATCAATTCGACTGCATTTGGCTGAATTTGAGCACACAGTATGTCTCTGAAAACCCCAGAATTCATCTGGCTGCTTCTGTCCTGTGTCACATCATCAATAAACACTAGGGACCCAGTGCCACTGGCAGCCATGCCTGCCCAATCCATGACACTGCCTCTGCCTTGTTCTACAGATGATATGGTATGCTTTGGATCATGAGCTGTACCATGCCTTTGCCATACTTTTTTCTTTCCATCAATCTGGTAGAGGTTGATCTTGGTTTCATCTGTCCAAAGAATGTTCTTCCAGAAGTGTGCTGGTTTTTTAAGATGTTTTTCAGCAAAATTCAATCTACCCTTCTTATTCTTGAGGCTTATGATTGGCTTTCACCGTGCAATGAACCCTCTGTATTTACTTTCATGCAGTCTTTTCTTTATGGTAGATTTGGATATTGATAAGCTTATATCTTGGAGAGTATTGTTCACTTGATTGGCTGTTGTGACGGGGTTTCTCTTCACCATGGTAATTATTCTGCGATCATCCACCACTGTTGTCTTCAATGGGCTTACAGGTTTTTTTTGTACCAAACTGTAGATTTTGCCACTCCTAATTGTGTAGCAATTTCTTGGATGTTTTTTTTCTGTTTTTGCAGATAAAGGATAGCTTGTTTCACCTGCATGGAGAGCTCCTTTGACCGCATGTTTACTTCTTAGCAAAATCTTCAAAATGCAAGCACTACACCTTAAATCAACTCCAGGCCTTTTATGTGCTTAATTGAGAATAAAATAATGAAGGAATTGCCCCTACCTGCCCATGAAACAGCCTTTGAGTTAATTGTCTTTTGGTCCCTTTGAAACAGAACAACATATAACAAAACAACATACGACGCAACACCATATGACGTGAATATGGACCTTTAGTCGAGGAACGTTAAATAACTGTTTCTAAATTTTCTATTTCTTATAGTTCTTTTTTTATTTTTACTTCCTTTTCTTCTTATATTTCTTCGTTAACGATCTAGTTTTGCCATCTTTCCTAGATCAAACTATAAAACTTGATGAATATCAGCATAACTGAAACTTATTGTATACAGAACTAACTATGTACATGTAAAAAAAAATGTCACTTATAGATATTGTAGACAATGCAACTCACTTGTTTTTACTGTTCTAGTATACATATATGCAAGATATGTTTTCTTTATCAATGATGAAAACACCAATAAAAATTACTTTGATCTAAAAACAGGGTGCCACATGCAAAGGAGCTGAAACTTCTAAACCCTTCATCCAATTTTAATGTGAATATGCTCAAATGAAAGCTAAAAGTGTGGACTTTATGTCCTTGTCTATTATATAACTATAACCTGAATATGTTTCAGTAAACAGGTAATAAAAACAAAAATTGTGCCATTGTCCAAATATATATGGACCTAACTGTACTACATCACTCATTTCCTTACAATTGTTCCCATAGTGGTCATTTGGATATCTAAACACTTAGGGGGTCATTTATCAAATTGGTGTAAAGTAGAACTGGCTTAGTTGCCCAGATTCCACCATTTATTTTGGATAGCTCATTTGGAAAATGATAGAAGGAATCTGATGGATGCTATGGACAACTAAGTCAGTTCTACTTTACATCAGTTTCATAAATGACCCCCTAAGATTTTATTATGCAGAACTTTCCTGTCTTGTGCATGTGTATTATTTTATGTTCAGAATTTTCTTTGGTCTTCTTTTTCACTTATTTTCTGCTGATTCGCAGTCTGGACTGATCAGCATTCTGCCTACTGTTTCTGTATGCCTATAGTCTTAACCTCTTCATTGCTGTAGTGTTCCTAAGGCTACTTTCACACTTGAGGCAGAGTGATCCGGCAAAACATATGCCAACTGATGGCATTTGTAAGACTGATCAGGATCCTGATCAGTCTGAAAAATGCCTGATCAGTCAGAAAAATGCATTGAAATGACCGATCCGTCTTTCCGGTGTCATCCGTAAAAACGGATCCGGCATTTATTTATTTTTACCTTTAATGCGCGATCCGGCATTCCGGTATTTTTAATGCGAGGCACTGGGGGCAGATGAGAGGCACTCTGGGCAGATGAGAGGCACTGGGGGCTGATGGAGAGGCTGCTGGGGACTGAGAAGCTAATGGGGACTGATGGAGAGGCTGCTGGGGGCTGATGAGAGGCAGTGGGGGCAGATGAGAGGCACTGGGGGAAGATGAGATGCATTGGGGGCAGATGAGAGGCACTGGGAGCAGATGAGAGGCACTGGGGACTGATGGAGAGGATTCTGGGGGCTGAGAAGCAACTTGGGGCTGATATGAGGCTACTGGGGGATTATGAGAGGCATGGGGCTCTTATCTGAGGTCTGATTGGGGGTCATTCATATTGAGGTCTGAGCTTAGGTCTGATTGGGGGTCTGATCTGAGGTCCTATTAACATTGGGGATATTATTGGGGCTGTTAGCTGAGGTCTGATTAATATTGGGGGTCTAATTGGTGGTCTGACCCGAGGTATAATGAAAAATATTTTTTTTTATTGTCCCCCTCTAAAACCTAGGTGCGGCTTATGGGCCGGTGCGTCTTATTGGGCTAAAAATACAAACTTGCTTGCTCCTCCTCCTGATCTCCCCTGCTTCGCGTACACCACGCACCGTGACATCACACGGAGGCACTGCAATGCTAGGGTGAACCCCGGTCTCCTTCCTGAACTTCAGAGTGGTGCCCACTTCCACCCTGAGCCCAGCTGCCCAGAGCACTAATCCTGAGCCTGCTGGAGTTTTGAAAACTGTAAGTATTTATAGTAAGTCACTGTAAGCTATATTATATACAGTATATTACTTGTTTTATGTGGGTAAGGGTGCTGGGTGGTTGGAGAAGGGGGTGGTGGTGGATGGAGGGGTACAGTACTATCTGCACATTGTAAAACAAAAAAGTCATCTGCAAAATACTATATATTTGTGTCAGAAGTTGTGCTTTTTTTTTAATTTTTAGAATAATGATACAGCCATTTTATTTGATATTTTTGTGCTGATTCTTTTTTTCCCCATCTATATTATGGGACACTATAGTCACCAGAACCACAACAGCTACGCTGTAGTTCTAGTTTCTATACCATGTCTCTGCAAGCCTTTTACTGTAAATACTGCCTTTTGAAAATATGACAATGAGTTAAATAAAACCAGCAAACATTTACTAACACAACATTTACCACATTGTATCATATTTGTCTTGCTTCATAACATCAATATCCATTATAAAACAAGGAAAAGGTTGGCGTGGATGGTGAGCTGATTCGGTGGTGCAATGGGCCACTTGACTGGAATTGCCCCCCAGGACTAAGGCTGCCAGCCCTCCCCTGCATAACAGCACAGGTGGGGAGTAGGGGTGATAGTGACTAGTATTGATTGAGCATGCTCATCCGAACATCAGTTCGGCTCGAGCATCTTGATGCTCAGCACATGGCGGTACTCGGACGAGTACCGCATGTACTCGAGCGCAATTCTCGAGTCTCCTCCCTGCACGTTTCTTGGCTGATACGCAGCTAATAAATGTGCAGGGTGTTACTGGAACGTACTGTAATGCCAAAAGCCATGTTGGCTACTGGTATTAAAGTGATTGGCTGGCCGGCACTCGTCATCGGGTGCTATAAAGCACCCGATAACACGTGTTTGGCTCAGTGTTAGTCAGGAAGATCTGAGCATAGGAAGGGACAGACAGTGTAGGGAGGGTTATTGGAAGATTTTTATTTGAAAAACTTTTCAGAGACCCAAAAGTCCTTTTAACCCCTTAAGGACTCAGCCCTATTGCAAATCTGACCAGTGTCACTTTAAGTGCTGATAACTTTAAAACGCTTTGACTTATCCAGGCCGTTCTGAGATTGTTTATTTCGTCACATATTGTACTTCATGACACTGCTAAAATTGGGTCAAAAAAGTTAATTTTTTTGACATAAAAAATACCATATTTACATATTTAAATTTGCAAATTTCAAAGTTTCAGTTTCACTACTTCTGTAATACATAGTAATACCCCCAAAAATTGTGATGACTTTACATTCCCCATATGTCTACTTCATGTTTGTAGCATTTTAGGAATGATATTTTATTTTTTGGGGATGTTACAAGGCTTAGAAGTTTAGAAGCAAATCTTGAAATTTTTCAGAAATTTACAAAAACCCAATTTTTAGGGACCACTACAGGTCTGAAGTCACTTTGCGAGGCTTACATAATAGAAACCGCCCAAAAATGACCCCATTCTATAAACTACACCCCTCAAGGTATTCAAAACTGATTTTACAAACTTCGTTAACCCTTTAGGTGTTGCACAAGAGTTATTGGCAAATGGGGATGAAATTTGAGAATTTAATTTTTTTTGCCAAATTTTCAATTTTAACCCATTTTTTCCACTAACAAAGCAAGGGTTAACAGCCAAACAAGACTGTATATTTATTGCCCTGACTCTGCCGTTTAAAGAAACACCCCATATGTGGCCGTGAACTACTGTACAGCCACACAGCGGTGCGTAGAGTGAAAGGTGCGCCGTTTGGTTTTTGGAAGCCAGATTTTGCTGGACTGGTTTTTTGACGCCATGTCCCATATGAAGCCCCCCTGATGCACCCCTAGAGTAGAAACTCCATAAAAGTGACCCCATCTAAGAAACTACACCCCTCAAGGTATTCAAAACTGATTTTACAAACTTTGCTAACCCTTTAGGTGTTGCACAAGATTTAATGGAAAATAGAGATACAATTTCAAAATTTCACTTTTTTGGCAGATTTTCCATTTTAATATTTTTTTCCAGTTACAAAGCAAGGGTTAACAGCCAAACAAAACTCATTATTTATGGCCCTGATTCTGTAGTTTACAGAAACACCCCATATGTGGTCGTAAACCGCTGTATGGGCACACGGCAGGGCACAGAAGGAAAGGAACGCCATACGGTTTTTGGAAGGCAGATTTTGCTGGACTGTTTTTTTTGACACCATGTCCCATTTGATGCACCCCTAGAGTATAAACTCCAAAAAAGTGAACCCATTTTAGAAACTACGGGATAGGGTGGCAGTTTTGTTGGCACTAGTTTAGGGTACATATGATTTTTGGTTGCTCTATATTACACTTTTTTGTGCGGCAAGGTAACAAGAAATAGATTTTTTGGCACGTTTTTATTTTTTTTATTTACAACATTCATTTGACAGGTTAGATCATGTGGCAATTTTATAGAGCAGGTTTTCACGGACGTGGCGATACCAAATATGTATGCAATTTTTTTATTTATGTAAGTTTTACACAATGATTTCATTTTTAAAACAAAAATGTTTTAGTGTCTCCATAGTCTAAGAGCCATAGTTTTTTCAGTTTTTGGGAGATTATCTTAAGTAGGGTCTCATTTTTTGCGGGATGAGATGACGGTTTGATTGGCACTATTTTGGGGTGCATATGACTTTTTGATCGCTTGCTATTACACTTTTTGTGACGTAAGATTACAAAAAATTGCTTTTTTTACACCGTTTTTATTTTTATTTTTTTACGGTGGTCACCTGAGGAGTTAGGTCATGTGATATTTTTATAGAGCCGGTCGATACGGACGCGTCGATACCTAATATGTATACTTTTTTTTATTTATTTAAGTTTTACACAATGATTTCATTTTTGAAACAAAAAAAATCATGTTTTAGTGTTTCCATAGTCTAAGAGCCATAGTTTTTTCAGTTTTTGGCCGATTATCTTGGGTATGATTTTTGCGGGATGATATGACGGTTTGATTGGTACTATTGTGGCGTACATGCGACTTTTTTGATCACTTTTATTACCTTTTTTGGGAAGTAAGGTGGGCAAAATTTCTATTTTCTCATAGTTTTTATTTTTTTATTTTTATGGCGTTCACCGTTCGGGTAAAGTAGATCAGGTCGTTACGGATGCGGCGATACCAAACATGTGTAGGGAATTTTCTTTTTTTCATTTTTAATCAGTGATAAATGTGTTTTTTTCACTTTTTTTTTTTCACTTTTTTTTGACCCAGACCCACTTGGTTCTTGAAGATCCAGTGGGTCTGATGTCTGTATAATACAGTACAGTACAATATATATTGTACTGTACTGTATTTTACTTACACTTTGTCTGAACAGATCTCTGCCTTTAGCACAGATCTGTTTAGCACCATGGACAGCAGGATGCCTGAGACGGCGTCCTGTTGCCATGGGAACCTTCCCTGTCTGATCAGTAGTTGTCAGAACTTCGCAGACAGGGAAGGGTAAGGACGGGGGCTCTCTCCCTCTCCATCGGGGGGCTGCAAAGGCACAGCAGCCCCCCGATGGGAGAGGGAGGGAGCTCCCTCTTACTGTTAACTTTTTCCATACAGCGGTCCATACGGACCACTGTATGGAAAGGGTTAAACAGCTGACATCGCATCACTGATGGCAGCCGTTTATACCAGAGTGTCAGCAATGTGCTGACACCCTGGAATAACCACTGTCCACCAACGATTATTCAAGGGGAGGTGGGCGGGGGGATCCGCACCGCCCGCCTCCCGCACCTCCCACACCGCCTGCGACACCCCCCTGCACCACCCGCCCACATAATATCATTCAGGGGTGCAGGGGGGGTTAATAAAACATTTTTTCAGGCATTTTAAAGTTTGATCAGAATCGGCTAAAAGCGCAGCAAACCGCAGGTCTGAATTGACCTGCGGTTTGCTGCGATCGCCGATACGGGGGGGGGGGGTCACATGACCTCCCCCCCGTCGTTGTGACAGGATGCCGGCTGAATGATTTCAGCCGGCATCCCGTTAGGATTAACCCCCGGGGCGCCGCAATCTCATTTTAAACTCATGACGTACCGGTACGTCATGGGTCCTTAAGGACTTGGGAAACATGCCGTACCGGTACGTCATGGGTCCTTAAGGGGTTAAGGACAATTGTATGTGACAGCAGCAATATATATTTTTAGCACATCCTGCGCTAAATAGCGTCTAATAGGCCGCTGCAGACAGTTAAATTATCCACTCCACATCTTCTGTATAAAGTGTGCGCATCCCTAAAATATCAGTGACATCCAGTGTACTTTTTCCGTAGATTGTGTCCGCTGGGGACAGTTAAAATATCTGTGCCACATCTCCAGTGTAAAGTGTGCGCATCCCAAAAATATCTGACATCCAGTGTACTTTTTCCATAGACGGTGTCCGCTGCAGACAGTGACATTAGCTGCTCCACATCTCCAGTGTAAAGTGTGCGCATCCAAAAAATATCTGTGACATACAGTGTACTTTTTCAATAGACAGTGTCCGCTTCTGACAATGACATAACCAGTGCCACATCTGCAGTGAAACGGGTGCGCTACAAAAAAAATTCTATGACATACAGTGTACTTTTTCCATAGACGGTGTCCGCTTCTGACAGTGACCTTACCAGGGCCACATCTGCAGTGTAACATGTGCGTTTCAAAAATGTATCTGTGACATAGAGTGTACTTTGTCAATAGACGGTGTCCGCTTCTGACAGTGACATTACCAGGGACACATCTGCAGTGTAACGTGTGTGCTTCAAAAATGTATCTGTGACATACAGTGTACTTTTTCCGTAGACCGTGTTTGCTTCTGACAGTGACCTTACCAGGGACACATCTGCAGTGTAACGTGTGCGCTTCAAAAATTTATCTGTGACATACAGTGTACTTTGTCAAAAGACAGTGTCTGCTTCTGACAGTGACATTACCAGTGCCACATCTGCAGTGTTACGTGTGCGCTTCAAAAAAATGTCTGTGACATATGGTGTACTTTTTCCATAGACGGTGTCCGCTTCTCACAGCGACCTTACCAGGGCCACATCTGCAGTGTAACATGTGCGTTTCAAAAAAGGATCTGTGACATAGAGTGTACTTTGTCAATAGACGGTGTCCGCTTCTGACAGTGACATTACCAGGGCCACATCTGCAGTGTAACGTGTGCACTTCAGAAATGTATCTGTGACATACAGTGTAATGTGTACGCTTCTGACAGTGACCTTACCAGGGCCACATCTGCAGTGTAACATGTGCGCTTCGAAAATGTATCTGTGACATACAGTGCACTTTGTCAATAGATGGTGTCCACTTCTGACAGTGACCTTACCAGGGCGACATCTGCAGTGTAACTTGTGTGCTTAAAAAATAATTCTGCAACATGCAGTGTACTTTTTCCGTAGACGGTGTCCGCTTCTCACAGCGACCTTACCAGGGCCACATCTGCAGTGTAGAGTGTGCACTTTAAAAATGTATCTGTGACATACAGTGCACTTTGTCAATAGATGGTGTCCACTTCTGACAGTGACCTTACCAGGGCGACATCTGCAGTGTAACTTGTGCGCTTAAAAAAAAATTCTGCAACATGCAGTGTACTTTTTCCGTAGACGGTGTCCGCTTCTCACAGCGACCTTACCAAGGCCACATCTGCAGTGTAACGTGTGTGCTTCAAAAATTTATCTGTGACGTATAGTGTACTTTTTTGCGTAGACGCTGCGGATAGTGACATTACCGGTTGTACCTCTCCTGTATAATGTTTCCTCATCCCAAACACCTGTGACATTCCCTGTAATTTTTCGTTAGCCTCTTGTGACAGCATTTACATTATCTGCAGGATATCTCCTGTATGACGTTTCCACATCCAAAATACCCTTTTAAATTTGTTTGCGCATACACTTCAAAATCCTACGCATCTGTACGTGTGACAAACTTTCAATCATATATAACATTTAATATGAAGAAGGAGAGCAGAAAGGGACGGGGTAGTGGCCGTGATGCTGATAGTGCATGCAGAGGCTGTGGCCCTGGGCACGGTGAAACTGTGTATGCTGCTAGAGCATAAGAAAAACAATCATCCATGATACCTAGCTTCATATCCCAGTTTGCAGGGCAGCGCAGGACACCACTCTTGAAGTCAGACCAGTGTGACCAGGTGGTCGGTTGGATTGCAGCAGATAATGCTTCCAGTCGCTTAAGCACCATCCTGTCTTCCACCAAGTCAAGGCTCAGTAGCCAGGAGTCTGCTCAACCCAATCCTCACCCTGATTCTCCTTCCTCCCACCATGGAGAGTCTGGGCAAACAAGTGATCCCACACTCGGGAGGAGCTCTTTTTAGCGCCATTCCTTGATTTGGCCCTCTCCACAAGCATGCTTGAAAAGGGAAAGATTTTGTGCCTTGATTCCCAAACTCTTGAGCATCCACAATCACAAGAACATGACGGTGGGGAATGACAATTACTGTTTATTGAGCTGTATGATGATGAGACACAGTTGCCAATAACTCAACGGCAATTACAGACTCAAGAAGTTGATGAAGAGGATGAGACACAGTTGCAATCACTGAGGTAGTGGTTAGGTCAACAAGTCAGGAGGATGAGCAGAGTGAGGAAGTGGAAGAGGAGGTGGTGGATGATGAAGTCACTGACCTAAACTGGGAAGGTGGAAAGCCAAGCGAGAACAGCAGTACACAGGGGGAGGGATCTGCTGCACCGCAACAGCTGGAAGAGGTAGTGGGGTGGCAAAAGAGAGAAGGTGGGCCACACCAAACAGGCCCGCAACTGTTCCCCGAAGCACACCCTTGCGGAAATCTCCTTTGCCAAGGTGTAGGTGTTCCGCAGTCTGGTGCTTTTTTGAGGAAAGTGTGGACGACAAAAGAATTGTTATTTGAAACATGTGCCAAACAAAAATATGCAGGGGCATGAACACTAGCAACCTCACCACCACCAGCATGATCGGCCACATGGCAACAAAGCAACGTAATAGGTGGGCCGAATTCCTGGGTCCACAATCTGTGTCTGTGGGTCACACCACTGCCTCCCCTGTGTTACATGCTGGCCAATCCCCTGTCCAAGACACAGGCCCGGATGCCTCCCGCCCTGGACCTTCGCAAGCACCATCAGCGACCACATCCACTTCAGTGTCCCAGCGCAGCGTCCAAATGTCCTTACCCCAGGCATTTGAACGCAAGCGCAAATACCCAGCCACCCACCCACAGGCCATAGCACTAAATGCGCAGCTTTCCAAATTACTGGCCCTGTAAATGTTGCCATTTAGGCTTGTGAACACTGAGGCCTTCCACAGCGTGATGTCGGCGGCCGTCCTGCGTTACGCAGTCCTCAGCCGCCACTATTTTTCAAGGTGTGCTCTGCCCACCTTACACCAACATGTGTCCCGTAATATCACACGTGCCCTGACCAACCTAGTTACTGGGATGGTCCACTTAACCACGGACACATGGAGAAGTGGATTCGCTCAGGGACGCTACATTTTCCTGATTGCACACTGGATGAATGTTGTGGAGGCTGGGAGCGAGTCGTACCCTGGGATGGCATAGGTGCTACCGACGGCAAGGATTGCGGGCCCTACGTCGATCAGGGTTTCCGCCAGCACCTACGTTATTGGTTCCATCCCCCATGCCTACTCTGCCACTTCCACCTCCAAATTATCCGCGTGCAGCACCAGTCAGTCATCAGTCAGTAGCTGGAAGCAGTGTAGCACTGTAGTGTGGAAGCGGCAACAGGCCGTGCTGAAGATGATATGCTTAGGGGACAAACAGCACACCATGCAGAGCTGTAGCAGGGGATAAGAGACCAGACTGAGCTGTGGCTCTCGCAACTCAACCTAGAACCAGGCATTGTTATGTCTGATAATGGCCGTAACTTGGAGGCGGCTTTGGAGCTCGGCAAGTTCAGACACATCCCATGCCTAGCCCATGTCTTAAACTTAGTGGTTCAGTGGTTTCTCAAAACCTACCCCAATTTGCCTGAGCTACTGGTGAAGGTGTGCCGCGTGTGTGCACATTTCCGCAAGTCATCGACAGCTTCAGCCGGTCTGTCAATGCTACAGCAGCTTTTGAAATTGCCATCTCACCGTCTGTTGTACCACGTGAGCACGGGCTGGAACTCGATGTTCCACATGTTGGCCAGGCTTTGTGAGCAGCAGAGGACAGTAGTGGAATACCAGCTGCAACATGGACGTCGCCTTTCCAGTCAGCTTCCGCTATTCACAAGCGATGAGTGGGCATTGATGTCTGACCTCTGTGAAGTTTTAAGAAACTTTGAGGAATCAACACAGGTGGTGAGCGACGATAAAGCTATTATCAGCTTAACCATCCCACTTCTGTGTCTATTGACAACGCTTTGCATATGGAAGAGGTGGAACTGGGGAAAGACATTACAAAGGGTGATAGCCAGACCACCCTCAGTTCGTCTTCTCAGCGTGAATTGGATGATGAAGAGGAGAAGGAGCAGGATGTGGTTGCCTCCGCTACAGAGGGTAGATCAAATGGAAGTTTAATTCCATCTGTTCAGCGTGGGTGGGCAGAAGAGGAGGAAGAGGATGAGGAGATTGAGAGTGATCCTCCTGATGATGAAAGCGAAGTCTTGCCTGTTGGTACTCTGGCACACATGGATGACTTATGTTAGGCTGCCTTTCCCGCGACACACGTGTTATACGCATTTTAAACAACACAGATTACTGGGTGTTCACCCTTCTCAACCCCAGCTACAAAGAGAACTTCTCATATCTTATTCCTCTGGTGGAGAGGACGAGCAAAACGGTGCAATACCAGAAGATCCTTGTTGAAAAATTGCTCCAAAATTTTCCATCTGACAACGCTGGCGGCAGATGGAGGGGAGACAAGGGGAACACACAACAGTTCCAACAGAGGCAGGGCAAGAATCTCCAAAGCCTGGGACAGTTTCATGGCACCCCACTAGCACCCTCACCCTGATGTGCAGCCTCCTGTCACAAGGAGGGAAACATTTTGGAAGATGGTGAAGGAGCACATAGCAGATCGTGTCAGCGTCATCAATGATTCCTCAGTGCCTTACAACTACTGGGTGTCCAAGCTGGAGACGTGGCAGGAACTGGCGTTCTACGCCTTGGAGGCGCTGGCTTGCCCTGCCGCCAGCGTTTTGTCTGAGCGGGTATTTAGTGCTGCTGGTGGCATTACAACAGATAAGCGTATCCTCCTGTCAACTGAAAATGCTGACAGATTGACTCTTATAAAAATGAACAAGGCATGGATTCACCATGACCTCTCGACTCCGCCAGATGATAACTGATGAACATAAAGGCACTTTAAATGTGTTGTTTATAATGTACTGAATACACTGTATTCCAATGCACCCCTTCCACCACAAACAAGGATATATGGTTGAATTTTCCTTTTCTCATTCTCCTTCTCCTCTTCCATCATATCAACATGCTTATTCGTCGCATATAATGCCCTCACATATATGCCCTTCACATATAATGTTTCACAAGGTCAGCTCAGCTGCAGGCCTTCGTATATATAATTTTTTATTGGGTCAGCTCACCAGCAGGCCCTCAACTTCAATGTTTTACAGGGTCAGCTGACCAGCAGGCCCTCGCATATAATTTTTTAGAGGGTCAGATCACCAGCAGGCCCTCGCATATAATGATTAACAGGATCAGCTCACCAGCAGTAGCGATGGACGAGCATCGGCGATCAAATGTTCGCAAACCGCGCGTTCGGGGCGGGCCCCATTGACTTTAATCGCAGGCGAAACTGAAAAGCCTTCAGGTCATATTTGCAGCCACAAAATAGAAACTATGAGTGAATAAATAGTCCCACAACATGGACAGTGATATAACAGAGGGGGATCATTGGCAAAAATTCCCAAAAATAATATCTATTTTAATCAAGGGCCATTTTTATGCGTCTTAAAGGGAAACTCAAAAATGTACCCTGCTGGAGCCTAGAAAATGTTATTTCCTATCGGTTTGATGTATGCAGATGTGCAGCACTCCACGTTTTTGTATCCTGCAGAGTCCAGTAAGAAAATGCATACGTTAACGTAAACAATTTTTTCTACCATGGAACTGTATGGTGAACGGACGCCACTGTATGGCATTACTCTGAGGCATCTGTTAACGCATACATTTTTGGTATGCATTAAATGGATGGCAAAAATTGGATGTGAATCCAGCCCTAGTGTCAGAATAAGCACCAGTGCACAGCGGAGCAGCGTGACGGAGAGGAGAGGCCGCCATGTACTGACTTTGTGCTACCTGGTCCTGGTGGTCAGGGATGAGGACTGTGTTTCCCAAGGATCATTTTTCTACTGGGAAATACAGGGCACAGTATAATACACGAGAATATATATAATTTAAAGATATTAGCCCCACCCCTGAATAAAAATACAATTAGGTTGTCATTTATTATATAGTTTGTCTATGTTAGGCATATTTCTGACAAAGATTGTGGCGCAAAGGTCCTTAACGCCGCAATCTGCATATTTTTCCCACTCACGCCAGGTCTAAAAAAGGATGGCGTGGGCAGGGAAAGGGATACAGTTATGGCCATCCAGTTATTGGATACCACCGCCATACATTGAATGGATAACACCTCTGTACAGTGACCAGATAACACCACCATACCGTGACCAGATAAAAGGGTATAAGAAGGCACAGTATAGGGAAAAACTATGGGCACTGCACAGGGTGTGGTAAGAGAGAACAATGCAGGGTATAAGGGGGCACAGTACGGAATGAGGGGCACAGTACGGGGTGGGGGCACAGTCACATGACCCTGTGACATTAGAAGGTCCTTATGGTGAATGCGGATCATATGACACCATAATGAGAAACAGAGGAGTGAGACAAGAGTGTTATTATGTGGCTAGAGATAAAAAAAAAAATTATTGTCGGCTAGTACAGGCCCCAAAAATTTGCCATTAGGCATTCACCTAACAGCAAAGAACATTGGTTTCTGTGGCTTCAGGACACACCCTACATCTGTGGCCTTTGCAGCATTTGTTTGTGTGCAATTTAAGCTTGAAATACTGCAATAATTTTCTGGGTTTTAAAAAACACCCATTTATGGCAATACCCTCCACCTGGGGCCTCTGCCGCATTAGTCAGTGTGCAATTTAAGCTTGAAATACAGCAATAATTTTCTGGGTTTTAAAAAAACACCCTTTTTTGGGCAAAATACTAAATTTTACAGCCCTGGTTGCAACTGTCAGTGTGAAATACAAGCGTTAAATACTGCTGTCATATTCTGTTATTAAATAAAACACCCTTTTTGGGCAAAATACTAAATTTTACACCCCTTGTTGCATCTGTCAGTGTGAAATACAAGTGTTAGATACTGCTGTCATATTCTGTAATAAAAAAAACACCCATTTTGGGCAAAAACCTAATTTTGCGGTGTTTGCTACATCTGTCATTGTTAAATACAAGCTTGAAATACTTCAATAATTTTCTTGGTTTTAAAAAACACAAATTTTTGGCAATACCCTCCATCTGGGGCCTATGCAGAATTAGTCAGTGTGCAATTTAGGCTTGAAATACTGCAATAATTTTCTGGGTTTTAAAAAACACCCTTTTTGGGCAAAATACTAAATTTTACAGTCCTTGTTGTATCTGTCAGTGTGAAATTCTAGCGTTATATACTGCTGTCATATTTTGTTATTAACTCCTTAAGGACCAGGCTCATTTTCACCTTCAGGACCAGGCTATTTTTTGCAAATCTGACCAGTGTCACTTTATGTGGTGATAACTTTAAAACGCTTTGACTTATCCAGGCCATTCTGAAATGGTTTTTTTTGTCACATATTTAACTTCATGACACTGGTAAAATGGAGTAAAAAAAATTGTTTTTATTTATAAAAAAATACCAAATTTGCAAAAAATTGTGAAAAAATTTCCAAGTTCAATTTCTCTACCTCTATAATACATAGTAATACCTACAAAAATAGTTATTACTTTACATTCCCCATATGTCTACTTCATGTTTGGACCATTTTGAGATGACATTTTATTCTTTGGGGATGTTACAAGGCTTAGAAGTTTAGAAGCAAATTATGAAAATTTTCTGAAATTTTCAAAAACCCACTTTTTAAGGACCAGTTCAGATCTGAAGTCACTTTGCGAGGCTTACATAATAGAAACCACCCCAAAATGACCCCATTCTAGAAACTACACCCCTCAAGGTATTCAAAACTGATTTTACAAACGTTGTTAACCCTTTAGGTGTTCCACAAGAATTAATTGAATATAAAGATACAATTTCAAAATTTCACTTTTTTGCCAGATTTTCCATTTTAATAATTTTTTTCCAGTTACAAAGCAAGGGTTAACAGTCAAACCAAACTCAATATTTATGGCTCTGATTCTGTTTTTTACAGAAACACCCCATATGTGGTCGTAAACTGCTGTACGGGCACACGGCAGAGTGCAGAACGAAAGGAATGCCATAAGGTTTTTGGAAGGCAGATTTTGCTGGACTGGTTTTTTGACACTATGTCCTATTTGAAGCCCCCCTGATGCACCCCTAGAGTAGAAACTCCAAAAAAGTGACCCCATTCTAGAAACTACACCCCTCAAGGTATTCAAAACTGATTTTACAAACTTTGTTAACCCTTTAGGTGTTCCACAAGAATGAATGGAAAATAGAGATACAATTTCAAAATTTCACTTTTTTGGCAGATTTTCCATTTTAATAATTATGGCTCTGATTCTGTAGTTTCTGTAGTTTGCAGAAACACCCCATAATGGAATGCCATACGGTTTTTGGAAGGCAGATTTTGCTGGACTGGTTTTTTAACACCATGTCCCATTTGAGCCCGCCTGATGCACCCCTAGAGTAGAAACTCCCAAAAAGTTACCCCATTTTAGAAACTACGGGAAAGGGTGGCAGTTTTGTTGGTACTATTTTAGGGTACATATGATTTTTGGTTGCTCTATATTACACATTTTGTGAAGCAAGGTAACAAGAAATAGCTGTTTTGGCATCGTTTATATTTTTTGTTATTTACAACATTCATCTGACAGGTTAGATCATGTGGTATTTTTATAGACCAGGTTGTCACGGAAGCGGTGATACCTAATATGTATCTTTTTTTTTTTTATGTAAGTTTTACACAATGATTTCATTTTTGAAACAAAAAAAATCATGTTTTAGTGTTTCATAGTCTGAGAGCCATAGTTTTTTCAGTTTTTGGGCGATTATCTTGGGTAGGGTATGATTTTTGCAGGATGAGATGATGGTTTGATTGGCACTATTTTGGGGTACGTATGACTTTTTGATCGCTTGCTATTACACTTTATGTGATATGGGATGACAAAAAATGTCTTTTTTTACACTGTTTTTATTTTTATTTTTTTAGGGTATTCACCTGAGGTCATGTGATATTTTTATAGATCTGGTCGATACGGCCGCGGCGATACCGAATATCTATACTTTTTTATTTTATTTATGTAAGTTTTACACAATAATATAATTTTTCAGTTTTTGGGCGATTATCTTAGGTAGGGTCTCATTTTTTGTGGGATGAGATGACGGTTTGATTGGCACTATTTTAGGGTACGTATGACTTTTTGATCGCTTGCTATTACACTTTTTGTGATGTAATTTTTAGCACAGTTTTTATTTTTTATTTTTTTACGGTGTTCATCTGAGGGGTTAGGTCATAAGATATATTTATAGAGCCGGTCGATACGGACGCGGCGATACCTAATATGTATACTTTTCATTTATTTATGTAGGTTTTACACAATAACAGCTTTTTTAAAATTAAAAAAATGATGTTTTAGTGTCTCCATATTCTGAGCCATAGTTTTTAATTTTTTTGGGTGATTGTCTCAGGTATGAGCTCATTTTTTGCGGGATGAGGTGATGGTTAGATTGGTACTATTTTGGTGGGCATACACCTTTTTGATCGCTTGCTGTTGTACTTTTTGTGATGCTAGGTGACAAAAAAATGGTTTATTTAGCACAGTTTTTATTTTTTACGGTGTTTATCTGAGGGAATATGTCATGTGATATGTTTATATAGCCGGTCGATATGGACGCGGCGATACCTAATATGTAAACTTTTTTTTTTTGCCTTAATTTTTACCAATTTTTTTTTAACTTTATTTTGGGGAAAATGACGTTTTTGCTTAAAACTTTTAATTTTTTGGGGAGAAAACTTTATTTTTTCTACTTTTATTTTCACTTTATTATTTGTCCCACTTTGGTACTTCTGTATTGGAATGCATTGGCTGTATGAGTAATACAGTGAGTATTACTCATACAGCTTCCGGCCTGTGAGATCCAGGGGGCTGGATCTCACAGGCTCATCACAGGAATGCAGCGCCGATGCCTCAGGAAGGCATCGCGCTGCCTTCCATGTCATCGGGTCCCCCCTACAGCCGCATGGGGATCCGATGCCACCGCCGCCCACCGCCGCCGCACCAGGTAAAAGCCGCAAACCGCAGGTCTGAATTGACCTGCGTTTTGCGGCGATCGCCGACACGGGTCGGGTCACGGGACCCCCCCGCGCATTTAGCCAAGGTGCCTGCTCAATGATTTGAGCTGGCTCTATTTCTGATCACCGCCCGCCGCGTGGCGGTGATCGGAAATACACAGGATGTACCGGTACGCCCTGTGTCATTAAGTACCAGGACATCAGGGCGTACCGGTACGCCCTTTGTCTGGAAGAGGTTAAAAAAACACCCATTTAGGGCAAAATCCTAATTTTGCGGCGTTTGCTGGATCTGTCATTGTTAAATACAAGCTTAAAATACTTCAATAATTTTCTGGGTTTAAAAAAAAACACTCATTTTTGGCACTACCCTCCATCTAGGGCCTGTGCAGCATTAGTCAGTGTGCAATTTAAGCCTGAAATACTGCAATAATTTTCTAGGTTTAAAAAACACCCTTTTTGGGCAAAACACTAAATTTTACAGCCCTTGTTGCATCTGTCATTGATAAATACAAGCTTGAAATACAGCAATATATTCTGGGTTAAAAAAAAAACACCCCTTTTTGGCAATACCCTCCATCTGGGGCCTATGCGGGTTTTGTCAGTGTGCAATATAAACTTGAAATACTGCAATAATTTTCTGGGTTTAAAAAAGCACCCATTTTTGGCAATACCCTCCATCTGGGGCCTATGCAGCATTAGTCAGTGTGAAGTTTAAGCTTGAAATACTGCATTCATTTGCTGGGTTTTATAATACACCTTTTTGGGACAAAATACTAAATTGTACAGCTCTTGATGCATCTTTCAGTGTGAAATACAAGCGTTAGAAAGGCCTCTTTCACACGAGCGTGACGGATTAGGTCCGGATGCGTTCAGGGTGCGTTCAGTGAAACTCGCATTATTTTGCAAGCAAGTTCAGTCTGTTTTGTCTGCGATTGCGTTCAGTTGTTCAGTCTTTTCCGCGCGGGTGCAATGCGTTTCGATGCGTTTTTCACATGCGTGATAAAAAAACTGAAGGTTTACAAACAACATCTCTTAGCAACCATCAGTGAAAAACTCATCACACCCGCACTTGCTTGCAGATGCAATGCGTTTTTCACGCAGCCCCATTCACTTCTATGGGGCCAGGGCTGCATGAAAAACGCAGAATATAGAACATGCTGCGATTTTCATACAACGCAGAACTGATGCGTGAAAAACAACGCTCATGTACACAGCCCCATTGAAATGAATGGGTCAGGATTTAGTGCGGGTGCTATGCGTTCACGTCACGCATTGCACCCGCGCGAAAAACTCACTCATTTGAAAGGGGCCATACTGCTATCATATTCTGTTATTAAAAAAAAATAACTTTTTGTGTAAAATACTACATTTTACAGCCCTGGCTGCATCTGTCATTGTGAGATACACGCGTTAGATACTGGTGTTCTATTCTGTTATTAAAAAAATATATATTTTGGACAAAAAACTTAATTTGCAGCCTTTGCTGCATCTGTCAGTCTGAGATACACGCGTTAAATAGTGATGTTCTATTCTGTTATTAAAAAAAATAAAAAATTTTGGGCCTTGGCTGCATCTGTCAGTGTGAGATACAAGCTTGAAATAAAACAATAATATTCTGGGTTTGAAAAAACACCCATTTTGGGCAAAGTACTTAATATTGCAGCCTTTGCTGCATCTGTCAGTGTGAAATACACGCGTTAGATACTGGTGTTCTATTCTGTTGAGCGGACACCTGGATGTTCGGGTTCGGCCGAACTTGAAAAAAAAATTCGGGTTCGGGACCCGAACTTGACCCCAAACCCCATTGAAGTCAGTGGGGACCAGAACTTTTGAGCACTAAAATGGCTGTAAAAATGTAATGGAAAGAGCTAGAGGGCTGCAAAAGGCAGCAAAATGTGCTTAACAGCATGGCAAATGCTCTGCAAACAAATGTGGATAGGGAAATGAATTAAGAAAAAATAAAAGGCCTTAAAAAAAATAATTGGGAATGATGTAGGAGGAAGAGGTTGAGGAGTAGAGATGGCCCGAACTATCCGACGGCGAACAGTTCCCGGCGAACATAGCTTGTTCGCGTTCGCCTCTGCCGGGCGAACACATGCGATGTTCGGTCCGCCCCCTATACATCATCATTGAGCAAACTTTGACCCTGTACCTCACAGTCAGCAGACACATTCCAGCCAATCAGCAGCATACCCTCCCTCCCAGACCCTCCCACCTCCTGCACAGCATCCATTTTAGATTCATTCTGAAGCTGCAGTCTTAGTGAGAGAAGGGAGACTGTAACTGCTGCTGATTTAATTGGGAAATCGATAGCTAGGCTAGTGAATTCAGTGTCCACTCCAGTCCTGAAAGACTCATCTGATCTCTGCTGTAAGGACAGCGTCCTGACAGCACCCCAAAAAGCCCTTTTTAGGGCTGCAACATTAGTCTGCTTTTTTTTTTTCCTTTATATACATATTGCAGTTGCCTGGCCTGCCTGTGTGTGAGGAGCTGCAGGCCCACAGACTGTAGTGTGCCCACTGCCAGTGCTCACCCCTGTCATTCCGTGTGGCACAGGACTTTGCTTAAAAAAAGGCACTTAATTTTTACACTTTAATCTAAGGTTAGTTGCCTGCCAGTGTGTGTCAGGCTGACTTCCACTGACTGTAGTGTGCCCACTGCCAGTGCCCACCACTCATACCGGCTGGCACAGGACTTTGCATAAAAAAGGCATTTAATTTTTACACTTTAGTGTAATTTCAGCTGCTTGCCTGCTGCTAGTGTGTGTCAGGCCGACTTCAACTGACTGTAGTGTGCCCACTGCCAGTGCCCACCCCTGTCATCCCGTGTGGCACAGGACTTTGCTTAAAAAAAAGGCACTTCATTTTTACACTTTAATCTAAGGTTAGTTGCCTGCCAGTGTGTGTCAGGCCGACTTCAACTGACTGTAGTGTGCCCACTGCCAGTGCCCACCCCTGTCATCCCGAGTGGCACAGGACTTTGCTTAAAAAATAGGCACTTAATTTTTACACTTTAATCTAAGGTTAGTTGCCTGCCAGTGTGTGTCAGGCTGACTTCCACTGACTGTAGTGTGCCCACTGCCAGTGCCCACCACTCATACCGGCTGGCACAGGACTTTGCTTAAAAAAGGCATTTAATTTTTACACTTTAATGTAATTTCAGCTGCTTGCCTGCTGCTAGTGTGTGTCAGGCCGACTTCAACTGACTGTAGTGTGCCCACTGCCAGTGCCCACCCCTGTCATCCCGTGTGGCACAGGACTTTGCTTAAAAAAAAGGCACTTCATTTTTACACTTTAATCTAAGGTTAGTTGCCTGCCAGTGTGTGTCAGGCCGACTTCAACTGACTGTAGTGTGCCCACTGCCAGTGCCCACCCCTGTCATCCCGAGTGGCACAGGACTTTGCTTAAAAAATAGGCACTTAATTTTTACACTTTAATCTAAGGTTAGTTGCCTGCCAGTGTGTGTCAGGCTGACTTCCACTGACTGTAGTGTGCCCACTGCCAGTGCCCACCACTCATACCGGCTGGCACAGGACTTTGCTTAAAAAAGGCATTTAATTTTTACACTTTAATGTAATTTCAGCTGCTTGCCTGCTGCTAGTGTGTGTCAGGCCGACTTCAACTGACTGTAGTGTGCCCACTGCCAGTGCCCACCCCTGTCATACCGAGTGGCACAGGACTTTGCTTAAAAAATAGGCACTTAATTTTTACACTTTAATCTAAGGTTAGTTGCCTGCCAGTGTGTGTCAGGCTGACTTCCACTGACTGTAGTGTGCCCACTGCCAGTGCCCACCACTCATACCGGCTGGCACAGGACTTTGCTTAAAAAAGGCATTTAATTTTTACACTTTAATGTAATTTCAGCTGCTTGCCTGCTGCTAGTGTGTGTCAGGCCGACTTCAACTGACTGTAGTGTGCCCACTGCCAGTGCCCACCCCTGTCATACCGAGTGGCACAGGACTTTGCTTAAAAAATAGGCACTTAATTTTTACACTTTAATCTAAGGTTAGTTGCCTGCCAGTGTGTGTCAGGCTGACTTCCACTGACTGTAGTGTGCCCACTGCCAGTGCCCACCACTCATACCGGCTGGCACAGGACTTTGCATAAAAAAGGCATTTAATTTTTACACTTTAGTGTAATTTCAGCTGCTTGCCTGCTGCTAGTGTGTGTCAGGCCGACTTCAACTGACTGTAGTGTGCCCACTGCCAGTGCCAACCACTGATACCGGGTGGCACAGTAGCTTGCCGATAAATAAGGCATTTAATTTTTAGACAGTAGTCTAAATTCAGTTGCTTGCCTGCTGCCAGTGTGTGTCAGGCCCGCTTCCACTGACTGTAGTGTGCCCACTGCCAGTGCCAACCACTGATACCGGGTGGCACAGTAGCTTGCCGATAAATAAGGCATTTAATTTTTAGACAGTAGTCTAAATTCAGTTGCTTGCCTGCTGCCAGTGTGTGTCAGGCCCTCTTCCACTGACTGTAGTGTGCCCACTGCCAGTGCCAACCACTCATACCGGGTGGCACAGTAGCTTGCCGATAAATAAGGCATTTAATTTTTACACTTTAGTGTAATTTCAGTTGCTTGCCTGCTGCCAGTGTGTGTCAGGCCCGCTTCCACTGACTGTAGTGTGCCCACTGCCAGTGCCAACCACTGATACCGGGTGGCACAGTAGCTTGCCGATAAATAAGGCATTTAATTTTTAGACAGTAGTCTAAATTCAGTTGCTTGCCTGCTGCCAGTCAGTGTGTCAGGCCCTCTTCCACTGACTGTAGTGTGCCCACTGCCAGTGCCAACATCATACCTGATCGTATACACACACTGGATGTTTTAAAGCACGTTATTCCAAACAATTTAGGAATGTTAGTTGATTTATGCCCTTTATGGATTAAAACCCGACTCTGCGTCCACTACGTAATTTTCCATGGGAGTTTTGCCATAGATCCCCCTCCGGCATGCCACAGTCCAGGTGTTAGACCCCTTGAAACAACTTTCTCATCACTATTGTGGCCAGAAAGAGTCCCTGTGGGTTTTAAAATTCGCCTGTCTATTGAAGTCTATGGCGGTTCGCCCGGTTCGCCAGTTCGCGAACATTTGCGGAAGCTCGCGTTCGCTGTTCGCGAACTGAAAATTTTATGTTCGCGACATCACTATTGAGGAGGCGGCGAATGGGTAGATGTGGTCGTGTAGGCTCATGTGGCGGTCTAGGTGGAAGCGGCGCGAAGGAGGAATAAGTAGCCAACACAGATGTGTGTTATTTTGCATTTTTACATAGGGTTATCCCCCAAAATATTGGGACATATAAGAATAAAAAGGAATAAGTGCACTTGAGTACAAGGATGGATGGTTGAGGCTGTTAGAACTGTCTATTCTGCACAAGGTACAGACAAGTCGTGAGGGATCCAGGCCTGGTTCATTTTAATGAACGTAAGCTTGTCCACGTTGGCTGTGGACAGGCGGCTGCGTCTGTCTGTAATGACGCCTCCTGCCGTGCTAAATACACGTTCAGAGAGTACACTGGCTGCAGGCCAGGCCAGCACCTCCAAGGCATACAGGGCAAGCTCTGGCCATGTGGACAATTTGGAGACCCAGAAGTTGAATGGGGCAGAACCATCAGTCAGTACGTATAGTCGTGTGCACAGGTACTGTTCCACCATGTTGTTCAAATGCTGCCTCCTACTAACACGCATATTAGCAGTTGGGGCCGGTTGTTGCGGTGAGGTGACAAAGCTTTTCCACATGTCGGCCATGCTAACCCTGCCTTCTGGGGTGCTGGCGCTGACACAGCTGCATTGGCGACCTCTTCCTCCTCCCCTGCCTTCGCCTTGTGCTTCCACCTGTCCCCCGGCGTCAGTCGGGAATGCTCTGGCCGTGATGACGGCCAGTAGCAGGCGAACAGTTTTGGCGACGGCTGCTCTACTTTTGCACCCTGCTCCAGCTTTTGCTACGCTGTTGGCTCGGTCCGACCACTGCCTCTTCCTCCGAACTCTGAAAGTTAGTGGCACGACCTTCATTCCATTTGGGGTCTAGGACCTCATCGTCCCCTGCATAGTCTTCCACCCAGTCTTCCTCCCTGACCTCCAGCTTCTTTTCCAAGGATGCTAGTTCAAGTGCTGCTGTATAAGTGCATTGGAGATATTCAGGAGACTAACAGTCTAACTCAGAGTTTTTCCACTGTAGCAGATCTTCAGTGGTGTTTCTGGTGAATATTCAGACACTGTGTTTCAAGAGGTAAGGAATTTGCTAGACACAGTATCTCTATGTAAAAAATAGAAAAAAACGGCTGGCACTCACTATGTGGTTTCACATCAAACAACAATTTATTAACCGCTGATTCAACAATGGAATAATAGCAGCAATGCATACAATATTACAGTTAAAACATAGATATTAAAAAACCCCTAAAAAATAAATAATATAAAATACAATGTACTGATGGTAGCAATATTTGCAAAAAAACGCACTAGAGTATAATCTCCTGAAGATGTATTGAACAACAGTGGTCCTTTGCCTGATGGCAGTGTGTATCCAAATTAATTATATCAGGGATACTGTCTCTTTAAATAAAGAATATAGCCAAATCCACAGGCTGTATTGGCTGCTGCTGGGGGATATCGTCTCTCTCAATAAGTTTATCTTCAGCAGTTCCTTTGTTAGTTAATATTATAGCCTTCAATAGTTAGGTATGTTGTGGGTTGTTGGGAAGTATTGCTTACCCACATTGGACGAGTCTCCGGTCAAACACAGAACCTCATTCCAAAAGCTAAGCAACAGTTCTGCGGGCAATGGGGGACTGAGTGCACCTTCGGAACCCTGTGACAGTACCCCCCCTTTAAGGGTCAAACACAGAACCTCATTCCAAAAGCTAAGCAACAGTTCTGCGGGCAATGGGGGACCGAGTGCACCTTCGGAACCCCGTGACAGTACCCCCCCTTTAAGGGTCAAACACAGAACCTCATTCCAAAAGCTAAGCAACAGTTCTGCGGGCAATGGGGGACCGAGTGCACCTTCGGAACCCTGTGACAATACCCCCCCTTTAAGGGTCAAACACAGAACCTCATTCCAAAAGCTAAGCAACAGTTCTGCGGGCAATGGGGGACCGAGTGCACCTTCGGAACCCCGTGACAGTACCCCCCCTTTAAGGGTCAAACACAGAACCTCATTCCAAAAGCTAAGCAACAGTTCTGCGGGCAATGGGGGACCGAGTGCACCTTCGGAACCCCGTGACAGTACCCCCCCTTTAGTAAAGCCGCCCTGGGAATGAGGTCAAACACAGAACCTCATTCCAAAAGCTAAGCAACAGTTCTGCGGGCAATGGGGGACCGAGTGCACCTTCGGAACCCCGTGACAGTACCCCCCCTTTCCGGAGACTCGTCCAATGTGGGTAAGCAATACTTCCCAACAACCCACAACATACCTAACTATTAAAGGCTATAATATTAACTAACAAAGGAACTGCTGAAGATAAACTTATTGAGAGAGACGATATCCCCCAGCAGCAGCCAATACAGCCTGTGGATTTGGCTATATTCTCTATTTAAAGCGACAGTATCCCTGATATAATTAATTTGGATACACACTGCCATCAGGCAAAGGACCACTGTTGTTCAATACATCTTCAGGAGATTATACTCTAGTGCGTTTTTTTGCAAATATTGCTACCATCAGTACATTGTATTTTATATTATTTATTTTTTAGGGGTTTTTTAATATCTATGTTTTAACTGTAATATTGTATGCATTGCTGCTATTATTCCAATGTTGAATCAGCAGTTAATAAATTGTTGTTTGATGTGAAACCACATAGTGAGTGCCAGCCGTTTTTTTCTATTTTTTACATATCTTCCCTGGACTGATTGAGTGAACAGTCTTTCGGTTAGAGCACCCCTACCTTATTGAGGAGGGTGGTGAGCTATCCACATACTTTTCACAAACAGTATCTCTATTGTCTGATTGCAAATGAGCATAGGCAAGTAAGGTGTTAATTTGCTGTTGGGGGAGGAGCCTTTGTGGGAGTGTGGGTATATATATCCACACAGTATTAGCTTGCTAATCATAGCTTGCTGCTTTTCCAAGGCTGCTAGTTCAAGTGCTGCTGTATAAGTGCATTGGAGATACTCAGGAGGTAATCTGGAGGTGGATACAATCTAAACAAGTAAGATTTGTTTGTTTAAAATCTTTCCCCTCTTTACAATGGCAGATCTGGTTCTGTGCAGGAATTGTTGTGCTTTTATTTCAGGTTCCACTCTTCAAAGGTTTGGATACTGTCTGATCTGTAGACAGCTCTCCATAATGCAGCAGGAAATTACCTTTTTGAAATATGAGATTTTTTAATTAACCACTAAACAAACTCAGGCTGAGAACATTGCAATGCCACTGCCACAGAGGCCCCCTAGAAATGGAAGATGGGTTACTGTAGGTTCAGGTAGACTGAGAGTTGTGGATAGAAGGCATGTCCCACAGTCTGTGGCTCTCCATAATTCATTTGCAGCACTTTCAGAGTGCAAGAGCAACATGGAGGATGGCTCAAGCACAGTGGGTGAGAAACAATCATCTCCCATGCCTAAAGTATGCAAGACTGCAGCCAAAACAAAAAGGAGAAGGTGAGGATTGATAGTAAGCAGCTGTTGGTGGGCGATTCCATCATAAGAGGTGTGAAGTTTGAGGAGAATGGTGTTGTGAGATGTCTCCCTGGTGCTACCGCTAGCAGGGATAGACGACGGATCCTAAATATAGTTAGGCAAGCAAAGCAGGAAAGGGAAGTGGATGTTATTCTCCATCTTGGGACAAACGATCTGGCTTGCAATGAGGTTTCAAAGGTGAAAGAAGCTTTTCATACACTTGGAAAGGATATACGGGAGGTTGCATCAACTGTTTCATTCTCTGCAGTTTTGCCTGTGCATAACCTTCAGCATGACAGGAAGATGCGCATTAAGGAATTCAATGTATGGCTTGGTGAATGGTGTCTGAACCAAGGGTTTGGCTTTGTGTCTCATGATAGCTCTTGTTGGAATGGAAAAGAACTGTACAAGAAAGATGGTTTGCATCTTTCTCTCAAGGGAGCGAATGTCCTCGGTGAACAGTTCCAAGTATTTGCTAAGAAGCATTTAAACTAGGAAAGGAGGGCAAAAGAGTGATAATCCAGCAGTCCGACTGCCCCCCGGAACAATGCCAGAAGAGGCCAGTAGCACAAAGGTTAAGAAATGACAAGCTCAGAGTCTTGTCTACAAATGCTCGCAGTCTAGGGAATAAGATCAATGAGCTTGAGGCTATAATGGCATCTGAGAATATAGATGTAGTGGCTGTTACTGAGACGTGGTTCAAGGGGAGTAATGACTGGGATATATCAATACCAGGGTTCTCTCTATACAGGAAAGACAGAGAAGGCAAGAAGGGGGGAGGGGTGGCCCTGTATGTGAAAGATAGCATAAAATCGAATTTGATACAAGTTAGCGAGAACAATTTAGAGTCAGTTTGGGTTACCTTGCAGCTTGATAATCATAAGGTAACTCGTGAAGGTGTTATATATAGACCACCTACCCAAGTCAAAGAATTAAATGATCTACTAGTTGAGGAAATAGCTAAAATGACATTGAAGGGGGAAGTTATCATTATGGGAGACTTCAATCTTCCAGATGTAAACTGGAAAACCAAAATAGCTAGTTCTGCCAAGAGTACAGATATTCAAAATTCCCTACTGGGATTTTCTCTACAGCAAGTAGTGGAGGAGCCAACCCGGAAGGAGGCCATTTTAGATTTAGTATTCACAAATGGGAATTTGGTATCTGATATTACTGTAGGGGAAAGCTTGGGATCTAGTGATCACCAGTCAGTGTGGTTTACTATAAGTACAGTGACTGAGTCACACCACACAAAAACAAAAGTTTTAGATTTTAGAAAAACTGACTTTTCTAAAATTAGATTAGTGGTATACGAGTCCCTATCAGACTGGAACAGTTTCATTGGAGTCCAGGAGAAATGGGACTACTTAAAAGTGGCACTATTGAAGGCAACAGGAGATTGCATTAGGCTTGTCAGTAAAAGCAAAAAAAGGAAGAGACCACTGTGGTACTCAGCAGAAGTGGCCAAAATCATTAAAAACAAAAAGATAGCATTTAGGAATTATAAAAAAAAAAAAAAACGAGGATGACAGACAAATTTATAAGATAAGGCAGAGAGAGGCCAAACAAGTTATAAGAGCTTCTAAAGCACAGGCAGAAGAGAAATTAGCTCAGTCAGGGAAAAAAAGGCGATAAGGCATTCTTCAGATACATAAATGAAAAAAGGAAACTAAAACAAGGAATTACCAAATTAAAAACTAAAGAAGGAAGGTATATGGAAGAAGATAAAGAACTAGCTGACTGCCTCAATGAATACTTCTGTTCAGTTTTTACAAAGGAAAAGGAAGGAGAAGGACCTCAGTTGGGAAAGAAGACTAATGAATCTTTTGACGCATGTGTCTTTACAGAGGAAGAGGTTCTAAGTCAACTGTCTAAAATTAATACAAATAAGTCACAGGGGCCTGATGGGATACACCCAAAGCTATTAAAAGAGCTCAGTGGTGAACTAGCAAAACCATTAACAGATTTATTTAACCAATCACTGGCAACAGGAGTCATCCCAGAAGATTGAAAATTAGCAAATGTTGTGCCCATTCACAAGAAAGGTAGTAGGGAGGAATCGGGCAACTATAGGCCAGTAAGCCTGACATCAATAGTGGGGAAATTAATGGAAACCATACTTAAGGAGAGGATTGTGGAACATCTAAAATCCCATGGATTGAAAGATGAAAAACAGCATGGGTTTACTTCAGGGAGATCATGTCAAACTAATCTTATTGATTTTATTGATTGGGTGACTAAAATAATAGATGGAGGAGGTGCAGTAGACATCGCTTATCTAGACTTTAGTAAGGCTTTTGATACTGTCCCACATAGAAGGCTTATCAATAAAGTGCAGTCATTGGGCTTGGACTCCCATATTGTTGAATGGATTAGGCAGTGGCTGAGGGACAGGCAACAGAGGGTTGTAGTCAATGGAGTATATTCAGACCAAGGTCTTGTTACCAGTGGGGTACCTCAGGGATCTGTTCTGGGACCCATATTGTTTAATATCTTTATCAGCGAAATTGCAGAAGGCCTCAATGGTAAGGTGTGTCTTTTTTGCTGATGACACAAAGATTTGTAACAGGGTTGATGTTCCTGGAGGAATACACCAAATGGAAAAGGACTTAGGAAAACTAGAGGAATGGTCAAAAATCTGGCAACTAAAATTTAATGTTGATAAGTGCAAGATAATGCACCTGGGACGTAAAAACCCAAGAGCAGAATATAAAATCAGTGATACAGTCCTAACCTCAGTATCTGAGGAAAGGGATTTAGGGATCATTATTTCAGAAGACTTAAAGGTAGGCAGACAATGTCACAGAGCAGCAGGAAATGCTAGCAGAATGCTTGGGTGTATAGCAAGAGGAATTACCAGTAGAAAGAGGGAGGTGCTCATGCCGCTCTACAGAGCACTAGTGAGACCTCATTTGGAGTATTGTGCTCAGTACTGGAGACCATATCTCCAGAAGGATATTGATACTTTGGAGAGAGTTCAGAGAAGAGCTACTCAACTGGTACATGGATTGCAGGATAAAACTTACCAGGAAAGATTAAAGGACCTTAACATGTATAGCTTGGAAGAAAGACGAGACAGAGGGGATATGATAGAAACTTTTAAATACATAAAGGGAATCAACAAGGTAAAAGAGGAAAGAATATTTAAAAGAAGAAAAACTGCTACAAGAGGACATAGTTTTAAATTAGAGGGGCAAAGGTTTAAAAGTAATATCAGGAAGTATTACTTTACTGAGAGAGTAGTGGATGCATGGAATAGCCTTCCTGCAGAAGTGGAAGCTGCAAATACAGTGGAGGAGTTTAAGCATGCATGGGATAGGCATAAGGCCTTCCTTCATATAAGATAAAGCCAGGGGCTATCCATAGTATTTAGTATATTGGGCAGACTAGATGGGCCAAATGGTTCTTATCTGCCGACACATTCTATGTTTTCAGTCTGCACACTGCAGAAAGAAGAAGCAGTTGGCACCTGTGTTTCGTCATCATCAGAGACGTGCTGAGGTGGTATTCCCATGTCCTCATCAAAAAACATAAGTGGTTGTGCGTCAGTGCATTCTATGTCTTCCACCCCTGGGGAAGGGCTAGGTGGATGCCCTTGGGAAACCCTGCCAGCAGAGTCTTAAAACAGCATAGGAGACTGCTGCATGACTTGAGGTCAGACAGGTTCCCCGATATGCACGGTGGTGATGTGACAGACTGATGGGCATGGGTTTCAGGCGCCACCTGTGTGCTTTCTGCAGAAGACTGGGTGGGAGATAATGTGAACATGCTGGATCCACTGTCGGCCACCCAATTGCCTAGCGCCTGTACTTGCTCAGGCCTTACCATCCTTAGAACGGCATTAGGCCCGACCAAATATCACTGTAGATTATGGCGTCTACTGGGACCTGAGGTAGTAGGTTCAGTAGGACGTGTAGCTGTGGCAGAACGGCCACGTCCTCTCCCTGCACCAGAGGCTCCACCAACACCACGACCATGACCGCGTCCCTTATTAGATGTTTGCCTCATAGTTAGCATTCACAAAGCAAAGTAAAAAGTGGTTAAGTCTGTTAAAAATAATTAACCGCCAATGAAAATTCTGATGTAGGGTATTGCACAATTATTATTTTTTTAACTCTATATGACAACGTTATTTGTGGTCTAAATTTCACAGTAATTTATGCACGTCTAATCCGAGATGTGCACTATATCAGAGGATTTTTATAACCCCAATAAGTACAAAGCCGTATTTTTGGCCTAAATGTGACACTCACTTATGCACGTCTAATCCCAGATGTGCAGTATATCAGAGGGTTTTTTCACCCCAGTAAGCACAAAGCCGTATTTCTGGCCTAAATGTGACACACTTACTTATGCACGTCTAATCCCAGATGTGCACTACATGAAACAGATGTATTTTTTTCACCCCAGTAAGCAAAAAGCCGTATTTCTGGCCTAAATGTGACACTCACTTATGCAGGTCTAATCCCAGATGTGCAGTATATCAGAGGGTTTTTTCACCCCAGTAAGCACAAAGCCGTATTTCTGGCCTAAATGTGACACTCACTTATGCAGGTCTAATCCCAGATGTGCAGTATATCAGAGGGTTTTTTCACCCCAGTAAGCACAAAGCCGTATTTCTGGCCTAAATGTGACACTCACTTATGCAAGTCTAATCCAAGATGTGCAGTATATAAGAGGGTTTTTTCACCCCAGTAAGCACAAAGCCGTATTTCTGGCCTAAATGTGACACTCACTTATGCACGTCTAATCCCAGATGTGCAGTATATCAGAGTGTTTTATCACCCCAATAATCACAAAGCCGTATTTCTGGCCTAAATGTGACACTCACTTATGCACGTCTAATCCCAGATGTGCAGTATATCAGACGTTTTTTTCACCCCAGTAAGCACAAAGCAGTATTTCTGGCCTAAATGTGACACTCACTTATGCACATAAAATCCCACATGTGCACTATATGAAACAGATGTATTTTTTAGCCCAGTAAGCACAAAGCCGTATTTGTGGCTTAAATTTCACAGTCACTTATGCACGTCTAATACCAGATGTGCAGTATATCAGAGGGATTTTTCACCCCAGTAAGCAAAAAGCCGTATTTCTGGCCTAAATGTGACACTCACTTATGCATGTCTAATCCCAGATGTGCAGTATAATCAGAGGTTTTCTTCACCCAAGTAAGCACAAAGCCGTATTTCTGGCCTAAATGTGACACTTACTTATGCACGTCTAATCTCAGATGTGCACTATTTGAAACAGATGCATTTTTTTCACCCCAGTAAGGACAAAGCCAAATTTCTGGCCTAAATGTGACACTCACTTATGCACGTCTAATCCCAGATGTGCAGTATATCAGAGGGTTTTTTCACCCCAGTAAGCACAAAGCCGTATTTCTGGCCTAAATGTGACACACTTACTTATGCACGTCTAATCCCAGATGTGCACTACATGAAACAGATGTATTTTTTTCACCCCAGTAAGCACAAAGCCGTATTTCTGGCCTAAATGTGACACTCACTTATGCAGGTCTAATCCCAGATGTGCAGTATATCAGAGGGTTTTTTCACCCCAGTAAGCACAAAGCCGTATTTCTGGCCTAAATGTGACACTCACTTATGCAAGTCTAATCCAAGATGTGCAGTATATAAGAGGGTTTTTTCACCCCAGTAAGCACAAAGCCGTATTTCTGGCCTAAATGTGACACTCACTTATGCACGTCTAATCCCAGATGTGCAGTATATCAGAGTGTTTTATCACCCCAATAATCACAAAGCCGTATTTCTGGCCTAAATGTGACACTCACTTATGCATGTCTAATCCCAGATGTGCAGTATATCAGACGTTTTTTTCACCCCAGTAAGCACAAAGCAGTATTTCTGGCCTAAATGTGACACTCACTTATGCACATAAAATCCCACATGTGCACTATATGAAACAGATGTATTTTTTAGCCCAGTAAGCACAAAGCCGTATTTGTGGCTTAAATTTCACAGTCACTTATGCACGTCTAATACCAGATGTGCAGTATATCAGAGGGATTTTTCACCCCAGTAAGCAAAAAGCCGTATTTCTGGCCTAAATGTGACACTCACTTATGCATGTCTAATCCCAGATGTGCAGTATAATCAGAGGTTTTCTTCACCCAAGTAAGCACAAAGCCGTATTTCTGGCCTAAATGTGACACTCACTTATGCACGTCTAATCTCAGATGTGCACTATTTGAAACAGATGCATTTTTTTCACCCCAGTAAGGACAAAGCCAAATTTCTGGCCTAAATGTGACACTCACTTATGCACGTCTAATCCCAGATGTGCAGTATATCAGAGGGTTTTTTCACCCCAGTAAGCACAAAGCCGTATTTCTGGCCTAAATGTGACACTCACTTATGCACGTCTAATCCCAGATGTGCACTATATGAAATAGATGTATTTTTTTCACCCCAGTAAGCACAAAGCTGTATTTTTGACCTAAATGTGACACTCACTTATGCACGTCTAATCCCAGATGTGCACTACATGAAACAGATGTATTTTTTTCACCCCAGTAAGCACAAAGCCGTATTTCTGGCCTAAATGTGACACTCACTTATGCAGGTCTAATCCCAGATGTGCAGTATATCAGAGGGTTTTTTCACCCCAGTAAGCACAAAGCCGTATTTCTGGCCTAAATGTGACACTCACTTATGCAAGTCTAATCCAAGATGTGCAGTATATAAGAGGGTTTTTTCACCCCAGTAAGCACAAAGCCGTATTTCTGGCCTAAATGTGACACTCACTTATGCACGTCTAATCCCAGATGTGCAGTATATCAGAGTGTTTTATCACCCCAATAATCACAAAGCCGTATTCCTGGCCTAAATGTGACACTCACTTATGCATGTCTAATCCCAGATGTGCAGTATATCAGACGTTTTTTTCACCCCAGTAAGCACAAAGCAGTATTTCTGGCCTAAATGTGACACTCACTTATGCACATAAAATCCCACATGTGCACTATATGAAACAGATGTATTTTTTAGCCCAGTAAGCACAAAGCCGTATTTGTGGCTTAAATTTCACAGTCACTTATGCACGTCTAATACCAGATGTGCAGTATATCAGAGGGATTTTTCACCCCAGTAAGCAAAAAGCCGTATTTCTGGCCTAAATGTGACACTCACTTATGCATGTCTAATCCCAGATGTGCAGTATAATCAGAGGTTTTCTTCACCCAAGTAAGCACAAAGCCGTATTTCTGGCCTAAATGTGACACTCACTTATGCACGTCTAATCTCAGATGTGCACTATTTGAAACAGATGCATTTTTTTCACCCCAGTAAGGACAAAGCCAAATTTCTGGCCTAAATGTGACACTCACTTATGCACGTCTAATCCCAGATGTGCAGTATATCAGAGGGTTTTTTCACCCCAGTAAGCACAAAGCCGTATTTCTGGCCTAAATGTGACACTCACTTATGCACGTCTAATCCCAGATGTGCACTATATGAAATAGATGTATTTTTTTCACCCCAGTAAGCACAAAGCTGTATTTTTGACCTAAATGTGACACTCACTTATGCACGTCTAATCCCAGATGTGCACTACATGAAACAGATGTATTTTTTTCACCCCAGTAAGCACAAAGCCGTATTTCTGGCCTAAATGTGACACTCACTTATGCAGGTCTAATCCCAGATGTGCAGTATATCAGAGGGTTTTTTCACCCCAGTAAGCGCAAAGCCGTATTTCTGGCCTAAATGTGACACTCACTTATGCACGTCTAATACCAGATGTGCAGTATATCAGAGGGATTTTTCACCTCAGTAAGCAAAAAGCCGTATTTCTGGCCAAAATTGACACTCACTTATGCATGTCTAATCCTAGAGGTGCAGTATATCAGAGGGTTTTTTCACCCCAGTAAGCACAAATCCGTATTTCTGGCCTAAATGTGACACTCACTTATGCACTTCTAATCCCAGATGTGCACTATATGAAACAGATGCATTTTTTTCACCCCAGTAAGCACAAACCCGTATTTCTGGCCTATATGTGACACCCACTTATGCACGTCTAATCCCAGATGTGCAGAATATCAGAGGGTTTTTTCACCCCAGTAAGCAAAAAGCCATATTTCTGGCCTAAATATGACACTCACTTATGCAAGTCTAATCCTAGATGTGCAGTATATCAGAGGGTTTTTTCACCCCAGTAAGCACAAAGCCGTATTTCTGGCCTAAATGTGACACTCACTTATGCACGTCTAATCCCAGATGTGCACTATATGAAACAGATGTATTTTTTTCACCCTAGTAAGCACAAAGCCGTATTTCTGGCCTAAATGTGACACTCACTTATGCACGTCTAATCCCAGATGTGCAGTATATCAGAGGGTTTTTTCACCCCAGTATGCAAAAAGCCGTATTTCTGGCCTAAATGTGACACTCACTTATGCATGTCTAATCCCAGATGTGCAGTATATCAGAGGTTTTCTTCACCCAAGTAAGCACAAAGCCGTATTTCTGGCCTAAATGTGACACTCACTTATGCAGGTCTAATCCCAGATGTGCAGTATATCAGAGGGTTTTTTCACCCCAGTAAGCAAAAAGCCGTATTTCTGGCCTAAATGTGACACTCACTTATGCATGTCTAATCCCAGATGTGTAGTATATCAGAGGTTTTCTTCACCCAAGTAAGCACAAAGCCGTATTTCTGGCCTAAATGTGACACTTACTTATGCACGTCTAATCTCAGATGTGCACTATTTGAAACAGATGCATTTTTTTCACCCCAGTAAGGACAAAGCCAAATTTCTGGCCTAAATGTGACACTCACTTATGCACGTCTAATCCCAGATGTGCACTATATGAAACAGATGTATTTTTTTCACCCCAGTAAGCACAAAGCCGTATTTATGGCCTAAATTTCACACTCACTTATGCATGTCTAATCCCAGATGTGCAGTATATCAGAGGGTTTTTTCACCCCAGTAAGCACAAAGCCGTATTTCTGGCCTAAATGTGACACTCACTTATGCATGTCTAATCCCAGATGTGCAGTATATCAGAAGTTTTTTTTTACCCCAGTAAGCACAAAGCAGTATTTCTGGCCTTAATGTGACACTCACTTATGCACGGTTTGGTGGAGCCCAGCCCTCGCTCCACCAAACCTCTCATGCTGGCCTCCTCTGAACCTGCGGCTCCGTCCGGCCTCACTTATCTGGTGTCACAGTAGATTACATAAAAAAATAAAAATACATTTTGGCTGTAATAGAATAGCAGTCAGTTGCCTGCACGTGTGTGTGTTTCAGGCCCTGCCAGTGCACAGTGTCACACCAGTGCAACTCATATCTGGTGTCACAGTAGATTACATTAAAAAAACAACAACAATTTTGACTGTAGTAGAATAGCAGTCAGTTGCCTGCACGTGTGTGTGTTTCAGGCCCTGCAAGTGCATAGTGTCACCAGTGCAACTCATATCTGGTGTCACAGTAGATTACATTTAAAAAATATATATATTTTTGATTGTAATAGAATAGCAGTCAGTTGCTTGCACGCGTGTGTGTTTCAGGCCCTGCTAGTGCATAGAGTCACACCAGTGCAACTCATATCTGGTGTCACAGTAGATTACATAAAAAAAATATATATATTTTGACTGTAATAGAATAGCAGTCAGTTGCCTGCACGTGTGTGTGTTTCAGGCCCTGCCAGTGCACAGTGTCACACCAGTGCAACTTATATCTGATGTCACAGTAGATTCCATTTAAAAAAATAATAATTTTTTGACTTTAATAGAATAGCAGTCAGTTGCTTGCACGCGTGTGTGCTTCAGGCCCTGCAAGTGCATAGTGTCACCAGCGCAACTCATATCTGGTGTCACAGTAGATTATACTTTAAAAAAATATATAATTTTTGACTGTAATAGAATAGCAGAAAGGACCTTCAGTGCAGCAGGAGGTATTGTCACTGAGAAGAAAAGTCGCCTAGGTCAAAAAAGTCTAGCTTACCTCACCTTTATTAAGATGAATGAGGCATGGATCCCGAAGGGACTGACAGTGGGCGATACATTTGACTAAAAAAGGCCTGGTGATGAGATGAGCTGCCTTGGGCTAAAAATGGTCCACCCGCTGCTGTATGCTATCTCTGCATGCCGGATGACTTGCGTGACTTATCTGCCACCAACTAGGGTTCAAGCTGCAATGTTTTAGTGCACTTTCTGCCTGGAAAACATAATTTTTTTTGGCCGCTGCTACAGCAGCGGCTGCAGCAATATCTAATTTTTCTGGCATGTGTTCATGCCTCATTTTTCTGGCCTCTGGTGCTGCACTGTGGCAGCAAAAACAAAACAAAAAAAAGGCACATACATGTGTCAATTCCCCTTCGTGATTGTTACCTTGTTGTGGTGAAGGGGCTTGCGTATCACAATGAAGCGACCACCTCTATGAGTGTGTTGGCAATGTTGGCACACCCCAGATGATAAGGTCGTTGCTTCATTGTGAACAGACCAAAAGCGATCGGCTGGATAATTTTGCATAGAAAAAACATGAATTTTCTTTGTGATCATCTAAGGTGATCATTAAAGCCTACTAGGCCAACAATGGGCCCACACTGCAGAATCATTGTTTTCTGGGTCACTTAACTGTCACTGAACTACCTCACCACGACCATAGACTTTGAAAAACCCCCATAGCCTGCAATCTCCCAAACGTGCGCACGAGCACAGTCATCACTACACCAAGATTGACGCATAGAGGAATAAAATTTATGTCATGAGTGTATCAACTATTGACAACTCTTTGCGGTTGTCTAAAATCTATTCCATACATGTCCCCTGATAGGGGACGTAACAGGGATTAAACTGATAGGAATAGTACTACTTAACACACCACTCATATCTGGTTGCACAGTACATTGCAAGGCGTATGCGCAGTGCCCCAAATTGGAAGTAAGAGGACCGACCAAGCATCTTTTTCCATCTCCCGGTTCCTAAAATCTATTACATACACTGGCCCCTGATAGGGGTTGTAACAGGGGTTAAACTGATATGAATAGTACTACTTAACACACCACTCATATCTGGTGGCACAGTACATTGCAAGGCGTACGTGCAGTGCCCCAAATTGGAAGTAAGAGGACCGACCAAGCATCTTTTTCCATCTCCCGGTTCCGAAAATCTATTACATACACTGGCCACTGATAGGGGTTGTAACAGGGGTTAAACTGATATGAATAGTATTACTTAACACACCACTCATATCTGGTTGCACAGTACATTGCAAGGCATATGCGCAGTGCCCCAAATTGGAAGTAAGAGGACCGACCAAGCATCTTTTTCCATCTCCCGGTTCCTAAAATCTATTACATACACTGGCCCCTGATAGGGGTTGTAACAGGGGTTAAACTGATATGAATAGTACTACTTAACACACCACTCATATCTGGTGGCACAGTACATTGCAAGGCGTACGCGCAGTGCCCCAAATTGGAAGTAAGAGGACCGACCAAGCATCTTTTTCCATCTCCCGGTTCCTAAAATCTATTCCATACTTGTCCCCTGATAGGGAACGTAACAGGGATTAAACTGATAGGAATAGTACTACTTAAACACACCACTCATATTGGGATTGCACAGTACATTACACGGCGCACACGCAGTGCCCCAAATTGGAAGTAAGAGGACCAACCAAGCATCTTTTTCCATCTCCCGGTTCCTAAAATCTATTACATACACTGGCCCCTGAAAGGGGTTGTAACAGGGGTTAAACTGATATGAATAGTACTACTTAACACACCACTCATATCTGGTGGCACAGTACATTGCAAGGCGTACGTGCAGTGCTCCAAATTGGAAGTAAGAGGACCGACCAAGCATCTTTTTCCATCTCCCGGTTCCTAAAATCTATTACATACACTGGCCCCTGATAGGGGTTGTAACAGGGGTTAAACTGATATGAATAGTACTACTTAACACACCACTCATATCTGGTTGCACAGTACATTGCAAGGCGTATGCGCAGTGCCCCAAATTGGAAGTAAGAGGACCGACCAAGCATCTTTTTCCATCTCCCGGTTCCTAAAATCTATTACATACACTGGCCCCTGATAGGGGTTGTAACAGGGGTTAAACTGATATGAATAGTACTACTTAACACACCACTCATATCTGGTGGCACAGTACATTGCAAGGCGTACGCGCAGTGCCCCAAATTGGAAGTAAGAGGACCGACCAAGCATCTTTTTCCATCTCCCGGTTCCTAAAATCTATTCCATACTTGTCCCCTGATAGGGAACGTAACAGGGATTAAACTGATAGGAATAGTACTACTTAAACACACCACTCATATTGGGATTGCACAGTACATTACACGGCGCACGCGCAGTGCCCCAAATTGGAAGTAAGAGGACCGACCAAGCATCTTTTTCCATCTCCCGGTTCCTAAAATCTATTCCATACATGTCCCCTGATAGGGGACATAGCAGGGATTAAACTGATAGGAATAGTACTACTTAAACACACCACTCATATCTGGTGGCACAGTACATTGCAAGGCGTACGCGCAGTGCACCAAATTGGAAGTAAGAGGACCGACCAAGCATCTTTTTCCATCTCCCGGTTCCTAAAATCTATTCCATACACCGGCCCCTGATAGGGGACAAAACAGAGATTAAACTGTTAAGAACAGATTTTTTTTTATAAAAAAAAAAAAAAGAGGACAGCCTCTGCGGAGCTGGGTATTTTTTGGCCGCGCTACTGAACGCTCATGCACAATGGCTGTAGGCTCATGCATCCTTTTGCGGAGGTGACAAACCTGGTCAGTCAAACCCAAGGCAACATCATCGACCTCATCCCATATGCGTTTTTTCTGGAGCGTGCCCTGCGAAGAGTGCTGGATCAGGCCATAGATTAGCATGAAGAGGAAAAGTTGTGGTCATCAATCACCACCAGAAGCAGCCTTGTCGTCTTCGATTGCTGGACCTGTGGCAATGCAGAGAGAGGAGTCTGAAGAAGAGGAGTCAGAGGAGGAAGGTGGCTTTGAGGAGGTGGAAGACCAACCACATCAGGCGTCCCAGGGGGCTTGTTGTCACCTTTCAGGGACCCTTGGTGTTGTACGTGGTGGGTGGAGGAAGAGACCTTCAATGACGTCATTGAGGACAAGGAACGGGACATGGCTAGCTTGGTATCCAACCTTGTGCAAATGGGGAGTTTGCGGTTGTGCAAATGGACTGTTTGTGGTTGTTTGCGGTGCGTTAAACGGGGAGTTTGGTCTGTCACTGTGAAGCGGGCGTAACCCTTGCACTACCTGATCGATACAACATCATACCTGATCGTATACACACATTGGATGTTTTAAAGCACGTTATTCCAAACAATTTAGGAATGTTAGTTGATTTATGCCCTTTATGGATTAAAACCCGACTCTGCGTCAACTACGTAATTTTCCATGGGAGTTTTGCCATGGATCCCCCTCCGGCATGCCACAGTCCAGGTGTTAGTCCCCTTGAAACAACTTTTTCATCACTATTGTGGCCAGAAAGAGTCCCTGTGGGTTTTAAAATTCGCCTGCCTATTGAAGTCTATGGCGGTTCGCCCGTTCGCCAACATTTGCGAAAATTCGCGTTCGTCGTTCGCAAACTGAAAATTTTATGTTCGCGACATCTCTACCTATAATATGACAGTACATGAAATACCCCAGCTTAGTGCCCGCAGTTGAGCTAATGTCCCCATAATGTATGCCAGTATAAAATACCCCTATATAGTGCCCCAGTAAATGCCCTCATAGTGCTCCTCTCCCCCTTCCCCATAGTGTCCCCCATAATGTGCCAGTAAAAAATGCCCCTTCTTAGTGCCACCAGATGCACCAATAGTGCTCCACTCCCCCATAGGGCCCCCAAATAATGCCCCATAGTGCCGCTCTCCCCTATAATGCCTCCCATAATGTGCCGGTAAAAAATGTCCCCTTAGTGCCACCAGATGCCATAGTGCCCGCATAATGTGCCAATAAAAAAGGCCCCTTTAGAGCCCCAACTTCCCCATAGTGCCCCCAAATAATGGCCCTATAGTGCCAACAGATGCCCCATAGTGCCGCTCTCCCCTATAGTGCCCCGCATAATGTGCCAATAATAAAAAAAATCTTTATAGCCCCCATAGTGCTTCTCTCCCCCATGGTGCCCTCCCCATAATGTGCCAGTAAGAAATGCCCCCATAGAGCCCCCACAAAATAGGGAAATAAATGCCCCCAGAATGCCACCCCAAAAAAATGGGGCTGTAATAATTGCCAGCCCCCCCCCCCATAGTGCCAGCTCCCCCCATAGTGCCAGCTCTCCCTGCAAAGAAAAAAAAAACAAAAAACAAAAACGAATACTTACCTCCATCAGCAGCGATGTAATGCAGGCCTCTTCCGGCCTCTGTCCCCCGCTGTGTGCTGCCTGGCTCAGGCGGCGCGATGATAATGACGTCATCGCGCTGCCTGAGCCAGCCAATGATAGACTGCAGGCATTAGTGCCTGCGGTCTATCAGAAGAACAGCGAAGGGAGACGCCTCTCCTTCCCCTGCCCTGCCGCAGCATAGGCATCTGTATCGCTGTCCTGAATACGGAGATTATCTCCTACTGCCCGCCGCCACCACCGCCACCACAATTACATCCAGGGCTGCGCCGCCTGTACTGATCGGCAAGGCGGCCCTGAGGAATAAAAAATAAATAAAAATAATATTTATTTGTTAAAGATGGCCCAGCGGCTGTTTTTTTAGGGCGGCCTGGGGGTCAATTGCCTCCCTGCCCCTAAATATCTGAGAGGCTAAAGGATGCATTGGCCTTTCATGAAAATCCTGAGTTATTGGATGCAGCTATGTCCCTTGCTATAGGTATGGATCACTCTCAAGATAAACTATCATATAACATGGCGGCTTCCTCTGACACCTTGGGTGGAGAGACTCCTGAGTGATGAACCTTTGCAGTAAGGCGGAGATACGCCTGGGCCTACTTGCAAGAGTTTTAGTCATAAAAAGGGAGTATGTTTTTTTTCTGTGGAAAAAGGGGACATTTTGTTAATTTTTTTCCTTACGTTCAGCGTCAAGGTGAAAATAAAGAAAAAAAAAACCAAACATTTAATTCCCTTCTTACACTTGGTGGTGTCGGTGGGGAGTCAGAGAACTCACTTTTGTCAGTTACTGGTAGTACCCGATTTCTCCTGTCTGCCGAGGTGGGGCTAGAGTCCAAAACTGTGGGAATTGAGGTGTTTATTGAAAGCAGGCGTTAACCTAGTTGATGGTCAGTTCGTCCGTTTGCATGGGTTGACAACAAGTGCATTAGAGAAAAATATTTCTGTGTTTGCAATGGACTCCGCACCACTTAGAAATGTTTGTCAGAGATGGTGCAGGACATCCGTTTAAGAGTGGGTGATTTTCATCAGGAATCCATTTCGTGTTTTGTGCTGGAGGTTTTGCCTGCTCCGTTGGTTCTGGGTTTACCATGGTTGAGCAAACATAAGCTTACCATTGACTGGCAAGCGAGACAGATTCTTGATTGGAGTGTTAATTGCATGGACAACTGTCTTAATACATCTCTTTCTGCCTTGACCACTAAAGCTGTTCTCTCTTAGTGATGAGCGGCAGGGGCTATATTCGAATTTGCGATATTTCACAAATATTTTGTAGAATATTCGTCATATATTTGCGAATTCAAGAATTCAAAATTATTTTATTGAATGCGAAAAATCGGCAATGTAAAAATCGTTTAATGCAAATTTGTAACGAGGGATACAGGCGTGGGTCACTCTGGCTACATTTTTCAAGCTGCTAGTTTCATGAGTTTCTCCTGAGACTGGAGAAAGTGGTTGGCACAGCAGAACATTACAATAGCTTTATATGCAGATAGAGTCAAGTGCTCCAATATATTCATGATTGTGCTAATCGGCAGTGGTTAGAATATTTTTTTGCACTACGTGCGACTTCACATTTTAGCAGGTCTGACTACTGATTGGTGCACTAAGTATTGTTGTGAACTTGACATTGCTTCCTTATCATTGGCACACAAGCAAGAAGCAGAGAGGAATCATGTGTTCAGATGGAATAAAAAGCTGAATGCTCAATATAATGAACACATAGCAGTATATTCTAAATACTCGCAAATTTTCGAAGTGGCGATATTCGCGATAAAAAATCGCTATTCGAATATTCACGCTCAACACTCTTCCCTCTTTCATTTCTGATTTTTCTGATGTATTTTCTGAGAGGGATTGCCAGGGTTTACCCCCACACCAGGAATATGATTGTCCTATCAATCTTTTTCCCGGAGCGAAGTTGCCCAAATCTAGGTTATATAACCTTTCTGAACCTGAAAGAGAGGCCATGTGAGAGTATATTGCCGAGAGATTGGATAAGGGACATATTAGACTGTCTAAGTCCCCAGTGGCAGCAGGATTTTTCTTTGTAAAAAAGAAAGACGGTACTCTTAGGTCATGTCTGGACTTTTGTGAGTTCAATCCGATTACAGTCCGTGATCCATACCCCCTTCCTTTGATTTCTGACTTGTTTAATAGTGGTGAGTGGCATAAGCTATATTTGTTTTCGTGATATTTCGCAAATTTTTCACAATACATTTGTGAATTCTAAAATTCATGATCTCGTCATTATTTTCACGATTGAGCAAATCGGCACTAATGATGCACATATTTTTTGTGCAATACATGCAATTTCACATTTTGTCAGGTCTGAGAAGATATTACTGATAGGTGCACTAAGTATTATTGTGACATCACAGCACTATGTCTGTAGCATGTATGTATGGACAGCAGAGAAACAGTAATTCCTATCACACTACCTAACACCCTGCACTAAAACCTATCAGCTACAGTATATCAGTATCTAACCTACACTGACTATCTCCCACTAACTATCTGTATTATATATATGAGCAAACTATCTAATGTAATTAAATAAGGATCCAGATGACTCAGCAAAGCACAGAGCACAGCAATGTCGACTCACTGCTTTCTCTCTCTCAGAACTGCAAAAAACATTAGAAAATGGCTGCTGGGGAGTTTCTATATAGTAAAGGGGTAGGCAAATTCCCTATTGGTTGCTAGAGATGTTGCTAAGCTCTGACAAAGATAGTGCAGGCTTCTCATTGGCCCACAAGCAAGAAGGGAGGTTACTGATGAAAAATTATCTAGAATATTCGCGATTAGAATATTTGCAATCAACACTATTGTTTAACCAGATTGTTGGTGCCAAGGTGTTCTCCAAGTTGGACATAAGGGGGGCATATAATCTGGTCAGGATCAAGGAAGGTGATGAATGGAAGATGGCGTTTAATACCCCAGAGGGTCATTTTGAGAGTCTGCTCATTCCGTTTGGGTTAACTAATGCTCCTGCGGTGTTCCAGCATTTTGTTAATTATATGTTTCTTCATCTGGTGGGGAGGTTTGTTGTTGTGTATCTGGATGACATACTAATTTATTCTCCAGATATGGATACTCATCAGGATCATGAGAGACAGGTGTTACAGATCCTAAGAGAGAATAAATTGTATGCTAAGATGGAGAAGTGTGTATTTGAAGTTCAGGAAGTGCAATTCCTGGGTTACCTACTCTCATCTTCAGGTTTTCGTATGGATCCAGAGAAGGACTATGCTGTGTTGGACTGTGATCGACCCGAAAATCTGAAAGTGCTTATTCGGTTTTTGGGATTCACCAACTACTACCGTAAATTCATTTTGAACTACTCGACTGTGGTTAAACCTTTAACGGACAAGACTAGGAAAGGTTCGGATGTCCCAGTCTGGACTGATGCAGCAATACAAGCTTTTTCTGCGGTGAAGGAATGTTTTGCTTCTGCTCCTATACTGGTGCAACCTGATGTGTCACAGCCATTCATTGTAGAAGTTGACGCATCCGAGGTAGGGGTAGGAGCAGTCTTGTCGCAGGGTCCTTCACCTAGTAAATGGTGCCCATGTGCATTCTTCTCTAAAAAAACTCTCGGCTGCAGAAAGGAATTATGACGTGGGTAAAAGAGAGTTACTGGCCATTAAGTTGGCTTTTGAGGAGTGGCATCATTGGTTGGAAGGAGCAATCCATCCTATTACTGTGCTCACTGATCTGGCTTGGAGTCCGCTAAACGGCTGAACCAAAGGCAGGCCAGATGGTCGTTATTTATTACCAGATTTAATTTCATTGTCACCTATCACCCTGGGGTTAAGAACGTCAAAAGCCGATGCTGATTCGGAAGATCCTGGTCCGATATTGTCTGAAGAGGTAGTTATATCCGACCTTGAGGCAGAGATTTTAGAGGCCCAGGGAGATGCACTGGAATTTTGTCTTCCGGGGAAGTTGTTTGTTCCTTCTGAATTACATCACAAGGTGTTCGAGGAACATCACTGTACAGTTCTCACAGGACACCATGGGAGCAGATCCACTGACAATCTCATCTATCATAGATTCTGTTGGCTGGGGTTGTGTAAGTGTGTTGAGGACAATGTGTCTGCTTTTAGTACTTGTGCACGTGCTGAGGTGACACATACTCAGCCTTCCGGATCTTTACTTCCGTTGCCCATCGAGTCCCGACCTTGGACTCATTTATCCATGTATTTTATCATTTGCACAGGTGGAAATTACATGGTATTCATTCAAATGTGGTGTCTGATAGGGGGACTCAGTTTGTTTCCAATTTCTAGAAAATTCTGCACTCATCTGGGGGTACAATTGCCCTCATATTCAGCCTTTCATCCTTAGTTGAACGGACAGACTGAACACACTAATCAGAATTTGGAGTCTTATTTGAGATGTTTTGTCTTGGAGAACCAGGAGTTGTCTTCATTTTTGTCTTTAGCCAAGTTTGCCATAAATAACTGTAGACAGGAGTCCACTGATAAGTCGCCATTTTTTGGGGCATATGGGTTCCACCTGCAATTTGGCACATTTTCTGATATGGAGACTACTAGTATACCTGAAGAGGAACAATTTTCCTCTTCTTTGTCATCTATTTGGCGGAAAATTCAAAATAATCAGAAAAAAAAAATGGGCAACAAGTATAAACATATGGCTGACAAGAGAAGTATGAATGGTCCAGATCTGAGAGTGGGTGAATCTATGTGGCTGTCAACAAGAAACATTAAGTTGAAAGTGCCTTCTTGGAAGTTGGGTCCAAGGTTTATTGGTCCATATAAGATCGCTGCCATAATTAACCCGGTAGCCTTTCGTCTTGAACTTCCTCAGGCTTTGAAAATTCATAATGTCTTCCATAAGTTGTTGTTGAAGAGATATGTCGAACCAGTTGAAGCGTCCTCCTTGCCTCCCGCTCCTGTCCTGGAGGACGGTAATCTGGAATTTCAGACCGCCAGGAGAGTGGACTCCCGAATTCTCCATAGATCCTTCCAGTATCTCGTTCACTGGAAGAATTACCAGAGGAGAGGATGTGGGTTCCAGCAGCCGAAGTTAATGCTAGTCGTCTGGTGAAAGCCTTTCACAGAGCTCTTCTAGATAAAGTTGGTCCTGGGTGTCTGGAGGCCACCCGTTGAAGGGGGGGTACTGTCACGGTCTCTCCCGTGACAGGGGTCAGAAGATCTAAGAGATTGGCTGCACGTGAAGTGATCTGACAGCCTCTTTGGTTTCACTTGTTTCTATGTTGTTGCTGGTTATGACCACACCTCTTGTCTCAGGTGTAGCTTAAGTGGTCATTCCAACTCCTCTATTTAGTCTGGTCTCACCCATTAGTGACGGCCTTGCGGTTCGCCCGGCCTTGCGGTTCGCGATCAGACGAACATGCAAACATATGACGATGTTTGCACACGCCATATTCTTTTCCACTGTGCCAAACTTTGACCCATGTGTATAACAGTACAGACTATAACCCGTCTGAAGGTATTGATTTGTATAAGGTGGCAAAATCTAGCACTTAAATTCACAGGCTACCACCCTTAAAACTTAGCTTTTAATATGTATCTAAAATATACACAAAAGACCCTCCAACATAGAACAAAATAATGAACAAACATAAAAAATGGAGCAATAGCACTGGGTTAGTACTTGATAATAGGGTTAGTGTGTAGCAGTCATGGGGCCTAGTAATAAGCTATGGGCTCTCTCCCTATAGCTGACCCTCTCACTAGTTATGCCCTGCCTATAAACGGAATAGCCGCCCCGATTGGGGTGATACCGTATCAGGAACCTCCTGGATACCCTAGGATGGCACTGATTAGGGATGTCCCTAATAGCTGATATATGCTATCCTAATAATAAACCATTATTGGGATACCTAGTGACTAATTGTAAAAAATAAATATACTATGAAAGATATATATAAATATTATAAGACAAAAGATCCAGAGATAGGTAATGTAATAATCAATCCATCTCCTGACTGTGATCATAAATTCTCATTGTCAATAATCAAATAGCACAAAGAAACCATCCTCTCGTATAGCAGAGTGTTTCGCGTCAACCAAAATTGGTGACCCCAATATCCCTTAAATAATCAAGAACATTAGGGTGCCATCTAAATTCATGACCCCTCGTCCCAATGCGTTTCACCCTTGTTGTCTTTGGGTTCCTCAGGGGACAAATTACATACAGAATGATAGGGGTATAAGTAGTGCCTTAATATTCAAATGATATTTGAAATGATAGTATATGACATTGATAGAAAATTGTCTACTTGCGTATCATAGACGTGGGTAGTATACCCGATATTTTCCTATAAAGCCTCCAACTCACATTAAAGTAGTATACATTCACATTCAGTACTTTCATAATTAGGTACCTGGTTACAGCTGGCCTCTGATTGTGACATACAGTCAAGTCCATAAATATTGGGACATCGACACAATTCTAAAATTTTTGGCTCTATACACCACCACAATGGATTTGAAATGAAACAAACAAGATGTGCTTTAACTGAATACTGTCAGCTTTAATTTGAGGGTATTTACTTCAAAATCAGGTGAACGGTGTAGGAATTACAACAGTTTGCATATGTGCCTCCCACTTGTTAAGGGGCCGAAATTAATAGGATATTTGGCTTCTCAGCTGTTCCATGGCCAGGTGTGTGTTATTCCCTCATTATCCCAATTACAGTGAGCAGATAAAAGGTCCATAGTTCATTTCAAGTGTGCTATTTGCATTTGGAATCTGTTGCTGTCAACTCTCAAGATGAGATCCAAAGAGCTGTCACTATCAGTGAAGCAAGCTAGCTAGGCTGAAAAAAAATAAAAAAAACATCAGAGAGATAGCAAAAACATTAGGTTTGGCCAAAATAACTGTTTGGAACATTCTTAAAAAGAAGAAACGCATCGGTGAGCTCAGCAACACCAAAAGACCCGGAAAACCACAGAAAACAACTGTGGTGGATGACTAAAGAATTATTTCCCTGGTGAAGAAAACACCCTTCACAACAGTTGGCCAGATCAAGAACACTCTCCAGGAGGTAGGTGTATGTGTGTCAAAGTCAACAATGAAGAGAAGACTTCACCAGAGTGAATACAGAGGGTTCACCACAAGATGTAAACCATTGGTGAGCCTCAAAAACAGGAAGGCCAGATTAGAGTTTGCCAAATGACATCTAAGAAAGCCTTCACAGTTCTGGAACAACATCCTATGGGCAGATGAGACCAATATCAACTTGTACCAGAGTGATGGGAAGAGAAGAGTATGGAGAAGGAAAGGAACTTCTCATGATCCTAAGCATACCACCTCATCAGTGAAGCATGATGGTGGTAGTGTCATGGTGTGGGCATGTATGGCTGCCAATGGAACTGGTTCTCTTGTATTTATTGATGATGTGACTGCTGACAAAAGCAGCAGGATGAATTCTGAAGTGTTTCGGGCAATATTATCTGCTCATATTCAGCGAAATGCTTCAGAACTCATTGGACGGCGCTTCACAGTGCAGATGGACAATGGCCCAAAGCATACTGCCAAAGCAACCAAAGAGTTTTTTAAGGGAAAGAAGTGAAATGGTATGGAATGGCCAAGTCAATCACCTGACCTGAATCCGATTGAGCATTCATTTTACTTGCTGAAGACAAAACTGAAGGGAAAATGCCCCAAGAACAAGCAGGAACTGAAGATAGTTTTCAGTAGAGGCCTGGCAGAGCATTACCAGGGATGAAACCCAGCACCTGGTGATGCCTATGCATTCCAGACTTCAGGCTGCAATTGACTGCAAAGGATTTGCAACCACATATTAAAAAGTGAAAGTTTGATTTATGATTATTATTCTGTCCCATTACTTTCGGTCCCTTAACCAGTGGGAGGCACATATGCAAACTGTTGTAATTCCTACACCGTTTACCTGATTTGGATGTAAATAAAGCTGACAGTCTGCATTTAAAGCACATCTTGTTAGTTTCATTTCAAATCCATTGTGGTGGTGTATAGAGCCAAAAATGTTAGAATTGTGTCGATGTCCCAATATTTATGGACCTGACTGTATAAAGAGACGTATATATCCAATACAGATAATATTGCCGGGGTCCGGTATTAAAGGCAACTTAGTGGTGCTTCAAATGTATCTCAGCCGACTTATAGTTGATATATATATACAGTCAGATCCATAAATATTGGGACATCGACACAATTCTAACATTTTTGGTTCTATACACCACCACAATGGATTTGAAATGAAACGATCAAGATGTGCTTTAACTGCAGACTGTCAGCTTTAATTTGAGGGTATTTACATCCAAATCAGGTGAATGGTGTAGGAATTACAACAGTTTGCATATGTGCCTCCCACTTGTTAAGGAACCAAAAGTAATGGGACAGAATAATAATCATAAATCAAACTTTCACTTTTTAATACTTGGTTGCAAATCCTTCGCAGTCAATTACAGCCTGAAGTCTGAAACGCATAGACATCACCAGACACTGGGTTTCATCCCTGGTGATGCTCTGCCAGGCCTCTACTGCAACTGTCTTCAGTTCCTGCTTGTTCTTGAGGCATTTTCCCTTCAGTTTTGTCTTCAGCAAGTTAAATGCATGCTCAATCGGATTCAGGTCAGGTGATTGACTTGGCCATAGCATAACATTCCACTTCTTTCCCTTAAAAAACTCTTTGGTTACTTTTGCAGTATGCTTTGGGTCATTGTCCATCTGCACTGTGAAGCGCCGTCCAATGAGTTCTGAAGCATTTGGCTGAATATGAGCAGATAATATTGCCCGAAACACTTCAGGATTCATCCTGCTGCTTTTGTCAGCAGTCACATTATCAATAAATACAAGAGAACCAATTCCATTGGCAGCCATACATGCCCACGCCATGACACTACCACCACCATGCTTCACTGATGAGGTGGTATGCTTAGGATCATGAGCAGTTCCTTTCCTTCTCCATACTCTTCTCTACCCATCACTCTGGTACAAGTTGATCTTAGTCTCATCTGTCCATAGGATATTGTTCCAGAACTGTGAAGGCTTTTTTAGATGTCGTTTGGCAAACTCTAATCTGGTCTTCCTGTTTTTGAGGCTCACCAATGGTTTACATCTTTTGGTGAACCATCTGTATTCACTCTGGTGAAGTCTTCTCTTGATTGTTGACTTTGACACACACACACACCTACCTCCTGGAGAGTGTTCTTGATCTGGCCAACTGTTGTGAAGGGTGTTTTCTTCACCGGGGAAAGAATTCTTCGGTCATCCACCACAGTTGTTTTCCGTGGTCTTCCGGGTCTTTTGGTGTTGCTGAGCTCACCAGTGCGTTCTTTCTTTTTAAGAATGTTCCAAACAGTTGTTTTGGCCACACCTAATGTTTTTGCTATCTCTCTGATGGGTTTGTTTTGGTTTTTCAGCCTAATGATGGCTTGCTTCACTGATAGTGACAGCTCTTTGGATCTCATCTTGAGAGTTGACAGCCACATATTCCAAATGCAAATAGCACACTTGAAATGAACTCTGGACCTTTTATCTGCTCATTGTATTTGGGATAATGAAGGAATAACACACACCTGGCCATGGAACAGCTGAGAAGCCAATTGTCCCATTACTTTTGGTCCCTTCACAAGTGGGAGGCACATATGCAAACTTTTATAATTCCTACATCGTTCACCTGATTTGGATGTAAATACCCTCAAATTAAAGCTGACAGTCTGCAGTTACAGCACATCTTGTTTGTTTCATTTTAAATGCATTGTGGTGGTGTATAGAGCCAAAAATGTTAGAATTGTGTCGATGTCCCAATATTTATGGACCTGACTGTATATACACTCACCTAAAGAATTATTAGGAACACCATACTAATACAGTGTTGGACCCCCTTTTGCCTTCAGAACTGCCTTAATTCTACGTGGCATTGATTCAACAAGGTGCTGATAGCATTCTTTAGAAATGTTGGCCCATATTGATAGGATAGCATCTTGCAGTTGATGGAGAGTTGAGGGATGCACATCCAGGGCACGAAGCTCCCGTTCCACCACATCCCAAAGATGCTCTATTGGGTTGAGATCTGGTGATTGTGGGGGCCATTTTAGTACAGTGAACTCATTGTCATGTTCAAGAAACCAATTTGAAATGATTCGAGCTTTGTGACATGGTGCATTATCCTGCTGGAAGTAGCCATCAGAGGATGGATACATGTTATCATTCTGTTTACGCCAAATTCGGACTCTACCATTAGAATTTCTCAACAGAAATCGAGACTCATCAGACCAGGCAACATTTTTCCAGTCTTCAACAGTCCAATTTTGGTGAGCTTGTGCAAATTGTAGCCTCTTTTTCCTAATTGTAGTGGAGATGAGTGGTACCCGGTGGGGTCTTCTGCTGTTGCAGCCCATCCGCCTCAAGGTTGTGCGTGTTGTGGCTTCACAAATGCTTTGCTGCATACCTTGGTTGTAATGAGTGGTTATTTCAGTCAACGTTGCTCTTCTGTCAGCTTGAATCAGTCGGCCCATTCTCCTCTGACCTCTAGCATCCACAAGGCATTTTTGCCCACAGGACTGCCGCATACTGGATGTTTTTCCCTTTTCACACCATTCTTTGTAAACCCTAGAAATGGTTGTGCGTGAAAATCCCAGTAACTGAGCAGATTGTGAAATACTCAGACCGGCCCGTCTGGCACCAACAACCATGCCACGCTCAAAATTGCTTAAATCACCTTTCTTTCCCATTCTGACATTCAGTTTGGAGCTCAGGAGATTGTCTTGACCAGGAGCACCCCCCTAAATGCATTGAAGCAACTGCCATGTGATTGGTTGACTAGATAATTGCATTAATGAGAAATAGAACAGGTGTTCCTAATAATTCTTTAGGTGAGTGTATATGGGCCCAATAGATATGAGCAGACTGCCAATATGTTATGATGCAATATACAAAAGGATCAAGATGGTATAAATAAATGACCAAGTTTAATATATATCCTATAAGGTCGACCCTACTCTGTCAAAGCAGAGACTAAAGCAGGGGCAAAGACAGTAATCATTGTTACTCCAGTGTTTTATAAGAGCTAAAATACCTGTAAAGCAGTCTGTCCATATGAGTGCGGTGTCTGCAGTAGTACAGAGCGTCGGTATGCTGTGTCCAGCGCTTTAAAATGGCCCCTGGCTGATGACATCACTAGGTCACATGATCGGGATCCGATCATGTGACCAGTCACATGATCGCAGGTCTTCAAAGGTCTACTGCAGACTCCGGGAGGCTGTCAGATGCCGCACACATATGGACAGACTGCTTTACAGGTATTTTAGCTCTTATAAAACACTGGAGTAACAATGATTACTGTCTTTGCCCCTGCTTTAGTCTCTGCTTTTCTATCAATGTCATATACTATCATTTCAAATATCATTTGAATATTAAGGCACTACTTATACCCCTATCATTCTGTATGTAATTTGTCCCCTGAGGAACCCAAAGACAACACGGGTGAAACGTGTTGGGATGAGGGGGTCATCAATTTAGATGGCACCCTAATGTTCTTGTATTTAAGGGATATTGGTGTCACCAATTTTGGTTGACGCGAAACACTCTGCTATACGAGAGGATGGTTTCTTTGTGCTATTTGATTATTGACAATGAGAATTTATGATCACAGTCAGGAGATGGATTGATTATTACATTACCTATCTCTGGATCTTTTCTCTTATAATATTTATATATATCTTTCATAGTATATTTGTTTTTGTTTTTTTGCAATTTGCAATTAGGTATCCTAATAATGGTTTATTAATAGGATAGCATATATCAGCTATTAGGGGCATCCCTAATCAGGGCCATCCTAGGGTATCCAGGAGGTTCCTGATACGGTATCACCCCTATCGGGGCGGCTATTCCGTTTATAGGCAGGGCATAACTAGTGAGAGGGTCAGCTATAGGGAGAGAGCCCATAGCTTATTACTAGGCCCTATCCCTGCTACACACTAACCCTATTATCAAGTACTAACCCAGCGCTATTGCTTCATTTTTTATGTTTGTTCATTATTTTGTTCTATGTTGGAGGGTCTTTTGTGTATATTTTAGATAAATATTAAAAGCTAAGTTTTAAGGGTGGTAGCCTGTGAATTTAAAGGGAACCTGTCACCGGGATTTTGTGTATAGAGCTGAGGACATGGGTTGCTAGATCACCGCTAGCACATCTGTAATACCCAGTCCCCGTAGCTCTGTGTGCTTTTATTGTGTAAAAAAACCCGATTTGATACATATGCAAATTAGCATAAAAGAGTCATATCTTACTTATGTGACCAGAGAAGAGTCATATTTTCAAGCTCTGACTCATCTCAGGTTAATTTGCATATGTATCAAATCGTTTTTTTTTTTACACAATAAAAGCACACAGAGCTTTGGGGACTGGATATTGCGGATGTGCTAGCGGCCATCTAGCAACCCATGTCCTCAGCTCTATACACAAAATCCACGTGACAGGTTCCCTTTAAGAATTTTGATCCATGACACATCCATCAGGTGGGACAGGACAACCAATTGAGACGTTACAGCACATTGGTACACCCCTACCCTATAACAGAACCCAATCTGGCTGCCATTTTACATTCTGTATATTGTCAGTGTAGGGAGAGGTTGCTTTGTGGAGCAGGGACAAGCTGTTAGGGACAGCAAATGCTAGCTAATAGAGCCGCAAAAGTCCTTTTAAGGACTGGTATAGGTGTGCTATCGATAGGTGTGATATACAGAGGGGTGTGATATACTTATAATATACTTTCTAACATAGAAAGTATATTATAGCGCATTTGTACTTTGCAGCAGTTGTGTGCGGTTCTGCTGCGATACGGCAGCTATATAGAGGGACAAACGCTATTGGAACAACTAATTGCAACGGCTGTGATATACCAGTTGCCCCCCAAAAATACAGCTTGAGGCAGGGGTGTGATATACCTATAATATACTTTATATGTAGTGCAGTTGAAGAGGAGGAGGAGGAGGATGGTGGCGGGGGAGGAGGAGGAGGAGCAAGAAGAGCAGACTTAAAACTTTTCGGGGATCCATGGTGTTGTCCGTGGTTGACGGAGTAGACCGAGGACGACATTCTCCATGAGCAGGAGCCAGGACGCTCCACTACTTCCAATTTAGCAATTTAGTGCAAATGGGGGCCTTCATGCTCCAGTGTCTGCAGAGGGACACCCGTATAAAAAGCATAAAGGGCAAGGACCAGTACTGGGTGGCAACGTACTTAGACTTAGAGAGGGCTGTAAAATGCAGCATTTCCAGGCTTTGCTGTGAGACATGCTGCATTCTGCTGTTGCGGGCGCTGGCAGAAGAATATCCACCCACAGCGAAACAGGTGTGGGCACCAATCCTACCGTGCCTAAAAGAAGAGGGCGGTTTTAAGATGTGTTGGTCAGTATGGATATGAGATCATTCTTGCAATCAACCCATCGACAGCCGCCCTCCGGATCCAGCCTTAGGGAATGCCTAGACAGACAGGTGTCCGACTACATCGGGTTAATGGCCGATGTGGACGTTCTGAGAAGCGAGGAACCCCTGGACTATTGGGTGTGCAGGCTTGACCTGTGGCCAGAGCTGGCACAATTTTCCATGGAACTTTTGGCTTGCCCCTCGTCGAGTGTCCTGTCCGAAAGGACGTTCAGCGCAGTAGGGGGGATCCTGACCGATAATTGCACTCGCCTAGCTAACAACAGTGTGAGCTTCCTTACATTTCTAAAAATTAATGAGGCATGGATCTTGGAGGAATTCAACACCTGTGACGACCACATGTAATTGAAGCCCACACATATCCGCCTCCACCCAAAACAAATAATGATCCCTGTCTTATGTATATACAGCAGCATAAAATGCCTTTTCTGTCAGGTGAATGCCTAATTTTTGGGGCCTCTAGACCAGTGGCCTACAGTGAAATTTTTATCAAGTGACCGCCTAATGTACCTCCAGCCACAGAATCACAAGTTCTTTTGTGTCAGGTGAATGCCTAATTTTTGGGGCCTCTACTCCAGTGGCCTACAGTAACATTTTTATCCAGTGACCGCCTTATGTACCTTCAGCCACATCAGCCAAAGTTCTTTTCTGTCCGGTGAATGCCAAATTTTTGGGGCCTGTACTCCAGTAACATTTTTATCCAGTGACCGCCTAATGTACCTCCAGCCACAGAATCACAAGTTCTTTTGTTTTAGGTGAATGACAAATTTTGGGGACCAGTACGCCAGTGGCCTACAGTAAAATATTTACCCAGTTACCGCCTAATGTACCTCCAGCCACAGAATTATAAGGCCTCTTTCACACGGGCGTTGCGGGAAAAAGTGCGGGTGCGTTACGGGAACACCCGCGATTTTTCCGCGCGAGTGCAAAATATTGTAATGCGTTTTGCACTCGCGTGAGAAAAATCACGCGTGTTTGGTATCCAAACCCGAACTTCTTCAGTGAAGTTCGGGCTTGGGATCGGTGTTCTGTAAATAGTATTATTTTCCCTTATAACATGGTTATAAGGGAAAATAATAGCATTCTGAATACAGAATGCATAGTAAAACAGCGCTGGAGGGGTTAAAAAAAAATAAAAAAAAATTTAACTCACCTTAGTCCACTTGTTCGCGGGCCGGCATCTCCTTCTGGCTTCATCTGATCTCTGTGCAGCAACAGGACCTGTGGTGACGTCATTCTGGTCATCACATGGTAAGTCACATGATCTTTTACCGTGATCATGTGACGTACCATGTGATGACCGGAGTGACGTCATCAAAGGCCCTTGAGCTATAATTAATGCTCACCACAGGTCCTATTCAGTAAAGGGGACAGGAGGAGATTCAGACATCGCGATCAAGTGGATTAAGGTGAGTTAAATGATTTTTTATTTTTTTTAACCCCTCCAGCGCTGTTTTACTTTGCATTCTGTATTCAGAATGCTATTATTTTCCCTTATAACCATGTTATAAGGGAAAATAGTAATGATCGGGTCTCCATCCCGATCGTCTCCTAGCAACCATGCGTGAAAATCGCACCGCATCCGCACTTGCTTGCGGATGCTTGCGATTTTCACGCAACCCCATTCATTTCTATGGGGCTTGCGTTACGTGAAAAACGCACAAAGAAGAGCATGCTGCGATTTTCACACAACGCACAAGTGATGCGTGAAAATCACTGCTCATGTGAACAGCCCCATAGAAATGAATGGGTCAGGATTCCGTGCGGATGCAATGCGTTCACCTCCCGCAACACATCCGCGCGGAAATCTCGCCCGTGTGAAAGGGGCCTTAGTTCTTTTGTGTCAGTTGAATGCCTACTTTTTGGGGCCTAATGTACCTCTAGCCACATCAGCCAAAGTTATTTTCTGTCCAGTGAATGACAAATTTTTGGGGCCTCTACTCCAGTTGTCTACAGTTCTATTCTTATCTAGTAATCGCCTAATGTACTTCCAGCCATAGAATCACAAGTTCTTTTCTGTCCGTTAATTGTGATGGCTTGTCGCTGCGTGTCTCAAACGTGATGTGGCTTCAGTTCACACAGAATAAAGTGTGATATACAGTATGTGAGGCCGTGCGTTTTCTTAAGCACAACTTATCATAGGTATTATCACTCTCCCTCAGAGGAGTCGAGTCTGACAGACGTCTTCTATTTTAAAACATCCTATGAAACATCAGAGAAGGTGCATTGATGGTGAAGCACCGTTTATACAATCCCAGCTGTAACTTCACAAGCATACTCACAAGCACAGACAGAATGTAGGCACATCAGGTAAATAGAAATCTACTTTGTTTTTCTGTTCCTGTCTTTGATGTTGTCGTAATCCTAAGGATATCAAAAATCCCTCCCCATAGTGAAGTACCGTAAGTCACAGTAGATATAAATACATTTATTATACTCACAAAGGTCCTTTAAAACAAGCATATAATATAAAAACTCCCGCGTCCTCTCATCGACTCTCCTCGAATCCTCTGTGGGAGAGGAAGAGTGATAATACCTGTGATAAGTTGTGCTGAAGAAAACGCGTGGCCTCCTATATATCGCCTAATTTTTGGGGCCTGTACTGGCCGACAGTAACGTTTTTTAGCCAGTGACCGCCTAATCTACCTCCAGCCACATAATCACAAGTACTTTTCTGTCAGGTGAATGCCTAATTTTTGGGGCACGTAATCCCGTGGCATAAAATAAAAAATTTCTAGGCTCTAGCATGGCATATTTTTGAGAGTTTCCCTTTAAGACGCATAAAAATGGCCCCTGATTAAAATACATATTTTTTTCTGGGAATGATTGCCAATGATCCCCCTTTGGTATATAAGTGTCTGTGTTGTGGAACTATTTGTGTACTTCTAGTAATTGTTTGCTGGCTGCAAATAAGACCTGAAGGTTTTTCAGATTTGCCTGCCATTAAAGTGAATAGGGCCCGCTGTGAATACGCGGTTCTCGAATCGTCCCGGCCGATGTTCGTCCATCACTACCCCCCGTTATGCTATGCGGTTCATAGCTCCTTTCTGGTTGTGGAAGTGCTGGTGTTTGGTTCTCCTCTGAGTTCCTGCTCATCCGCAGGAATGTTCAGAGTTAATTGTCTTTTTCCTATTTCTGGTTTGTTGTATTCCCCTATCTTTTGGTATTAGGCCTTAGGGAGTCTCCTGTTCCTTCAGCTGGGAAGGAACAGGTCATATTTTGTCCTGACACTATTTCCAGGGCCCTTGAGGGTCAGATAGGGCTTTAGGTTTCTGCGTATGAACGTTCCTACCATCGAGGTCTGTTCATACTGATAGTATTCAGGGCGGTTTAGGGATTCACTAGGTGGTGATCTTTCCCCTTTCCCTAGTTTCCAGGCCTAGTACCTCTTCCCTTCCCTCCTGTGTTCGGTGTGGAGATTGCCACCCACACTGTGCCGTGACACATTATGGCTCTAGGCCAAAAAGCAGTAAAACTCTCATAATAGTGAAGATACAATATTATTCTGTTCTAGAGATTATGTAAACATGCAAGCAACAGCATGAGAAAAATTGAATATGAAAATAAAACTTGGTCCAAAACTGACCAAATAACTGAAGTGTAGTAAATGTTAGCGTTAAGTATAAAGAACTTACTTGTGCAGTGACCCAAGATTCTACTGTAGAGTGAAAAAGCATTCTCCTTTAACACCATCTGCTGATTCCACATAGAATGCTAGAGAGCCAGTTCTGTTACACGCTGATGTAAGTAGTGGGCCCATGACAGAGTGGAGAGGTTGTCAGCAGTAAGTTTGTGTGGACTTCACTATTTATTTTTCCTTTCTTCTGATCCGTCACAAGAACAACCCCCAAAAAACTAATCCTAGTGTAATTACTTATGTAAAACACAAGGCGTAAAACCAAATGCATGAAAAAATCGAGCTCTATTTCACCCCAATTACAGAATCAAGGTTTAAGGGAATTACTTATGCAAAAAACAATGTGAACACCCCAAAATCAGTAGTATTAGACTGCAATTGCACCATCCCAAAATCATCAAACATCCCAAAATCAGTAGTATAAAGCCTCATTCACACGTCAGTGTTTCATGGACGTGTGATGTACGTGTTCTCCACAGACAGCACACGTCTCCATTCATTTTAATGTGTTATGGGGATTCGCTCTGGTAGACAGGGTGTGCGGACGCAGTACAGAGGCAAATTACCAGTTCTTAAAGGGGTTATCCCATCTTTTGAAGTCTGCCTAATTGTGTAGTTTTTGACACCAGTATCAACTTACCCAATAGAAGTTATTAGAGATTCGTCCTCCCTTCTTATATATTTGACCTTCTTTTGTAGCCTTGTTTACTGCCGGTCGTTATAGGTTACGGCCACCCCAGCAACATCTGAGCATTTGTCGCGCTTGCACGCTATCCTCTTCTTTTTTTTTACGCAGCCCGATTTTCGCGCCTGCGCGGTGAATTCCTTTAGTTCGTCCTGTGTTTTTTTTGCAGAGAACTCTCTGCGCCTGCGCGCTTGTTAGTTCTCCTGTGCTTGTAGCTGCGGCGGCTGAGCGAATGATTTCCTGCTCACACGGGAGCGCGCATGCCAAACAAGGAGGCAGAGTCAGTAAACGCCCCCCTGACTGAGCAGTTTCTCGGCATGGAAATGAGAAGGTGGGATAACTGTGTTTATTCACACATAAAGCAGAAAAAAAAATGTCACTTTGCAGTCTTGGTGTTAGTTCACACACAATGGAAAGTCCAGATAGGAAAAAATCAGCTTGTTGGCAGTTCTGCCTCCAGCAGTCCATAGCAGGCTTTTAGGGGTCCCGTTTCCTTTACAGACAGGTCTCAGCCCTCCAGCACGGCACAAGCCTCAGATCCTAGCATACACACCTCCTGAGCTCCACTGTCAGACTGAGGTAATCCTCCTCACCTGGCTCTTCTGGCTAGTTTTTAGGCCTGGCAAAACCTGGCCTGGAATATGGGGAGTAGTCACCCGTCCAGCACTTTAACTACTCCCAGTAACAGCCGTCCCAGATCAGCTATACAGCCATACTAAGTATTAAAAGGAGGCTTTCACCTAAAATCACCATTATAGAACGCTAACATCAGTATCTCCATTACATTCCCCATATTAGAATGCTATCTTCCATATTGCTGTCCATCGCCGGTTTTCTCAGAAAAACACATTTATTCAATATGTTAATTAGCTTCTGAAGTTGCCCAGGGGCGGCGTTCATGCGGCCATTGCCCAGGCCACTCGGCGCTTTTCATAAGCACCGCCTCATGAGCACCGCCCCTGGGCACCTTCAGAAGCTAATTAACATATTGAATAAAAGTGTTTTTCTGAGAAACTCGGCGATGAACAGCAATATGGAAGGTAGCATTCTAATATGGGGAATGTAATGGAGATCCTGATGTTAGTGTTCTATAATGGTGACTTTAGGTGAAAGATCCCATTTAAGGTGTCAAACAGCAACTGCTGCTGACACATAAAAAACGTCTCTTACTCCACCGAGGCCAGGAACCTCGGAGACACGTACCTATCATCCACGATGATTCCTTGTACCTTCTTACATAACTCCCTCCTTTGTTCAACCCTGAGGGGGTAAACACATGTCCTACAGTATACTCGGGACTCTGTTCTACAGAGAACTTAAAGTTTTGTAAGGACAGGAACCACCTGGTGACTCTGGCATTTCTCTCTTTAATTGGTCTGGCTCATCCACTTGAGAGGGGAGTGGTCAGTCACCAGGCGGAATGTTCTCCCCAACAAATAATAGCGGAGAGACTCGAGTGCCCACTTGATAGTCAGGCACTCTCTCTCCACTATACTTTACCTGGTCTCGGCTGGGGTGAGCTTATGGCTTAGGAAGAAAATGGGATGCTCCTTCCTGTTGACTTCCTAAGACAGTACAGCAACTAGGCCTACTTCGGAGGCGTCTGTCAGCAATATGAATTCCCGCTTGAAGTCGGGCGACACCAAAACCGGAGACCCAAAAAGGGCCGACTTCAAAGTGGAGAAAGCCTCTTCCTCCCGGTAATTCCAGTGAACCATCACTGACTTGCATTCCCTGTCAATGGCGTGGCTACAGTAGCAAAGTGGGGAATAAATCTCATGTAATAGCCTATCATTCCTAGGAATGACTTTACTTGTTTAGTCGTGACAGGTCGGGGTCAATTTCTTATCGCCTCTATTTTGTTTACTTGGGGTTTGATCACTCCGTGCCCAATGACATACCCCAGGTATTTTGTCTCTTCTAACGCTGTCGCACATTTTTTTGCGTTAGCGGTTAGTCCAGCTTTTCGAAGGGAGTCTAAAACAGCCTGCACTTTGGGTAGATGACTTTCCCAATCGGTACTGTGGATGACAAAATCGTCCAGGTATGCCGAAGCGTACCGACGATGTGGACGCAGCACAATGTCCATAAGCCATTGAAAAGGGGTGGGGGCACCATGCAGACCAAAGGGTAGCACCTTGTACTGATACAGCCCTTCAGGTGTGATGAAGGCAGTTTTCTCTTTGGCAGCCTCCGTTAAGGGCACCTGACAGTACCCTTTCGTGAGGTCCAAAACAGAAAAATACCGGGCTTGTCCTAACTTCTCGATAAGCTCATCCACCCGGGGCATGGGATATGCATCGAGTTTGGAAATCTTGTTCAGTTTACGAAAATCATTACAGAACCCGAGTGTCCCGTCCGGCTTGGGTATTAGCACTGTAGGACTAGCCCACTCACTTTTAGATTCCTCAATAACGTCTAGCCTCAGAATCATCTGCACTTCATCTGAGATGGCTTGTCGCCGAGCCTTGGGTACCCGGTATGGTTTTAGCCAGACTTTTGCCTGAGGCTTAGTGACAATGTCATGCCGAATTGTGGAAGTGCGTCCAGGAAGATCCGAAAACACATCCGCATTACGGCTAATAAACTCCCTGGCCTCCTGAGCCTGCTTACAGGAGAGTCTGTCAGCAATTCTTACTGTGACCGCTGCTTCCCTTGCTTCAGACAGAGGGGCCGAAACCGTTTCCCCTAGAAAACCTGCCCGCGGGCTGTCTTTAGTATAGGTTTCCCTATCTTTCCATGGTTTGAATAGATTCACATAGTACACCTGCTCCAGCTTTCGCCTCCCTGGCTGGTGTAGCTTGTATTTTACCTCTCCAATTTTTTCAATTTCCTCGTAGGGCCCCTGCCACCTGGCCAGGAACTTACTGTGATTTTTTTTTTTTTTTAAGTTTCATTTATCCGCCCCTCCCCCTTGGCTCGGCGTCTTGCGCACTAAGGCAACCGCTTGGTCTGCCTTATTATAGCGCCGGGCCTGGGGACACCAGACTCCCTGAGTCCAGCAGAGCCTCCGCTGGAGTGTCTTCCACTTCCACCCGGCACAAGTGGTTTAGAGTTTCTGGGGTACCTGCTGTACACAGCTTCCTGGCATATAATGACTGACGGTAGCCATAGTTAGTATCCATGGGTTCCACCTGATGTGGACAGTCAGCTCTTACATCCCAGGCTCCTGACACCACCAGCAGACTATTGGAGCCAGATTCGTAGGGGGTACATCCCGGGTGGGTTTGGTTGGTACAAGTTGCCGGGTCTGGGGGGGCGGAGCCTAGCCACGCTGCTGAATGACCACACACACTTGAGCTCCTCCAGCATCCCGGCTCATTTGCCCTAAATTAGCTTAAAATTTGCCCTATTATGGGGAAGACTGGCAAGGATAAGACCAGAGGAAGTTCAGAGACAACCCCACTGCACTCCAAACAACCGGAGATGGAAAAGTTTCTTCGGAAAACGCAGAGGCTTACTGCACAGAAAGGCTCTAACATGGCGGCGTCCACTACGCACGACTCCGATATAGGAGACTTCTCCGACGGGGGAAGTGGCTCCGATGTCTCGGAAAGGCGACCCAGAGACCCGCCAATATCAGAACGGACACTCAGGCGAGTCCTTGAATCAGCCCTCTCGCCTCTTAAGCAGGACTTGTCAGACATAAAAGATGACCTGAAGCATCTAGGCCAGAGAGTCGTCACACTAGAGTCCGCCCAAGAAACCATCATGGCCTATGAAGGTAAAGCTTCGGAGGTGCTAGCGGCGCACAAGACCTTGCTGAATTAAGCGTTCCTAAAACTGGAAGATCAAGAGAAACCATCATGGCCTATGAAGGTAAAGCTTCGGAGGTGCTAGCGGCGCACAAGACCTTGCTGAATTAAGCGTTCCTAAAACTGGAAGATCAAGAGAACCGCAGCCGCAGGCGAAATATCCGCATACGTGGCTTACCAGAGACGATCGCGGCTGAGGCCTTGCCGACAGTGGTGCGCGAAATATTCTCTAAGCTGCTAAGCCCAGACAGGGCGACTGGAATCGTTATAGAGCGGATTCATAGGGCACTGCGCCCCAGACCAAAGCCACAAGAACCACCGCGGGACGTGATCTGTGGCTTGTTGAGCTATGTCGACACCGCAGCTCTCCTGAAAAAACAACGGGAGTTAGAGGTCCTGGAGTATGAGAACACCCAGATTCAAATGTTCCAAGATCTTGCGCCATCTACGTTGGCCAAGCGACGCCTATTGAGGCCTCTTCTGGATGTCCTGAAGAAAACATCGACGCCATTCAGATGGTTGTACCCTTTCGGTCTGGCGGGCTCAAAGAATGGTAAACTACTTACCGTATGTTCTCCCCAAGATCTCGCTTCTGTCTGGAAATCTCTGGATGTCCCTCCTGTTGATATTCCTTCATGGCTACCAGCCGACCAAGATGGCCCCTTACCGGCACCACCTCGTGCTGCTGCCTGGCAGAAATCCTCAGCCGGCAAACCGGACCGTCCGGGAAGGGGTAGGATGGATAAGGCCCTCACCTGAACTCCATTTCTTTAATCTACGTATGTAGGTCTGTGTTGTCGCTGTCTACTTTCTCCAGGCTTGGAGATGACTGCCTTTCATCTTCCTGTTTAATTGTTCATTATGGAAGAACTTGTCTCCTTTTCAATTTTTATTTTTATTTCTTTTCTACTTTTTGGAGTATGTTACGTATTATGTGCTTGATGTTTTGCTTAACATAGCACGACGGAATGGAGGCACTCCTATGTTTTTGCTTAACTTTACTCCGGCTGTTTGCAGAACCTGCTCCCCGCATGAAGGGTAAAGACCGGCTAGTTACCTGTGCTGGACATATTTTTTGTTGGTCTTTTGTTTGAGACCGCAAGGTGCTTTACTTGCCCCCTCGCCAGCTCAATCCTGTCTTGACTGGTGACAAGTGAAGCACTCACTTCACATTAGATTTTAGTTCCATCTGAGCTGGTTACCTACCGGTTCAACATGTTAAATGTTTATTACCTTATTTTATTTTATTTGCTCCCCTTTTTCCCTTTTCCCCCCTCTGCTCCTGCCTATTGTATGCTACTAAGCGCCTCCATGGATAACCTATACAGGCAACTCCGTGATTACCTGTTGAAATGACATCTATTGTAGTTGCTTCATTAAATGTACATGGGCTGAACGAGCCATGCAAAAGGTCTCAAATCCTCTCTCTCCTTTTGAGAGACAAAGTCTCAGTAGCTTTTTTGCAAGAAACCCATTTTAAATCGGGTAAAATCCCCAACCTCCCTCCTAGGCGGTTTGCCCAATGGTTCCACAGTACATATAGTTCTACCAGTAGGGGGATAAGTGTGGCTGTGCACAAACGCCTTTCCTTCAAGCACACCGCTACCTCTGTGAATCCAGAGGGCAGGTACATCTTTGTAAAAGGTGTTCTAGGTGATTCCCCAGTGACATTCGCCAACTTATATGCCCCTAATAGAGGCCAAGTACCATGGCTCGTTCAGACCCTTGATCAATTGGCATCCTTTTTTGAAGGATTACTGGTTTTGGGGGGCAATTTTAATGTTGCCCTGGATCCGGCTATCGACACCTCCACAGGCAGACCATCTGTGTCCTATAAGCTCCTGAGAAGGCTAAAAATTTCCCTGAGAAAACTAAAAGTCTTAGATGTATGGCGCACTTTGAACCCCAATGGTCGAGATTTTACATATTATTCTCATGCCAAAACTTCCTTTCACAGATTGGATTATCTGTTCCTATCTGAATCGCATATACGTAATGTCTCTGGGGCCCAAATAGGTAGCATCACATTATCCGACCACGCTCCTGTTCTCATTAATTTCTCCCTGTCTAACCCACAGAGAAAGGAACGTTTATGGCATCTAAATGACACTTTGATATTAGACACCACCCACGCTTCTAAAATCAAAGCCTCAATCTCAGAATTTTTCATGCTTAATGATACACAGGACTCCCCCCCTCTCCTTCCATATTATGGGAATCTCATAAGGTAGTACTAAGGGGAGAACTCATTGCCTTAGGGGCATATGTGAAAAAACAGAGGACACAAGCTTTAGATGCCTTATTGACAAAAATTGCCCGTCTTGAATCCTCTCATAAGGAATCACAGGCTCTTCACACCCTAGCAGAACTCACCGAAGCCAGAACACATCTGAAAAATTTGCTAAATGTCACTTCAGCGAAGCTGGTGCTGCGCTCACGGTTTAAGACCTACGCCCATGGGAATAGAGGAAACAGACTGATGTCGGCCATAGCTAAGAAGCAGTTCTCTGACTCCTTTGTTTCCTCTATTAAGGACTCCAAGGGAAACGTACATAAATCCACCCCAGACATCGCCAAGGCATTTTGCGCCTTTTATGAGGCACTATATAATTTACCTTCCCCTAACGGGGCCACTCCTAGTGACCTCTCAGAAGCCACAGATAAATTTTGAAGACCCTGGACCTTCCCTCCATATCCTCAACCAAGGCATCTCACCTGACTAGGCCCATCACTGACTCTGAGATCCATAAGGTTCTCATGTCTATCCCCTCGGGTAAAAGACCGGGCCCTGATGGTTTTTCCATCACTTATTACAAATCCTTTCAGGACGTCTTAATCCCCCGTTTCAGGAATTTGTGCAATTACCTTCTCACTGGAGGCTCCCTTGCTCCTCATTCCTTATTGGCACACATTACTGTCCTACATAAGGAGAATAAGGATCCGACTTGCTGCAGTAACTATAGGCCGATCTCTTTGCTTAATAATGATGTAAAATGGTGGGCGAAAATTTTGGCCACTAGGCTTCAAGATGTTCTCCCTGACATTGTTCATGAAGACAATGGACAAGTAGGCTTTGTCCATGGCAGACAGGGGTCTGAGAACACAGTGCGGCTACTCCACCTTATAAACTGGGCCAAGAGATCCTTGAAGGCCTTGGTTTTGGTGAGCACGGATGCGGAAAAGGCCTTCGACAGGGTCAGTTGGCAGTATACGTCTCGGACCCTGTCGAGGTTTGGCCTACCTGACCAGTTTATTACTGCCATACACACTTTATATTCGGCCCCCTCTGCCATGGTGAAAGTTAATGGTGCATTGTCCCCACCATTTCACATTACCAATGGGACAAGACAAGGGTGCCCCCTGTCTCTTGCACTATTTATATTAGTTATGGAGACTCTTTTATGTAAAATTAGGGCGGACCTGGATATTAAAGGCCTCCAGGTGGGCTCATGTTACTGCAGCATTTGCGGATGACCTTTTAGTCATGACTTCCAATCCTAGAGAGGCCTTGCCCAAATTGCTGAATATATTTGAAGACTTTGGATTTGTCTCCAACTTTAAGATTAATTATGGGAAATCTATGGCACTCAACATCTCCTGCTCCTCATCTGTGATCAATGCTCTCAAGCATAGTACTCCGTTCACTTGGGCCTCCCGAGACATTACATTCTTGGGGACACATATATCGGCTAATGTCCAAGACCTAGCTTCCCTTAACTATACCCCACTCCTTCAATCAGTCCGTACCCACCTACAAAATCTGAAACTTCCATTTGTCTCCTGGGTTGGAAGGAAAAACTATCTTAAAACCTTTATCCTCCCAAAATTCCTATATTTGCTGCAATCCCTCCCTATTTGGCTACCAAACTCATATTTTACAGAAGTCCGCAGAGTGTTCACACGCTTCCTCTGGAATGGCAAATCACCTCGTATTGCTTACTCAGTTCTCACAAGAGATAGGAGGTTCGGAGGTTTTGGGTTGCCAGATGTAAAACTATATTATACTGCTGTTCAACTCTGTAGATGTGTAGGTGTTGTGTCCCATCAGTCTAGCTCCCTCTGCTCTCGCCTCGAGACTGCACTACTTACCAACCAAGAACGACTTACTTTATGGGGTGTTAGACCTTTCTCAGCCAATCACTATTCCACCTCCCCGGTTTGGAAGGGCATGCTGGTAGAGTGGTCCAAAATGGTTCAGTCCCAGGAGTTTAGCTTCCCCAATCCCTGTATGCGACTTAAACTACTACAAAGCCACATTCATCCTTCCATTTTAACCCCCTCCTGGATTTGGTCTAGGCTCGCTGATATAACTCTGCGAGATGTCCTTCTCCCGGACGGCAGTTTAAATTGGGAGGTTAAGGATGCGCCACTATACCATATAGCGAATTTTAGAAGAGATACTAAATTATGTATTGGATCCTTTTCTGGCAGAAGCTCACCCTCCTGGCTTCAGAGGAAGATCATGGCCACTAAGCCTCCTCTTAGACCGCTATCTCTTATGTATAAAGAACTGCTCTCCTCATTGCCCCCGGAACTCCGTTTTGTGACATCCTGGGAACAGGAGCTCTCTTTGAGCCTCACGGAGCCGGAAAGACCCTTTATCCTGGCACATTCGCACGGCTTCAACCGCTGCGTAAGGATTCAGGAGAATTCCTTTAAGCTCCTTAGTAGGTGGTACAAAACACCCGAGTTCTTACACAGACTGAACCCAGAAGTTCCAGAAGCATGTTGGAGAATGGAGATGCGGTATAGAAACTGGCTCTCTGTCACACATTTGGTGGCTCTGCCAGAAAATCCAACCGTTCTGGAAGTCAATTAAGACACTAATTAATCAATTATGTAACACCAAGATCATCTTGGATGCTAAACTTATACTGTTATGGTGCCCTAACAACACATTCACGCCTGTCAAAAATAATCTCCCGACGATGCTGCTTACAGCAGCTAAATTGCTTATCCCTTTCCTTTGTAAAAATGACTCCCCTCCGAATCTCCCCATGTGGACTGATAAGGTGGACCAGATCTACCGCTTTTATGGTCTCCGTGGAAAGCATATAGGAATTTTACATAGAAAGAGCAGAAGTTCCCTACTTCCCTGTTCTCCCTTCCCCCCCTTACCTCCTGAATGTTCCCTTCCTTTTTCCCCTTTTTGCTATTATACTCTGATTTGACAAATGTGATCATATTTTATTTTTATACATGATATGCTTGTATGATAGCCATCTTGAAACGTATTGTCATCATACTGCTGTCATGTCTAGGCCTATGGCCTTTGCTTTTTCTTTCAATAAAAAGAAATATGGTTAAGTTGCCGGGTCTGGGATGGATATTTACGGGGTTTGACTGCCCCCCTCCCAAAATAACCCCTCGTAAGATTCTTAGTAGCCTCTTAGCACTCCACTATTTCCAGGGCATTGCCAGGAGACACCTGGCCGATCCAGTGCTGGAGAGGGGGTGGCAAAGCCCTCCAGAACATATCAGGCAATAGACTATCCAGCATAGCCGTGGGACTCAGTATATCAGGCTGTAGAAACTTTTGCAAGAGGTGGAATAAGTTATAATACTGGCGTCTCGCAGGCTCTACCGGCTTAAACCCCTAGTGATGTACTCGCTGGGCCCAGACCAACACATTCACCCCCAGTCTTGCGAAAATCTCACCCTTTACTTTTTGGTAGTCGGCCTCTTGATCGTCCGGCAAGTCGAAATACACTTGCTTGGAATCGGATGCCAGGAACGGAGCGACGACTTCAGCCCACTGGTCTCGGGGCATCTTCTCCCTGATGGCCACTTTTTCATACATCGCCAGATAGATTTCGATGTCGTCTGTGGGACTCATCTTAGGAATCGTGGCATGGACTGCCTTACGGGCATGGTGGATGTTCGGGGTTGAAACCGTGCCTGGAAAAATGGAGAACCCAAAAATATTGGCGTTCACACCAACCTCACTGCTGTTGCACTCATCCTCCACCAATTGTGGGGATTCGTTCTGGTAGACTGGGTGTGCGGACGCAGTATAGAGGCAAATTACCAGGTCTTAAATCAAACTTCCGTATTTATTCACACCTAAAGCAAAAACTAGAGGTGGGAAAAATCCAATTTTTTTCTAATCCGAATCCGAATCAGTAAAGGTTCTTGAATCTATTGAAACTTTCGAATCTTGAATCCTACGAATCCTGTACATAAGAATTGTGTGAACGGTGTAAAAAACAAAGTGATCCAAACACTTATGGGGGGGATCTGTGGATGACACTGCTATGGGGGAATCTGTGGATGGCACTGTTATGGGGGGGAACTGTGGATGGCACTGTTATGGGGGATCTGTGGATGGCACTGTTATGGGGGATCTCTGGATGGCACTGTTATGGCAGGATCTCTGGATGGCACTGTTATGGGGATCTCTGGATGATACTGTGATGGGGGATCTGTGGATGACACATATGCATCTTATGCTATGTGCCATCCATAGATCCCCCCCATAACAGTGTCCCTGCAGTGGGAATGACCCCCAATACAGGGGCTGCGGGCCAGCATCTGGATTAGTATTGACAGCGGGGACCGGTGCAGTCTGTGTATTCAAATGCACCTGCGCCACCCACTTTATAAATGAAGCAGGTGGCACGGGCGCATGACGTAGTGAGTGATGCGCCGCCCGCCTGTCCTCCCGGCCTGCCTCCTGCCTGCCTCCACCCTCCTCCTTGCTACTGAACTTAAGTACAGTTGGATTACAAATGATTATTATTTTATAACAATGCCTATAGGTTAGATAAGAATAAGATTATACAACAGTGAGCGGGGCTGGTGCATTGGAATACAGGAACTGCACCGGTCCTTGCTATTGGGATTCGTCGGATTCAAATTTTACAAAATAGGTCGGGATTCGAGTCCACAAATCCCTTGAATCTTGTTAGATTCGAGGGATTCATGGATTCGACGGATTCATCGTCCCACCTCTAGCAAAAACAAAATGTCACTTTGCAGTCTTGATGTTAGTTCACAAACAATGGAAAGTCCACATAGGAAAAATCACCTTGTTGGCAGTTCTGCCTCTAGCAGTCCATAGCAGGCTTTTAGGGGGCCCGTTTCTCTTACAGACAGGTCTCAGCCCTTCAGTATGGCACAAGCCTCAGATCCCAGCACACACACCTCCTGAGCTCTAGAAATGGCCTTGCGGTTTGTCCGGGGGTCATTTTGTGGCAAACTTTGTGCGTTCGCGATTCATTGAAAATGCAAACATATGGCGATGTCCACTGGTGCCATATTCTTTTGCATTGCACTGAACTTTGACCCATGACACACACATCAGGTGGGACAGGACAGCCAATTGAGACATTTCAGCACATGGACACTCCCCCAACATAAACAGGACCCGATCTGGCAGCCATTTTACATTCTGTGTTTTGCCAGTGTAGGGAGAGGTTGCTTTGTGGAGCAGGGACAGACTGTTAGGGACACCAAACGCTAGCTAATAGGGCCACAAAAGTACTTTTAAGGACTGGTATAGGTGTGCTATCGATAGGTGTGATATACTGAGGGATGCAATATACTTATAATATACTTTCTAACATAGAAAGTATATTATAGTGCATTTGTATTGTGCAGCAGGTGTGTGCGGTTCTGCTGCGATAACGCAGCTATATAGAGGGATAAACGCTATTGGAATAACTAATTGCAACTGTTGTGATTTTCCTGTTGCCCCCAAAAAAAATTTAAGAAGGGTTGTGATATACCTATATTATACTTTCTAACATAAAAAGTATATAGTTCATTTGTATTGTGCAGCAGTTGTGTGCAGTTCTGCTGCAATACTGCAGGTATATAGAGGGACAAGCGCTATTGGAATAACAATTTGCAACGGGTGTGATATACCTGTTGCCCCCCAAAAAACTGATTGAGGGGTTTGATATACCTGCTTCCACCAAATATTAAATGAGGTCTGTGATATACCTGCTTCCACAAAATACTGATTGAGGGGTGTGATATACCAGCTTCCATCAAATATTGATTAAAGGGTTATATATACCTGCTTCCACGAAATACAGATTGAGGTGTGCGATATACCTGCTTCCACAAAATACTGATTAAGGTTTTTTTATATACCTGCTTCCACAAAAAACTGAATGAGGGGTGTGATATACCTGCTTCCAGAAAATATTGATTAAGGGGTTTGATGTACCTGCTTCCACAATTTTTTTATTGAGGGGTGCGATATACCTGCTTCCAGAAAATACTGAATAAGGGGTTTGATATACCTGCTTCCACAAAATACAGATTGAGGGTTTCAATATACCTGCTTCCATTAAATATTGATTAAGGGGTTCTATATACCTGCTTCCACAAAATACTGATTAAGGGGATTGATTTACCTTCTTCCACCAAATATTGATTGAGGCCTGCAATACACCTGCTTCAAAAAAATTATAATTAAGGGTATTGATATACCTGCTTCCACACAAAATTGATTGAGGATTGCGATATACCTGCTTCCGCAAAATACTGATTAAGTGTTTGATATGCCTGCTTTCACAAAATACAAATTGAGGGGAGCGATATATCTGCTTCCACCAAATATTGATTAAGGGGTTTGATATGCTTGTTTCCACAAAATACTGATTAAGGGAATTGATATACCTGCTTCCACCAAATATTCATTGAGGCCTGCCTTACACCTGCTTTCACAAAATACTGATTAAGGGGTTTTATATACCCGCTTCCATGAAATACTGATTGAGGCCTGTGAGATACCTGCTTCAACAAAATACTGATTAAGGAGTTTGATATACCTGCTTCCACAAAATACGGATTGAGGGATGCAATATACCTACTTCCAAATATTGATTAAGGCCTGTGATATACCTGCTTCTTCAAAATACTGATTTTGGGGTGTGATATACCTGCTTCCACAAAATAATGATTAAGAAGTTCTATATACCTGTTTCCACAAAATTATGATTGAGGGGTCCAATATACCTGCTTCCACAAAATACTGATTTAGGGGTTTGATATACCTGCTTCCATAAAATACAGATTGAGGGGTTTGATATACCTGCTTCCACCAAATATTGATTAATGGGTTCTATATACCTGCTTCCATAAAATATTGATTGAGGGGTGCCATATACCTGCTTCCATAAAATACTGATTAAGGGGATTGATTTACCTTCTTCCACCAAATATTGATTGAGGCCTGCGATACACCTGCTTCAAAAAAATACTAATTAAGGGTATTGATATACCTGCTTCCACACAAAATTAATTGAGGATTGCGATATACCTGCTTCCGCAAAATACTGATTAAGTGTTTGATATACCTGCTTTCACAAAATACAAATTGAGGGCTGCGATATATCTGCTTCCACCAAATATTGATTAAGGGGTTTGATATGCCTGTTTCCACAAAATACTGATTAAGGGAATTGATATACCTGCTTCCACCAAATATTCATTGAGGCCTGCCTTACACCTGCTTTCACAAAATACTGATTAAGGGGTTTGATATACCCGCTTCCATGAAATACTGATTGAGGCCTGTGAGATACCTGCTTCAACAAAATACTGATTAAGGGGTTTGATATACCTGCTTCCACAAAATACGGATTGGGGGATGCGATATACCTACTTCCAAATATTGATTAAGGCCTGTGACATACCTGCTTCTTCAAAATACTGATTTTGGGGTGTGATATACCTGCTTCTACAAAATAATGATTAAGAAGTTCTATATACCTGTTTCCACAAAATTATGATTGAAGGGTCCGATATACCTGCTTCCACAAAATACTGATTTAGGGGTTTGATATACCTGCTTCCATAAAATACAGATTGAGGGGTTTGATATACCTGCTTCCACCAAATATTGATTAATGAGTTCTATATACCTGCTTCCATAAAATATTGATTGAGGGGTGCCATATACCTGCTTCCACAAAATACTGAGTAAGGGGTTTGATATACCTGCTTCCACAAAATATTGATTGAGGCCTAAAATACAACTGCTTCCACAAAATACTGATTAAGGGGTTTGATATACCTGCTTACACCAAATACTGATTGAGGCCTGCGAGATACCTGTTTCCACTAAATACTGATTAAGGGGTTTGATATACCAGCTTCCACCAAATACTGATTGAGGCCTGCGATATATCTGCTTCCATAAATATTGCTCTTCTCTAGGGACTTTGGCATAGGGTCATTTTAAAAATGACAGGCAGAGGAAGAGGCAGTCCGTTCCACAGGGGTGGTAGGGCTCGGTCAGGTGCACCAGGCCAGAGCCTAAGTGGGAAGTTGGAGAAGGTGTGTGCGATTACATCAAAGGATGCACCAGAGTTCGTTTAGTGGCTCACTCAGCCTTCCGCCTCTGCACCTTCCTCATCCTCTTTATCTGCACCATCCTCACTCTCTGCTATGTGCACCCCCAAAGACACCACCACCACCATAGCCCCTCCACTCGCGTCAGAGGAATAATTTTCCATCCATTTCCAGACCTTACCAATGCGCAGTCATTCTTGGCATTGGATGAGGAAGAGGAGATAGCAACAGCCATCACCCAGTGTTCGGAGGACAGTACCCAGATCAGCCCAAGGAGGGTGGCCCTCGCTGTTGCTGCCTACTCCGAGATCTCTAATGTCAGTGTTGGTGAAGGTGACGATGATTACGTGTTGATGGACGTCACAAGGGTGCCCACAAGAGAGGAAGAGGAGGGGAGTTCAGAACATAAGCAGACAGAACTTACAGTGCACAGGAGGCAAAAAGCAGACTGCTAATGTATCTGGAATGAGCCATCCACCATGCAAGGTGGCATCTGGCACTTCCAGGACACCGGCACAAAGCTCTGCAGTGTGTTTTCTTTTAACGTGTCTGCTGCTGACAATAGTGTTGCAATCTGCAGCCTGTGCTGTCAACGCATAAGTCGCTGTAAGCCCAACACTCACCTAGCGAGAACTGCCTCCCATCACCGACCCCAGTGGGAGCAACACTGTCAGAACCCACAAAGCCACACTCCCAGCGCTCCACGTCCTGCCTCTTCTCCTTCTCCTCTCTCCACCGTGTCATCGTCATGTTCATCTGGCAGAAGGCATTCTTCCGTGGCCCAAATGTTCAAGCGTAAAAAGTTGATGACGCCGGATAACCCTCTTGAACAACTGCTGACCGCTGGCTTGTCAGAACTGCTAGCTCACCTACTATTGCCAAATAAACTGGTTTACTCGGAGGCCTTTAGAAAATGTGTGGCATTGGCACACTACAATGGAAAGTCCCGGGAAGGAAATATTTCTCCCAGAAGGGCATCCCAGAGCTATATGGCCACGTTCAGTGGCAAGTGAATATATCTCTGGCACACAGTGTCGTGTCATGATACATCTGACCTCCGAGACGTGGTCTAGCAAACATTGGCAGGGAAGGTACCGTACATAACTTTTACTGCCCACTGGGTGAACCTTGTGATGGCCCTTAAGCATGCAACTCATGGCACCCGTGTGGATTTGCTGTTACCACCATGGATTGCATGCAGGATGCCTCTTCTTCTCCTCCTCCATCCTCTGTCTCCTCCTCGGCTGACTCCTCCTTTTCCACTGCTATCGCCTCTTCCGCTGCACCGACCAAGCTCTCCAGAACATATTTGACGTGCCAGGTGAGACATTACCATGCTGTGCTGCAGCTGTTGTTCCTGTAAGCCAAGAGCCACACCGGTCCTGCACTGCTCTCAGCTCTGTGGTTACAGGCCGATTAGTGGCTAACTCGCTCAATTTGACAGTTGGTAAAGTAGTGTGCGACAACGGTGCCAATCTGCTAAGCGCGCTAAAACAGGGCAAAATTACACTCGTGCCGGGCATGACACATGTCCTGAACTTAGTCATGCAGCGATTCGTTGCCAAATACCCCGGGGTCCAGGACGTCTTGCGACAGGGCAGGAAAATCTCGGGCCATTTTAGAAGATCTTGCACGGCCATTGCTCGCCTTGCTGACACTCAGCGGCGACACCACCTACCCGTCAGACGTCTGATTTGTGACAGCCCGAGGTGCTGGAACTCCACTTTGAATATGCTAGATATGCTGCTCCCACAGCAACGTGCCGTTAGCAACTACCTGTACGAACTCTGCAGCAGGACAGGGTCTGGGGAGCTTGGTTTCTTTTCACCACGCCAGTGGCTGCTCATGCGCGACGCATGCAGACTACTGTGACCATTTGATGAGATCACCAAACTGGTCAGTCGCAGCCAGGGCATCATCAGTGACATCGTACCTTACACCTTCTTTCTGGAGCGTGCATTGCGTCGTGTCATTGATTAAGCCGTCGGGGAGCAGGAACTGAAAGATGAGGAAGTCGCAATGCTGAATGAATTCCGGGGGGGGGGGGGGGGGTTACTCCATCTGAGACAAGTCAGCATTAGTCTGAAGAGGAGTCAGAGGAGGATGGTAGCTGGGGGGAGGAGAAGGAGGTGGAGCAAGAAGAGCAGTCTTTGAGGGGGACTTTAAACTTTTCTGGGATCCCTGGTGTGTCCGTGGATGGGGGGAGGAGATCGAGGATCACATTCTCCTGGGCTATGAGCAGGAGCCAGGCTGCTCCAGCACTTCCAATTTAGTGTAAATGGGGGCCTTCATGCTCCAGTGTTTGAAGAGGGACCCCCGTATAAAAAGCATAAAGGGCAAAGACCAGTACTGGGTTGCAATGTACTTAAACCCCCGGTACAAACACAAAATGGCGGACATGTTACCAGCATCACAGAGGGCTGTCAGAATGCAGCATTTCTAGGCCTTGCTGTGAAAGATGCTGCATTCTGCTGTTGCAGGCGCTGGCAAAGGAATTTCCACCCACAGCGAAACAGGTGCAGTTACCAATCCTACTGCGCCTGCAAGAAGAGGGCGGTTTGAAGTTGTGTTGGTCACTTTGGATATTAGATCATTCTTGCAACCAACCCATCGACAGCCGCTCTCCAGATTCAGCCTCAGGGAACGCCTAGATCGACAGGTGTCCGGCTACATCGGGTTAACGGCCGATGTGGACGCTTTGAGAAGCAAGGAACCCCTGGACTACTGGGGGTGCAGGCTTGACCTGTGGCCAGAGCTGGCACAATTTACATGGAACTCTTGTCTTGCCCCTCGTCGTGTGTCCTGTCCGAAAGGACATTCAGCGCAGCAGGGGGGATTGTGACTGATAACCACACTTGCCTAGCTCACGACAGTGTGGACTACCTCACATTTCTAAAAATGAATGAGGCATGGATCTCGGAAGAATTCAACACCTATGATGACCACGTGTAATTGAATTTACTCATGCCAGCCCATACATATCCGCCACCACACATAACAAAGAATGGTCCTTGTCTTATGTATATACAGCAGCATAAAAGGCCTTTTCTGTCAGGTGAAGACCAAATTTTTGGGGCCTATACTCCAGTGGCCTACAGTAAAATTGTTATCCTGTGACCGCCTAAAGTACCTCCAGCCACATAATCACTTGTTCTTTTGTGTCAGGTAAAGGCCTAATTTTTGCGTCTGTACTGGCCTACAGTCAGACTCTAGACTTTGTGAGGCCTTAGGCGAAACTCGAACATGAGGCTCCCACATGTTTGATATTGCCCTAGGAATAATTCCGGGGGCCGCTGCTGGGTTCCGATAGAAAGCCCTGCCTGGACTTAACAATTAAAATCTAAAACATAAACTATAAGGTTAAAAAGACACTTCCCTTGGATACTACAAAAGATATGACCTGATGTAACAATCCTGTTAGACACAATCTGTATATGCAGCATTCTCACCTGCAATAGAATGTTGTCAGTTGACTCCAAGTTCCCGGTGATGTAAGTGGGATGTGTGTACTGTCCCAAGTCCCTTTTTCCTCTCTCTATTCTTCCTTTTACTTTTCCTCATTGTAGTTAACTTGCTCTGTCCTCTCGACTCCCCTCTCCTGCACGCGCCGCTCCGGCCGGTAGCTGGTGTAAGCACGGGGAAGCCAAAGAAAGTAAGTCCAAGAACGGTTCCTGTGTGACATCACACCTGTCGGGTTGTCCATGCCTGCTCTATTTTGTCCGTGTTCACGGATCCATTACGCCCATTATAGTCTATGGGTCCGTGAAAACCATGGATGCCATCCGTGTTGCATCCGTGTTTCACGGATCATTAAGAAGATATTCTTTAAAAATTATTTTTTAGCTGTTTAGTGTCAGTGAAACACGGATGCAACACAGACAGCAAAAAATGGACACACAGATCCTTCATGGACAGCTTCACGGATGTATCACTGACCATCTGCTCGCAAATTTAAGCACAGACACGGACGTGTAAATGAGCTACGTGAACACCCCAAAATCAGTAGTATCAGACCATAATTTCACCCCGATTACAGAATCAAGGATTAATGGAATTACATAAAAGAGGTTGTGCAGTGTCAGGATATTGATGGCCTATCCCCAGAATTGGCCATCAATTTTGCAACAGCACTGCATCCTCTTCCTCGTTTACTTGCATGCCAACTACTTTGTAGCGGCTGTGCAGTGTAATTACAGCTCTGAATCCTACTCAAGGGAAGGTGAAAGGAAGATGAAATTACCCTGCAGCACCACTACAATCTCAATGGCATGTAGATAAACACTGAAGAGGATGCAGCACAAAGACAAGCCCTGAGACCCTCTCAAACAGCTGATTGGTGAGGGCTGCCTGGTGTCAGACCTCCACCGACCTGATATATATACTGTATATAGAGCAGGCAAAAGAAGCAACACTACAGTGTAAAAAAATTAAAATAAATAGTGCCAGCAGAAAGATGACCAGGAAAGTCAAATCCAATACAAACAAAGCACTCAAAAAGTAAAATCTTGAAAAGGGGATTTTTTTTTTAGCCAGTACCTTTTTGACATGTTAGAGAATAAACGTCCTGTGATAAAACTGAAATGTTGAGTCAATAAATACCTTTTTACATCAACTTTAGTTTTGGAGTGCTGTAGAAATACGTTGTACTCTATTTATAGGTCTCCCTGGACCATCCAAGCACAAAAATGCTTCTGCCTGTATAATTATGTCTCAATAGCCGCAAAGCTCTTTGGGGTCATTTACAATGGGTGCCACAGTATGCAATTATAAGGACCCCGTTTTTAAGTGCATATGTGACAAAATTCTGTCATACAGGTGTTCTTGCGCCATGCTCACTACTTAGTAGAATCGAGGGAGTGACATGGGGGTGGGGGAGGACGGGACGTAGGGCCCAACACATTTACTATCTTTGACACACAGGCATAAAAGCAGAGTGAAAACTCTGAACCTTGTCATAAATTAGGCACTAACAGTGTAAAACGCCAGTCTTTGTAAATTACATCCCTTGTTCTGATAGATCCCAATTAGTATTCGGCAGCGGTATTAGGCCTGATGCACACAAACGTTTTTTGTTTTTTTCGTTTACGTTCCGTTTTTTTCCATTCTATATACAAACCCATTCATTTCAATGGGTCCGCAAAAAAACCCTGAATGTACTCCGTATGCATTCCATTTCCATATTTACGTTCCGTTCAAAGATAGAACATGTCCTGTTATTGTCCGCATAGTGGACAAGGATAGTACTGTTCTATTAGGGGCCAGATGTTCCGTTCCACAAAATGCACACGGATGTCATCTGTATTTTTTTGCGGATCCGTTTTTTTGCGGACCGCAAATCACTGAAAAAGCCATATGGTACGTGTGCAATAGGCCTTAGACTGCCAGATCATCCTTAACAACTGTTCATATGGATGCTTGTTTGGGATGATTGGCCTGACAATTGCTTGGTGTAATACAGGCTTTAGTCTGCTGCTTAATGATGTTCTTGCTATCGCTACACATGGACACTGGCCCACAGAGATAACCTACTGGACCGACTCTCACATTCACCAGGAACAGATTGTGGTCTGTCTGCAAGAGTACAGTGGATTGTTTGCAAGAGTCTATACTTCTCATCTGATTTCCCCATGAAGGAACGGCAGGAGTGTGCCAGAGTTAAGCCTCATTAACATGTCAGTGTTTTACATATGTGTGCCGTATGTCTTCTCCATGGACAGCACATGTGCACATTAATTTTAATATGTATATTCACACATTAGTTTCTTAACACGGCCCGTGGGTCTGTATTTTTAGCACAGATGCATGCTCTATTTTGCTTGTGTTCGCAAATCCATTATGCCCATTATAGTCTGTCGGTCCGTGAAAACCATAGATGCAACACGGATGCCATCCTTGTTTCACGGATCATTAGGAAGAAATGCCTAACGGAGGAATCACTGACCAACTTTTCATGGATTTGGACACGGACATGTGAATGAGGTTTTCAGAAGGAGGTGGAGACAAAAGTAAAGTGAGTCATAGGACAGTGACAGGCAGCTGTAGCTCCACCTGCCCAGAACATCCTGACTGGAGGACTTTGTGAGTGCGTAGCCCATCAGGAACAGAAACTGACAGATATCAATTATGAAATTTAAAGGGGACAAGCAGGGGTGTTGCTAGGTCAAAACATTCAGGGCCTGGGCCTCTGATGTTTTGTCCCTGGCCCCGAATGCCCTGCCTGCCTGTTAGATATACCTGTATTGCCGTCCTCAGGATGGCAATACAATTGAATCTAATGCACTGCAAGAGCTGAAGGACCTGTGATGACCTCACAGGTCATGTGATCAGTTCTAAAAGCAGTAGCTGAAAAGGACTTGGGATGATACAACCATTATGTGACCAGTGCAGGAGAGGATGGCTCAGCAGTGAAGAGAAGCCCTGGGAAGAGGATGAGGTAAGGTCTGCTACATGAGGAGAGGTAAGTGAAGATTACTCAGTGGGAGAGGCAGAGCAATGTTGGGAGTTGTAGTTATTTAACTGAGACTGTGTTAGGGCTGAAGGGAGAGAAGTTATTTACATGGGACAGTGAGGTGGAGTGATGTTAATTACATGGGACTGAAATTTGGAAGTGGCTGGGGTAGGGTGATATTATTTACATGGGACTGTATGTTGAGGCGTAATGTTATTTATATGGAACTGCATGTTGAAGGCAGCTGTGGAAGGGAGTGATATTATTTTCATGGGATTGAATGTTTAGGGGAAATGTTTATTTATTCACATGGGACTGCATGTTGGAGGTGGCTGGGGAGGGGTGATTTTATTTACATAGGACTGTATGTTGAAGGTGTCTGGGGGAGGGAGTGATGTTATCTATATGGGACTGCATATTGAGGAGGTGATGTTATTTACATGGGACTGTATGTTGGAAGGGACAGGAGAGATGGTGTGATGTTATTTACATGGGACTGTATTTTGGAGGGGGCTGTAGATAGAGAGGGATGTTATTCACATGGGACTTTATATTGGAGGCGGCTGGAGAGATGGTGTGATGGTATTTATATGGGACTCTATGGCGGAGGGAGGGAAATAGTGTTATTAACATGGGACTGTATGGCGGAGGTGCTGAGGAATTATAATTTCTGAGGACACTAATCGAAGGAATATAACTACAAGGGGCACTGCAGGTGGCATTATAAATATTGGGGGCGCTTCAGGGCAAGCATTATAACAGTAGGGGGCAATATAACTTCAGTGGGCACTGCAGGCAGCATTATAAGTATTGGGGGCACTTCAGGGTGAGCAATATAACAGTAGGGGGCAGTATAAATACTTGGGGCACTGTGGGGGCATTTTAAATCCAGGGGACATTAGGCATTCTTATTTCTACTGGGGGCTCTATAGGAGGGATCAGCATTATTTCTACTAAGAGCACAATGGGGGCCTTATTACTACTGAGAGGTCTGTAGGGAGCTGTATTACCACTGGGGGAATAATAGGGGGCATTATGTCTACTGGGGGCTCTGTGAGGGTATTATTAATACTGGAGGGCTCTTCTACTAATGGAGGCAGTCTTGTGGAGCATTATCACTGTTGGGTCCAGTAGGGGGCAGTATTACTAATGAGAGCATTCTAGAAAGGAATTACTATTGGTTGGACTATGAGGAGTACTGTTACTATGGGGGGCACTCATTTTTCATTAGGATAGTATTTAAGGGTACAGAAAAGTAAGGGAGCTAAGATGTGTGTCTGCAGAGATGAGGCGACTGAGAGAAGTACCGGACCGAATGGAGAAGATGATGATAGGGAAGATCTTTATCAGAAAAGACGTCCCCTGGGAGGCCCTGGATGTAAGAGGTATAGCAAGTACAGTAAAATGTCTTCAGTTCTAGTGTTTGCGGGGGAGGGGGGGATGCGGTTGTTCAACTTAGAGAATTGAGCCCTATGCATTGATGCTTGGGCCCCGGATCTTTTGAGACCCTAGCAACGCCCCTGGGGACAAGACAGATAGCTCATTATATGATCAGGCATAGTTGGGCAGATGGGCAGATTGTCAGTCCGTGCCTACTAATGAATAGCTCACCCAGCTTTCTCCCTGCCCTTTGCAGTTGCAGTTGCATATGTGTATACACTGTGTGCAGAATTATTAGGCAAATGAGTATTTTGACCACATCATCCTCTTTATGCATGTTGTCTTACTCCAAGCTGTATAGGCTCGAAAGCCTACTACCAATTAAGCATATTAGGTGATGTGCATCTCTGTAATGAGAAGGGGTGTGGTCTAATGACATCAACACCCTATATCAGGTGTGCATAATTATTAGGCAACTTCCTTTCCTTTGGCAAAATGGGTCAAAAGAAGGACTTGACAGGCTCAGAAAAGTCAAAAATAGTGAGATATCTTGCAGAGGGATGCAGCACTCTTAAAATTGCAAAGCTTCTGAAGTGTGATCATCGAACAATCAAGTGTTTCATTCAAAATAGTCAACAGGGTCGCAAGAAGCGTGTGGAAAAACCAAGGCGCAAAATAACTGCCCATGAACTTAGAAAAGTCAAGCGTGCAGCTGCCAAGATGCCACTTGCCACCAGTTTGGCCATATTTCAGAGCTGCAACATCACTGGAGTGCCCAAAAGCACAAGGTGTGCAATACTCAGAGACATGGCCAAGGTAAGAAAGGCTGAAAGACGACCACCACTGAACAAGACACACAAGCTGAAACGTCAAGACTGGGCCAAGAAATATCTCAAGACTGATTTTTCTAAGGTTTTATGGACTGATGAAATGAGAGTGAGTCTTGATGGGCCAGATGGATGGGCCCGTGGCTGGATTGGTAAAGGGCAGAGAGCTCCAGTCCGACTCAGACGCCAGCAAGGTGGAGGTGGAGTACTGGTTTGGGCTGGTATCATCAAAGATGAGCTTGTGGGGCCTTTTCGGGTTGAGGATGGAGTCAAGCTCAACTCCCAGTCCTACTGCCAGTTTCTGGAAGACACCTTCTTCAAGCAGTGGTACAGGAAGAAGTCTGCATCCTTCACGAAAAACATGATTTTCATGCAGGACAATGTTCCATCACACGCGTCCAAGTACTCCACAGCGTGGCTTGCAAGAAAGGGTATAAAAGAAGAAAATCTAATGACATGGCCTCCTTGTTCACCTGATCTGAACCCCATTGAGAACCTGTGGTCGATCATCAAATGTGAGATTTACAAGGAGGGAAAACAGTACACCTCTCTGAACAGTGTCTGGGAGGCTGTGGTTGCTGCTGCACGCAATGTTGATGGTGAACAGATCAAAACACTGACAGAATCCATGGATGGCAGGCTTTTGAGTGTCCTTGCAAAGAAAGGTGGCTATATTGGTCACTGATTTGTTTTTGTTTTGTTTTTGAATGTCAGAAATGTATATTTGTGAATGTTGAGATGTTATATTGGTTTCACTGGTAAAAATAAATAATTGAAATGGGTATATATTTGTTTTTTGTTAAGTTGCCTAATAATTATGCACAGTAATAGTCACCTGCACACACAGATATCCCCCTAAAATAGCTAAAACTAAAAACAAACTAAAAACTACTTCCAAAAATATTCAGCTTTGATATTAATGAGTTTTTTGGGTTCATTGAGAACATGGTTGTTGTTCAATAATAAAATTAATCCTCAAAAATACAACTTGCCTAATAATTCTGCACTCCCTGTGTATATATATATATATATATATATATATATATATTTACAGTGCCTTGAAAAGTATTCACCCCCTGACTTTTTTTTTGTTTTTTGTTACATTACAGCCTTAATTTCAATGTTTTCTTAATCTAAATTTTATGTGATGGATCAGAACACAATAGTCTAAGTTGGTGAAGTGAAATGAGAAAACTATATAAATAAAACTATTGCTTAGAAATAGAAAACATAAAATTGCCAAGTGCGTATGAATTCACCCCCTTTGTTAGGAACCCCATAAAAAGCTCTGGTGCAACCAATTACTTTCAGAAGTCACATAATTAGTGAAATTATGTCCACCTGTGTGTAATCTAAGGCCTATTACACACGACCGTATGACTTTTTCAGTGTTTTGCGGTCCACAAAAAACTGATCCTCAAGAAATACGGATGACATCCGTGTGCATTCTGTTTTTTGCAGAACGAAACATCTGGCCACAATAAGGACAGTACTATCCTTGTCCGTTATGCGGACAATAATAGGACATTTTCTATTTTTGAACGGAACAGAAAAACGGAAATACGGAAACTGAATGCATATGGAGTACTTTCAGTTTTTTTGAGGACCCATTGAAATGAATGGTTTCACATACGGACAGTATACGGAACGCAAAAAACAGAACGTAAACGAAAAGCAAGAGGCATCACTAACCAAACACTGCCATGAAGACCAAGGAACTCTCCAAACAAGTCAGGGACAATGTTGTTGAGAAGTAAAAGTCTGGGTTAGGTTATAAAAACATATCCAAATCTTTGATGATCCCCAGGAGCACCATCAAATCTATCATAACCGAAAGGAAAGAACAGGGCACAAAAGCAAACCTGCAAAGAGACGTCCGCCCACCAAAACTCCCGGACTGGGCAAGAAGGGTATTAATCAGAGAGGCAGCACAGAGACCTAAGGTAACCCTGGAGGAGTTGCAGAGTTCCACAGAAGAGACTGGAGTATCTGTACATAGGACGACAATAAGCCGTACGCTCCAAAGAGTTGGGCTTTGTGACAGTGGCCTGAAGAAAGCCATTACTTTCAGCTAAAAACAAAAAGGCACGTTGTGAGTTTGCGAAAAAGGCATGTGGGAGACTCCCAAAATGTATGGAGGAAGGTGCTCTGGTCTGATGAGACTAAAATTAAACTTTTCATCCATCAAAGAAAACGCTATGTCTGGATGTCTGGTGCAAACACAACACATCACATCACCCAAAGAACACCATCCCCACAGTGAAACATGGTGGTGGCAGCATCATGCTGGGGGTATGTTCTTAGCAGCTGGGATTGGGAAACTGGTCAGAGTTGAGGGAAAGATGGATGGTGCTGAATACAGGGATATTCTTGAGCAAAACCTGTACCACTCTATACGTGATTTGAGGCAAGGATGGAGGTTCACCTTCCATTGGGACAATGACCCCAAACACACTGCTAAAGCAACACTTGAGTGGTTTAAGGGGAAACATGTAAATGTGTTGGAATGGCCTAGTCAAAGCCCAGGTCTCAATCCAATAGAAAATCTGAGGTCAGACTTAAAAATTGCTGTTCACAAGCGCAACCCATCCAACTTGAAGGAGCTGGAACAGTTTTTCAAAGAGGAATGGGCAAAAATCCCAGTGGTAAGATGTGGCAAGCTCATAGAGACTTATCCAAAGTGACTTGGAGCTGTGATTGACGCAAAAGGTGGCTCTGGAAAGTATTGACTTTAGGGGGGTGAATAGTTATGCACATTGACTTTTTCTGTTATTTTGTCCTATGTGTTGTTTGCTTCACAATAAATAAATAAAAAACATCTTCAAAGTTGTGGGCATGTTCTGTAAATTAAATGATGCAAATCCTCAAACAATCCATATTAATTCCAGGTTGTGAGGCTCCAAAATATGAAAAAAGACAAGGGGGGTGAATACTTTTGCAAGGCACTGTGTGTGTATATATATATATATATATATATATATATATATATATGGCCCAGATGGTCTGTAAGCATGCAATTAATAGGCACTGTATATATTTACAGTGCCTTGAAAAGTATTCACCCCCTGACTTTTTTTTTGTTTTTTGTTACATTACAGCCTTAATTTCAATGTTTTCTTAATCTAAATTTTATGTGATGGATCAGAACACAATAGTCTAAGTTGGTGAAGTGAAATGAGAAAACTATATAAATAAAACTATTGCTTAGAAATAGAAAACATAAAATTGCCAAGTGCGTATGAATTCACCCCCTTTGTTAGGAACCCCATAAAAAGCTCTGGTGCAACCAATTACTTTCAGAAGTCACATAATTAGTGAAATTATGTCCACCTGTGTGTAATCTAAGGCCTATTACACACGACCGTATGACTTTTTCAGTGTTTTGCGGTCCACAAAAAACTGATCCTCAAGAAATACGGATGACATCCGTGTGCATTCTGTTTTTTGCAGAACGAAACATCTGGCCACAATAAGGACAGTACTATCCTTGTCCGTTATGCGGACAATAATAGGACATTTTCTATTTTTGAACGGAACAGAAAAACGGAAATACGGAAACTGAATGCATATGGAGTACTTTCAGTTTTTTTGAGGACCCATTGAAATGAATGGTTTCACATACGGACAGTATACGGAACGCAAAAAACAGAACGTAAACGAAAAGCAAGAGGCATCACTAACCAAACACTGCCATAAAGACCAAGGAACTCTCCAAACAAGTCAGGGACAATGTTGTTGAGAAGTAAAAGTCTGGGTTAGGTTATAAAAACATATCCAAATCTTTGATGATCCCCAGGAGCACCATCAAATCTATCATAACCGAAAGGAAAGAACAGGGCACAAAAGCAAACCTGCAAAGAGACGTCCGCCCACCAAAACTCCCGGACTGGGCAAGAAGGGTATTAATCAGAGAGGCAGCACAGAGACCTAAGGTAACCCTGGAGGAGTTGCAGAGTTCCACAGAAGAGACTGGAGTATCTGTACATAGGACGACAATAAGCCGTACGCTCCAAAGAGTTGGGCTTTGTGACAGTGGCCCGAAGAAAGCCATTACTTTCAGCTAAAAACAAAAAGGCACGTTGTGAGTTTGCGAAAAAGGTGGGAGACTCCCAAAATGTATGGAGGAAGGTGCTCTGGTCTGATGAGACTAAAATTAAACTTTTCATCCATCAAAGAAAACGCTATGTCTGGATGTCTGGTGCAAACACAACACATCACATCACCCAAAGAACACCATCCCCACAGTGAAACATGGTGGTGGCAGCATCATGCTGGGGGTATGTTCTTAGCAGCTGGGATTGGGAAACTGGTCAGAGTTGAGGGAAAGATGGATGGTGCTGAATACAGGGATATTCTTGAGCAAAACCTGTACCACTCTATACGTGATTTGAGGCAAGGATGGAGGTTCACCTTCCATTGGGACAATGACTCCAAACACACTACTAAAGCAACACTTGAGTGGTTTAAGGGGAAACATGTAAATGTGTTGGAATGGCCTAGTCAAAGCCCAGGTCTCAATCCAATAGAAAATCTGAGGTCAGACTTAAAAATTGCTGTTCACAAGCGCAACCCATCCAACTTGAAGGAGCTGGAACAGTTTTTCAAAGAGGAATGGGCAAAAATCCCAGTGGTAAGATGTGGCAAGCTCATAGAGACTTATCCAAAGTGACTTGGAGCTGTGATTGACGCAAAAGGTGGCTCTGGAAAGTATTGACTTTAGGGGGGTGAATAGTTATGCACATTGACTTTTTCTGTTATTTTGTCCTATGTGTTGTTTGCTTCACAATAAATAAATAAAAAACATCTTCAAAGTTGTGGGCATGTTCTGTAAATTAAATGATGCATATCCTCAAACAATCCATGTTAATTCCAGGTTGTGAGGCACCAAAATATGAAAAAAGTCAAGGGGGGTGAATAGTTTTGCAAGGCACTGTGTGTATGTATATATATATATGGCCCAGATGGTCTGTAAGCATGCAATTAATAGGAAACAACATGGCATCCCAGACTTCCATACTTGCCCCTTCACTGCTGCTGGGTAAATCTGGGAGATGTTTAACTGTCTGCAGCTGTTCCAAGTTATTAAAGAAACAAAATTTGAATATTCCATCCAGATGATGATGCAATAAAAATGACAAAGATCTGTCGGCCTTCAGTCGGAACAGTTGCCATGACAACCTTCTGAATTTGACTCTAATCTTTTAACTGCTGAAACTGCTTGATTATTTGGCAGAGAAATAAATATGTGTAAACACTTAAATGAACAAAAGACATTACAGGCATTAAACAAGATTACTGACAGTAAGCTAATCTGGTGAGGCCGAATACTTTCATGACAGTGAGATCTTATGCCACGTTAGTGCAACTGGGGACTCTAATTTATTCACAAAATAAAAGGCTGACATGGCCAGCAGAGAGATAATTGCAGTTTTGTGCCAGAGTGATCCACGTGCTGCTTTAGCGGCCATTTGTTGGAGCGTATATTTTAAACATTAGGACTCAATAGGGAGCCCTTCACCTGGGCATTTCTGCTCAATATAGGTGTGCTTCATTACACAAGACTGATGAGTTTTACTGACTGTGCTGAGGATCATGTGGAGACTGTCCAGATGTTATGTTCATTTCTAGATAGCGCTGAATAGCTTATGCAAAGAATTACTGCTCTATCTCCATCTATTTACATGTAATATGCCAAAAGTCAAACACTAAACACATGCTGCAGTAAATCTAGCAATGAGATGACATTAAAAAAAAAGCTAAGAAAATTAACATTTTGTTTGCTCAGTTTATTCATCTGTATACTGTAACATGTTACAGAATGTGTACAACAGAATAGGCAAATGATCCATATCTTTACACCTGAAGGGGTTTTCCTGGATTACAATATTAACTGCCTACCTACAAGTGAATGGTACAAATCTGCAAAATTCAGTATGACCCCTACTAAATGTATGCCAGTCAGGTGTATGGAGCAATGTAATAAATGAAGAGGCCAAAGCATTCTCCCAAGAAGTCCTTTGAATCAACCGATTGGCCTAGTACTAAAATTCTAACTCTCGTGATCTAATATTGAATGCTAATAATTGCTTTGTAATGACATCCAGCAAAACATCTTAGAAGCCAATATTATTTTTTATAATGTTGCCAGCTCTGGACAATGTGTTCCACGGGATATTTTAATAAGGGATCTATGATCAGATAGAGTCTCCTCTTTCAGAACAGAGAAAACATCATGAGGAGCTGCTCTCATTTTTGAAGCTTTCCATTTGTAGTAGCCCAGACCTGGGGGTATTATCATTGTATATAGCTTTGTATTATGTATGTACACTGCTCAAAAAAATAAAGGGAACACAAAAATAACACATCCTAGATCTGAGTTAATTAAATATTCTTCTGAAATACTTTGTTCTTTACATAGTCGAATGTGCTGACAACAAAATCACACAAAAATGTAAAAATGGAAATCAAATTTTCAACCCATGGTGGTCTGGATTTGGAGTCACACTCAAAATTAAAGTGGAAAACCACACTACAGGCTGATCCAACTTTGATGTAATGTCCTTAAAACAAGTCAAAATGAGACTCAGTAGTGTGTGGCCTCCACATGCCTGTATGACCTCCCTACAACGCCTGTGCATGCTCCTGATGAGGTGGTCTCCTGAGGGATCTCCTCCAAGACCTGGACTAAAGCATCTGCCAACTCTTGGACAGTCTGTAGTGCAACGTGACGTTGGTGGATAGAGCGAGACATGATGTCCCAGATGTGCTCAATTGGATTCAGGTCTGGGGAACGGGCGGGCCAGTCCATAGCATCAATGCCTTCGTCTTGCAGGAACTGCTGACACACTCCAGCCACATGAGGTCTAGCATTGTCTTGCATTAGGAGGAACACAGGGCCAACTGCACCAGCATATGGTCTCACAAGGGGTCTGAGGATCTCATCTCGGTACCTAATGGTAGTCAGGCTACCTCTGGCGAGCACATGGAGGGCTGTGCGGCCCTCCAAAGAAATGCCACCCCACACCATTACTGACCCAATGCCAAACCGGTCATGCTGGAGGATGTTGCAGGTAGCAGAACGTTCTCCACGGCGTCTCCAGACTCTGTCACATCTGTCACATGTGCTCAGTGTGAACCTGCTTTCATCTTTGAAGAGCACAGGGAGCCAGTGTCGAAATTTGCCAATCTTGGTGTTCTCTGGCAAATGCCAAACGTCCTGCACGGTGTTGGGTTGTAAGCACAACCCCCACCTGTGTACGTCGGGCCCTCATATCACCCTCATGGAGTCTGTTTCTGACCGTTTGAGCAGACACATGCACATTTGTGGCCTGCTGGAGGTCATTTTGCAATGCTCTGGCAGTGCTCCTCCTGTTCCTCCTTGCACAAAGGCGGAGGTAGCGGTCCTGCTGCTGAGTTGTTGCCCTCCTACGGCCTCCTCTACGTCTCCTGATGTACTGGCCTGTCTCCTGGTAGCGCCTCCATGCTCTGGACACTACGCTGACAGACACAGCAAACCTTCTTGCCACAGCTCGCATTGATGTGCCATCCTGGATAAGCTGCACTACCTGAGCCACTTGTGTGGGTTGTAGACTCCGTCTCATTCTACCACTAGAGTGAAAGCACCACCAGCATTCAAAAGTGACCAAAACATAAGCCAGGAAGCATAGGAACTGAGAAGTGATCTGTGGTCACCACCTGCAGAACCACTCCTTTATTGGGGGTGTCTTGCTAATTGCCTATAATTTCCACCTGTTGTCTATCCCATTTGCACAACAGCATGTGAAATTGATTGTCACTCAGTGTTGCTTCCTAAGTGGACCGTTTGATTTCACAGAAGTGTGATTGACTTGGAGTTACATTGTGTTGTTTAAGTGTTCCCTTTATTTTTTTGAGCAGTGTATTATGTTATATATTGTTATGTATTTTGTATTTTATGGTTGTCTGTTCCAGTAATGTTATGGATAGCAAGGAACAGGTCTAGTCACCCTGTTCCCCCCCTTTTGGTACGGGTGGGCTGGTCCTGCTTACTGCCAGGAGGGGGAAATACTGCTGAGACTTAGGACCCTTTCACACGGGCGAGTATTCCGCGCGGATGCGATGCGTGAGTTGAACGCATTGCACCCGCACTGAATACCGACACATTAATTTCTATGGGGCTGTTCACATGAGCGGTGATTTTCACGCATCACTTGTGCGTTGCGTGAAAATCGCAGCATGCTCTATATTCTGCGTTTTTCACGCAACGCAGGCCCCATAGAAGTGAATGGGGTTGCGTGAAAATCGCAAGCATCCGCAAGCAACTGCGGATGCGGTGAAATTTTCACGCACGGTTGCTAGGAGACCCGATCATTATTATTTTCCCTTGTAACATGGTTATAAGGGAAAATAATAGCATTCTGAATACAGAATGCATAGTAAAATAGCGCTGGAGGGGTTAAAAAATAATAATTAATAATTTAACTCACCTTAGTCCACTTGATCGCGATGCCCGGCATCTCCTTCTGTCTCCTTTACTGATCAGGACCTGTGGTGAGCATTCATTACAGGTCAAGGACCTGTGGTGACGTCATTCTGGTAATCACATGATCCATCACATGATTTTTTACCATGGTGATGGATCATGTGATGACCGGAGTGACGTCACCACAGGTCCTTGACCTGTAATGAATGCTCACCACAGGTCCTGTTCAGTAAAGGAGACAGAAGGAGATGCCGGGCATCGCGATCAAGTGGACTAAGGTGAGTTAAATTATGAAAAAAAAAAATTTAACCCCTCCAGCGCTATTTTACTATGCATTCTGTATTCAGAATGCTATTATTTTCCCTTATAACTGTGTTATAAGGGGAAATAATACAATCTACACCTAACCCAAGCCCCAACTTCTGTGAAGAAGTTCGGGTTTGGGTACCAAACATGTGCGGTTTTTCTCACGCGAGTGCAAAATGCATTACAATGTTTTGCACTCCCGCGGAAAAATTGCGGGTGTTCCCGTAACGCACCCGCACATTTTCCCGCAACGCCCGTCTGAAAAAGGCCTAAGTGTCAAGAGTAGTGTTGAGTGAATAGAGCTTCAGATCATAGATCTGAAGTTGATTTGTTCTGACACTTTGTTTTAATGTTATACAGAGACCTGTCTCCGTACAGCATTAAAATGTATTGCCTCCGTGGAGGCAAAATTCGCTTCACCCGAAGTCGCGCAAGACTTCGGGTGAACATAATAACACTGTTTGTGTTTGTACCCTTTAATACTGATGGCACTCTAAATGTATCACTAAAATGACGGATTTACTGTGAATGTCGGGGCACTAGAATGTGATGCCCACGGAGATCTATGACACCTGCCTTTAATACCGAGGCACATTAACTGTATCACTAAAATAACCAATTAACTCTGAATGTAAGTGCACTACATTGTGATGCACATGACGATATGAAACCTGCCTTTAATACTGATGGCACTCTAAATGGATCACTAAAATGACAGATTTACTGTGAATGTCGGGGCACTAGAATGTGATGCCCACGGAGATATATGACACCTGCCCTTAATACTGAGGCATAGTAACTGTATGACTAAAATGACGGATTAATTCTGAATGTCAGTGCAATGCACAGTGATGCACATTGCAATACACTGTCCTTGCACTCTCCGTTTCCAATATTTTCCTATTAACACTTTGCAGCAACACTGCCCCTAGCGTATGAACGCTTGCCACATCTTTCCCTATGCTCAGCTCACAGGAAGATGACGGAGACAGTATGGAATGAGGCTTTTATAGGGCTGTGATCTCACATTCCTGGGCTTCTTACTTTCACTTTGTAACACAAAGCCACCATTTTAGTTAAACTGATTTGTTACCACGAAGGGTGAGGAAATTTAACTTTGTTGCAAATCAAAGTTATCCAAAACTTCGGACTGAATCCTGCTTCAGATGCTTTGTTCAACACTAATACCGTAATAAGGGATGAAGAGTTATTCCAGGATTGACTTACTTTATTTTGACAGGTATTTTTCTGGCATGGGCAAGGTCATGTGTCCTCAAGTGGCATTCCATTGTTGGGTCACGTGCTCCTTGGGGACAGGTCATACTGAGGCCAGTCATTGACTGCAGCGTGTACTTGATCTCGTCCATGCTGGAAGTTTACATACAGAGACTGAAGAACGGTGAAGATATCCAGAGACTCATGGAGTTGGAACACAGCCGCAGGAAGCAGGTATATATGCTTCCTTTCACAGGTCTCATGGGGAGGGGCTGAAATTTAAAATATAGTACAGCCTGAAATATCTGTTAAAGGTTGTACAGCTTTATGATAGTACATATTAAACGGGTTGTCCACTCCTTTTATGTTGACATCCTGACACTCCCCACCCCGCCAATCAGTTGTCTCAGAAAAGATATGGTACTGAAAGTTGCACTATCTAGAAAATGACCTATTGTTTAAATCATGTGTTTATGTCACCATTGATATTTAAAATAAATAAATAAAAAATAAATAATGCAGTACTGCTCTCTACAGGTAAGTTTTCATCAGCCATCACATTATCATTACAGACAGGTTTACAAAGACAGATATCATACATATATAGATAACACACTAACCAGCCCTCTTTATCTCTACACAGGTCGCATGCCTACCAAAATCTCCCTTAGAAATCAATGAGCTGCTTTCTAGTCTATTGTATATGTGACCCATGTGACTGCTCTCAAAGGATCAGAAGTCTTGACATATTTTAGTCTTAGTGGCCAGTGTGATATCTGCATTATTTTAGCATTTTTTAAATATAGGTAGGGACATGCACAATATAAAAAAATATATATAATTTTTTTTTAAATACCCTCCTCAACATTGAAATTGCAAGACCAAAAAGGAAAAGTCATGAAAATATGGAAATCACAGGTGCAATAGATATTTTAATTATAAGCAAATGATGAAAAATGGAGACAAAATATTCAAACACCTTAATTTATTGAGCATCACCAGCAGAAATGCATGCTTTTACACACCTTGGCATGCTATCAATTACACTATTAATGGTTTTCTGAGGGAGGTCCTGCCACGCTCCCTTTGCATTTGTCAACTAATGATGTCCTAGATGTGAGCAATAGGTGACGAGTCCAGAGATGACGAGGCCATGGTAGCATGTTTAGGCCATGCAGCTGCTCATAGTAGCATGAGCAACATGCGGCCTGGCATTGAAAAAAGGCTCCTTCGCCACTTTAAAAAATGGCAGTTCCACGACCAAATTGATATAATGCTAAGCTGTTAGTGTGCCTGAAATTAAGAAATTTTTATTTTACCATTTTTGATTTAAATGGTTTATACCTGGAAAAATGTTTTAAAAAAGTGTAAATAGTCTGCATTTTGTTTTTTTTATGTATTTATTCAGATTTTTAATGCAAATAACTAATATAATTTTTTTTTTATTGTTTCTCCATTCCATCATATATAGTATATGATTTCTGGGGCGAGGGTAAAAGCTGCATTGTGAGCTACTAGTCGCATTCTTTTTTCATTGTTATTGTTATTTTATATAATTTATTATTTTGTCCTTATTTATTTGTTGTTGTTTGTTTTTTTAGTTTTTTTTTAAACTTACACTTTGTGCCTCCCTTAAAGTCATAAAATAACTTTTGAAGCATTATAAGTAACATTTTAACAAATTTTTATATATTTTTTTGTAATGAATGAATTCTACTGACAATCATTGAAATCGCTGGAACTGGAGCATGAAGCACCATTGCCCCAGGTGAGGTGACTGGTTCTTTTTAAATTCCGACCACCTGTACATTTATAGTGTATGGGCAGTCCACAAGTGGTTAAATAATTATGTTTTATAAGACATTAATAGATTATGTCACTAGCAAATGGCAACCATAAAATCTGTTGTTCAATCAGTCTACCTAAAAGAAAAGAAAAAAACTAATGGAAGGATCTTGTTGTCCATCCTCTTTAGACATTACTATTTTTTCTCGCTGCAGAAAGTTGCATTTTTCCTTCTAGTACAATGTATCTCCTCTCACTGCTCTGACTCCCTAAGGACTTCAAGCTTCAATTACAGCTACAGATATAATCAATACTGATTTTACTCCTCAAACACAAAAATAAATTGTAAAGCTGGTAGTAGCAGCTGACACACACTTCACAGGCTCACTACTGTATATCTCTGATGTAACTCAATGATACTGAAGCCTTTGTTTCCATTTCTTCCGATTAAAACAATAGAGAAATGCATAGCTACTGTAGCTTCTCATAGCCCCAGACCTGAGAACAGATTTGGTGGTGGAGTCGGTATATTTTCCCCACAACGCACCTTTCAAGTCATTCCCCCAGTACCATCACTTACAGTACATTTCTATCTTTTGGGGTTCAAAACCTCAGAGTTTTCCCTTGGCTCACACACCCAATTCCTGGATCACGTTCCGCTTGCCTTCCCCAATTCCTGTCTTCTGAATTACCAGCTCTCATTTTAGGCAACTTTAACATCCACATAGACAGGTCTATCTACCAATCTGCATCCCAGCTTTTATCTCTATTCTCCTCCAGTGGCCTTTTACAACTTTTTAACTCTCAGACACATAAAGATGGTGAAACACTTGACCTGGTCTTCTTCTGGCTTTGCTCTGTTTCTAACTTCACTAACCCTTCTCTCAAACTCTATGACCTCAACCTTCTCTCCTTCTCTGTCTCAAACCCTCATCCATCTCAGCACACTCCTACATATCTCATATTCAAAAATCTACATGCCATTAACATTAAGAAACTTACAGACATCATTGTCCCAATCTCTTCCCTTTCCTGTCCGTAATTGGCTGCAAAACACTACAATGACACGCTCAGAAGCACCCCGGATGAAGTGGCAGCCCCTAAACTTAGAACCATTCCATATTGAAGAAACCAACCCTGGCATACACCCTCAAACTCGATTTCTTCAATGACCCTCCAGGAGTGCTGAACATCTATGGAGAAAAGCTAACATACCCGAAGATGGGTATAAGTATATACTAAAGACATATAAGTCTGTCCTCCACTTCGCCAAACATACCTACTTTACCTCTCTCACCTCTCCACTATCCAATAATTAAAAAAAACTATTCAACACCTTTCACTCGCTCCTCAGTCCTAAAGTGCAGGTGACCATCACTGACCTCTGTGCTGAAGATCTAGCCACCTACTTCAAAGAAAAAATTGAAAAAATCCAGCATTAAATTAGCTCCCAGTCTCCAAGCATCGCTGCACCTATTCCCTTCCACACCTCCACTGGTTCTCTTTCTACATTTGACCCAGTCACAAAAGTCTGCAGGCTCATCTCTTCTTCTCAAACTATACTACTGCCCTTATTCTCTCACACCTCCAGTCTCTCTCCCCTGCTGTCACTACTCACCTAACTAGAATTTTCAACCTTTCTATCTTTTCTGGTATCTTGCCCTCCTCTTTAAAACATTATGTTATAACTTCAATACTGAAAAAGTTTCATGACCTCTTCTGCACAGCTACACAACTACAGAACTGTCTTTACCCTCCGCCTAATCTCTAAATTTCTGTCACAACAGGTACACCGTATACTCCCACCTTATTTGCAATCTCTCTGCTAATTCTCTCTTTGACCACTTACAATATGATTTCTGTACCCTACACTCCATTGAAACTGTCCTTAACAAAGCGACAAATTACCACCTGACAGACAAATGCAACAGCAACTACTCTCTCCTCATTCTCTTGGATTTCTCTGCTTTATTTGACACTGTAGACCACCAATTCTATTTGGTATGCTCCAATCTATTTGTCTTAAGGACACTGCTCTCTCCTGTTTTTCTTCCTCTTTCTCTCTGTCTGCTCTTTCATATGTGCGGCACAACTCTCCTGCAGGCTGTTCTGGCAGATAATGCCAGGAATCGGTCAGACAAAAACCTTTGCGTGTAGCATTATTTGCTCCCCAAAATCCTACCATATTTGCCAGGTAGCAGCTGAATCCCTTTATGGTCAAGTTAAATTTTGCTGCATATGTAGGTTATAAGGAAGTTGAACAATTTTAACTACAACAACTTGGCAGTAAGATATAAAACTATTTCTTGCTGCAGCGTGTATGTGTCTTTCTCTGCCTATGACTGTTCACTCTTTAGTTCACTCATGCCCCCTCACCTTTCCATAGACCTCTATATTACCTGTAATCTGACAATTCAGTATTACCCCCAGCTGCCTTTGCAGAATGAAAACCAAATTAGGAGGTGAGGGATGGAAGAAAGGAGCTGATAAATGGAGATAAGGGCATTTTCTCCTGATTATACAGAGTATATATTAAAGTGTCTTATATTTGCCTGTTCTATCACATTAGCTAAAGTTAGCTGCAAAGATAGACCATGTAAAAACATGAGAGCCACAGAAGTTTGTATGTATATACAGTACAGACCAAAAGTTTGGACACACCTTCTCATTCAAAGAGTTTTCTTTATTTTCATGACTATGAAAATTGTAGATTCACACTGAAGGCATCAAAACTATGAATTAACACATGTGGAATTATATACATAACAAACAAGTGTGAAACAACTGAAAATATGTCATATTCTAGGTTCTTCAAAGTAGCCACCTTTTGCTTTGATTACTGCTTTGCACACTCTTGGCAGACTCGCATTTTCCAAAGAGAAGAAAATACTCTCTATGTTCATTGTGCAGAGCATAATTTGAATTTAGTGCTGCAGGATGCCGTTTCTGAAATCACAGAAATGTCCAGTTTTAATGATATAATATAAGCATTGTAAGACACTCTCCCGTTCCGCGATCCACTGGGGCCCCCAGGGGTCCTAGTGGGGCTCGGACTGTGGGGGACCCCATGGTAATAGCAGGACAGGTCATGCATGTGCCTGGGACTCCTTTGCGGGCAGACGTAGTAGTGTGTCCGCATGGTCACCGGAGGGGAAGACCGCCGGGGTCTCGGAAGCAGATTGAACGCACTGGTGGCGGCACGCATCTGCCGGTCCCATCTCCGGTATCACCTGCGGGTTCTGTGCCGGCGTCCGTGCTGACGCGATCGTGTATTCATGCTGGGCCGCTCGAGCGTCCGAGTGCACGCTCGAGAGGAGGCTTGCAAAAGGATACACGGCTGAATGTATGCGCATCTTATTTGCCGGCCGCTGACGGGGAAAATACCTGTACTTAAATGCTAGTAGATTAGATGGTAGGCATGGGTTAAGTGACTAAGGACCAGCCTAGGCTGCACAAGTGTCAGGGATCATACCTTTGCTGAACAGTTTGTATCGTGTATGACCTTGGATCGGACCCTGGAAATCCTGACGTCTCATCCCTAGGTACCACGTTACACGGACAAATACTGCGCATATGAACTTAGGCTTGGTCACTGGATGTCCCCTTGGTGTTTCCCTGCACAGGTTATAATTCGGGTTGGTTACCTGTACATGCTTACTAGTGATGATCGAGCACCTTAGTGTTCGGGTGCTCTGGCTGAACACATCAGGATGCTCGGGTGCTCGTTTGGTATAATGGAAGTCAATGGGAGGACCTGAGCTATAAACCAGACACCCCCTGCTCTGAAAAGGGCAGTGTGCCTGGTTCATATGAAAAGTTCAGAAATTTATGGAAACACCACCGAAACGGTTCGGGAACAGCATAGGGAGGATGCATCTTGGACTCCCATGTTGCTGCTAGGAGCGATGTTGTCCGAGTAGTACGCCACTTTTACAGACTGACAAAAATACGCACAAAACCAAAGATAAAATCGATTGTAGAGTAAAAATTGTTAGTAATCATTCTTTCCTGTATATTTTCTTGTATATAAAGTGCAAGTTCAGCCAAAAATGTTGTTGATTTTCGGAACTGGGACCATGATTAAGAGGGACAGCCTGTTGCATCCATATTGTACCGCTAGAGGTGAAATTCTTGGACCGGCGCAAGACGAACCACAGCCAAAGCATTTGTTGCCACAAATGTTTTCATTAATCAACAATGAAAGTCGGAGGTTCAGAGACGATCCCACAGGCGATCCGGCCGCGTTATTCCCATTACCCGCCGAGCAGTTTCTGGGAAAACAGACTTTTTGGGTTCCGGGGGGAGTATGGTTGCAAAGCTGAAACTTAAACTAATTGATGGAAGGGCACCACCAGGAGTGGAGCCTGCGGCTTAATTTGACTACGCACGGGAAACCTCACCCGACCCGGACACGAAAAGGATTGACAGATTACCTTTTTCTAGATTCTGTGGGTGGTGGTGCATGGTCGTTGTGAGTGGGTGGATTGAGACGATTTGTGTGGTTCATTCTGATAACCAATGATACTCCTCCGTGCTAAGTAGTTACGTGACTCCCGGTGGTGAGGATTGTGTTGACCAGACTCTTGGATAGTGAGACTGGACTTGTAGTTGAGGGCCTGCTGGCGAGCTGACCCTGTAAAAGATTGTAGGTGATTGCCTGCTGATGAGCTGACCCTCTCAAACATTATGTGCAAGGGCCTGCTGCCGCTTTGTTGACTCTAGATAACTTCTGGGTAATCGGACGTCCCCGTGATGTCAACGATCCAATTGGATGTCTGCCCTATCAACTTTCGATGTTCTTTTATGCGCCTACCATAGTGACCACGGGTAACGGGGAATCAGGGTTTGCTTCCGGAGAATGAGCCTGAGTAACGCCTACGGCTACCACTTCCAAGAAAAACAGGCTGGGGCGCGCAAATTACCCACTCCTAACTTAGGGAAGTAGTGACGATAAATAACAATACAGGACTCTTAAGAGGCTCTGTCATTGTAATGAGTGCTAAAAATTACAGGGAATATCATAGGTATTTAGGATGAGGAAACGTTATACAGGAGAGGTACCACAAGTAATGACACTGTTCGCAGCATCTACGGCAAAGGTACACTGTATCTCACAGATATACGAGGGCCTACAGGTGAGCTGACCCTCTAAAAGATTTCCGCTGAGGGCCTGTGGTGAGCTTACCCTCTAAAAGATTTCCGCTGAGGGCCTGCTGGTGAGCTGACCCTTGAAAAGATTTCCACTGAGGGCCTGCTGGTGAGCTGACCCTCTAAAAGAATTTATTTTTATATATCCGCACACTTTACACAGCAGATGTGGCGTGGATATTTTAACTGTCCACAGCGGACACCGTCTATGGAAAAAGTATGATTGATGGCCTGCTGGTGACCCTCAAAAACATTAGGGGTGAGGGTCTGCTGCTGAGCTGACCATCTAAAACATTATGGGTGAGGGCATGCTGGTGAGCTGACCCTCTAAAAGATTTTCTCTGAGGGCCTAGGGTGAGCTGACCCCGTAAAAAATTTAATGAGAGGGCCTGCAGGTGAGATGACCCTGTAAAAAATTATATGAGAGAGCCTGCGGGTGAGCTGACCCTGTAAAAAATTATATGAGAGGGCCTGCGGGTGAGCTGACCCTATAAAAATTTAAATGAGAGGGCCTGCAGATGAGCTGACCGTGTAAAAAATTATATAAGAGGGCATATATACGAGGGCATTAAATGCGACCCTGTAAAAAATTATATGAGAGGGTCTGCGGGTGAGCTGACCCCGTAAAATTTTTTATGAGAGGGCCTGCAGGTGAGCTTACCCTGTAAAAAATTATATGAGAGAGCCTGCGGGTGAGCTGACCCTGTAAAAAATTAAATGAGAGGGCCTGCAGGTGAGCTGACCCTGTAAAAAATTATATGAGAGAGCCTGCGGGTGAGCTGACCCTGTAAAAATTATATGAGAGTGCCTGCGGGTGAGCTGACCCTGTAAAAAATTAAATGAGAGGGCCTGCAGATGAGCTGACCCTGTAATAAATTATATGAAAGGGCCTGCGGGTGAGATGACCCTGTAAAAAATTAAATGAGAGGGCCTACGGGTGAGCTGACCGTGTAAAAAATTATATAAGAGGGCATATATACTAGGGCATTAAATGTGACGTATAAGCATGTTGATATGATGGAAGAGGAGGAGGAGAAAAGGAAGATTCAACCATATACCCCTTTTTGTGGTGGAAGGGGTGCATGGGAATACAGAATATTCAGTACATTATAAACAACACATTTAAAGTGCCTTTATGTTCATCCGCTTTCCTCTGGTGGAGTCGCGAAGAAGTCAGGGGCAATCCAGGCCTTGTTCAATTTTATAAGAGTCAACCTGTCAGCATTTTACCTGTTATAATGCCACCAGCAGCACGAAATACCTGCTCAGACAAAACGCTGGCGGCAGGGCAGGCCAGCACCTCAAAGGTGTAGAGCTCCAGTTCGTGCCACGTGTCCAGCTTGGACACCCAGTAGTTGTAAGGCACTGAGGGATCACTGAGGACGCTGACACGGTCTGCTACGTACTCCTTCATCATCTTCCAGAACTGTTCCCTCCTTGTGACACTAGGCTGCGCATCAGGGTGAGGGTGCTGGCGAGGTGTCATGAAACTGTCCCAGGCCTTGGAGAGTGTTGCCCTGCCTCTGTTGGAACTGCTGTTTGCTGCCCTTGTCTCCCCTCCTCGGTTGGCCAAGGAAGTACGGACTCTGCCGCCAGCGTAGTCAGATGGAAATTTTTTACAGGACCTTCTGGTATTGCATCGTTCTGCTCGTCCTCTCCACCTCTCCACCGGGGGTCGAAAAGGGTGAACACCCAGTAATCCGTGTTGTCTAAAATGCGTATAACGCGCAGGTCGCAGGAAAGGCAGCCTAACATGAAGTCAGCCATGTGTGCCTGAGTACCAACAGGCAAGATTTCGCTGTCGTCATCAGAGGATGACTCTTAATCTCCTCATCCTCTTCCTCCTCTTCTGCCCACCTATGCTGAACAGAATTAAACTTCCATGGGTACTACCCTCCGTAGTGGAGGCAACCGCCTCCTGCTCCTCCTCCTCCTCTTCATCATCCAATTCACACTGAGAAGACGAACTGAGGGTGGTCTGGCTATCACCCTGTGTAATGTCTTCCCCCAGTTCCACCTATTCCATATGCAAAGCGTCTGAGTAGACACAGAAGAGGGATGGTTACGCTGATCATAGCTTTATCGCCGCTCGCCATCTGTGTTGATTCCTCAAAGTTTCTTAAAACCTCACAGAGGTCAGACATCCATGCCCACTCCTCGCTTGTGAATAGTGGAAGCTGACTGGAAAGGCGACGCCCATGTTGCAGCTGGTATTCCACTACAGCCCTCTGCTGCTCACAAAGCCTGGCCAACATGTGGAACGTGGAGTTCCAGCACGTGCTCAAGTCGCACAACAGCCGGTGAGCTAGCAATTACAACCTCTGCTGCAGCATTGACAGACCGGCTGAAGCTGTCGATGACTTGTGGAAATGAGCACACACGCGGCGCACCTTGACCAGTAGCTCAGGCAAATTGGGGTAGATTTTTGAAAAAACGCTGAACCACTAAGTTTATGATGTGGGCTAGGTATGGAATGTGTGTGAGCTTGCCGAGCTCCAAAGCCGCCACCAAGTTACGGCGATTATCACACATAACCATGCCTGGTTGTAGGTTGAGTGGCAAGAGCCACAGCTCAGTTTGGTGTCTTATCCCCTGCAACAGCTCTGCGGCGCTGTGCTGTTTGCCTCCTAAGCATATCAGCTTCAGCACGGCCTGTTAACGCTTCCCAACTGCAGTGCTACTCTGCTTCCAGCTACTGACTGATGGCTGACTGGTGCTGCAAGATGAGAATTCAGAGGTGGAAGTGGAGTAGGAGGCGGAGGAGGAGAAGTGGGGTTTGGAGCCATTAACGTAGGTGCTGGCAGAAACCCTGATCGATGTAGGGCCCGCATTCCTCGGCGTCGGTAGCACCTGTGCCATCCCAGGGTATGACTCGCTCCAGGCCTCCACAACGTTCACCCAGTGTGCCCTCAGGGAAATGTAGCGTCCCTGGCCAAATGCACTTGTCCATGTGTCCATGGTTAAGTGGACCTTCTCAGTAACTGCGTTGGTCAGGGCACATGTGACGTTTCAGGACACATGTTGGTGTAAGGTGGGCACGGCACACCTTGAAAAATAGTGGCAACTGGGGATGGCCACCAACATCAGGCTTCGGAAGACCTCAGTGTCCACAAGCCTAAATGGCAACATTTTCAGGGCCAGTAATTTTGAAAGGTGTGCATTAAGTGCTATGGCCTGTGGGTGGGTGGCTGGGTATTTGCGCTTGCGTTCAAATACCCGGCGTAAGGACATTTGGATGCTGCGCTGGAACAGGGGAGTGGATGTGGTCACTGATGGTGCTTACGAAGGTCCAGGTGAAGGCTGGGAGGCATCCTCGCCTGCCCCTTCGACAGGCGATTGGCCAGTACGTACCATAGGGGAAGAGGAGGCAGTTTTGTAACCCACAGACACAGATTGGGGACCCAGGAATTCATCCCACTTATTACGGAACTTGGATGCCATGTGGTGGATCATGCTGGTGGTGGTGAGGTTGCTTGTGGTCACGCCCCGGCTCATTTTGGTGTGGCACAGGTTTCAAACTACAGTTTTTTTGTCGTCCACAGTTTCCTAAAAAAAGCGCCATACTGCGGGACACCTACTCCTTGGCAAGTGAGATTTATGCAAGGGGGTGCTCCGTGGAACAGTTGCGGGCCTGTTGGGTGTGGCCCGCCTTCTTCCTTTTGTCACCCCACTGCCTCTTCCAGCCTGTTGCGGTGGTGCGAAACTCGATTTGCGAGGTGCATACAATTTGGTACGCATTCGAAAGGGCGACGAATGGAAGACCGCATTTAGCACCAGGGACGGTCATTACGAGTATCTCGTAATGCCTTTCGGTCTCTGTAATGCCCCCGCGATCTTCCAGGAGTTCATCAATGATGTCCTCTTGGGTAGATTTGAGGTCGTCTATTTAGATGATATACTAATCTACTCATCGGACCTGCAGACTCACCGGGATCATGTGTTTCAGGTTTTCCAGAAGCTGAGGGAGAATCGCCTATATGCCAAACTTGAGAAGTGCCTGTGTGAGGTGAGAGAATTGCCCTTCCTAGGATATATTGTCTCTGGACGCAGATTGGCAATGGATCCATCCAAGCTTTCAGCTGTTCTGGATTGGCCTCACCCTAAGGACCTGAAGGGATTAAAGCGTTTCTTAGGTTTCTCCAACTTCTACCGCTAATTTATTAAGAACTTTTCTGCGGTGATAGTGCATCTCACGAACCTCACTAAGAAGGGAGCGAACCCTTCTAAGTGGACGAGAGGCTGGTGAAACCTTTGAGATGCTGAAGCAAGCTTTCTGCTCCGCACCAATCCTCACTCATTCAGAAACTTCTCGACCTTTTGTCCTCGAGGTTGACGCCTCTGAGGTTGGTGTGGGGGCCGTTCTCTCTCAGTATTTTGGAAATCCTGAGAGGGTTCATCCTTGTGCCTTTTTCTCCCAGAAGCTCTCACCAACTGAATGCAATTATGACATGAGCAAAAGAGAGCTTCTGGGAGTTAAGTTGGCCTTTCAAGAATGGAGACATTGGCTAGAGGGTGCGGAACATAGCATTACGGTTTACACCGACCACAAAAACCTTGAATACATCGAAGGTACCAAGAGCTTTAAGTTAAATTATATCTGAAGAAGCCTTGCGTGAAACGTACGTTGGGGTTGCTGGAGCACTACACAGGTATTTTGTCTATGGCTTTACAGTGAACTATTTAGCTTTAGTTATCCATGTACTTTGTTATATTTGCACTTTGCACTTTATATGTATATCTTGGTTACCATATATGAGACCTTTATTTAGCCTCTATAGTTTTGCCTGACTATATGTATTTTTGATATCCGGCTTGGCCTACATGCACATATGTGCTATATTTATACATCTATTGTCTGTATTCATTTGCCATTCCAGGTGTTAGTCATGCTCCGTGCCATCTTGTGTGCTCGTTTTACCACCATCTATTGTTTTCTATGTGTTTTTATTGTGATTTGTCTCATATGGAGACGCTAATAAAATTTATACATATATAATACTATTGAGTGCGAGCCCTGTTTTTCTCCCTTTGGCGTACTACTTTAAGTTAAATTCTTGTCAAGCTCGCTGGGCATTATTTTTCACTCGCTTTAATTTCCGGGTAACTTACAAACCGGGGCCCAAAAATGTCAAAGCAGATGCTCTCTCCCGATGTTTCCCAAAAACTATCTCGGTATGTGACTCTGAGCCTGAGCCCATTTTTCCTGCGAGGTGCTTCGTAGCCGCTTTGAACACCCCAGGTATAATGGAGGACTTGTCTTTTCTTCTTCTACCTTTACAGACGAAGAGCCCTCCTAACAAACCTGAAGGTCGGCTGTTTGTGCCTTTAAATTTCAGGCTCAGTGTTATACAACAGTTACATGATTCTAAGTCGGCCGGGCATCTGGGGATAAAAAAGACCATGTCCCTTTGTAAATTCCATGTCTGGTGGCATGTTTTTTGATATCAAAGCCTACATTCAGGCATGTAGTATTTGTGCTCAGTGTAAACCGGCTCGGTCCGCCCCCCTCTGATACTTTGCTTCCACTGCCTATTCCTTCGGGACCATGGACCCACTTGTCTATGGACTTCATAACAGATCTGCCTAGGTCTTCCGGTTGTAGGGTAATTTGGGTAGTGGTGGACCGTTTTAGTAAGATGGCCCATTTTATACCACTCCCCGGATTGCCATCGGCTGGAGAGTTGGCAGATCTGTTTGTGAAGTATGTCTTCCGATTACACGGGGGAGCTGGAGGATATTGTTTCAGATAGAGGAGTCTAGTTTATCTCCCGATCCTGGCGTTCTTTTGGCTCCCGGTTGGGGATTGGGCCGTCATTTTCATCTGGCTTTCACCCAGAGACCAACGGGCAGATGGAGAGAACGAACCAGACTTTGGAAAAATATCTCCGGTGTTTCGTGTCAGACTGCCAGGAGGAATGGGCAGCTCACCTCCCCTTTGCAGAGGTTGCTTATAATAACTATGAACACGGGGGCGTGGCTAGCTGCTGACTGAGGAAGATGTCTCTCTCCTCAGCTCCATTACTGCAGTCCTAATCGGTCACAATCTATCCATTATTCAAAGTTAAGAGGCCTCATCTCAGATCCCCAGTGTTAGCTGTTAACATCTGCTCTGACTTAAGACCTGTCTGGGTTCACAGAACAGCTCCGGTCCGGAGTTACAAGTGAGGCCTAGCGGAGGAGGAATCCCCGGCCTAGATTGATCGGATGACTACAGAACCCCACCTCTGACCCAACCGGCAGGGACTACAGCGCCGCTGATACACGGGAGGAGTTGTGGGACATCAAGGCACATTCCGACCTGTCCTGGAGGAGCCATGTACATCCTAGATTGGTGCGCTAGCTCGGGCCTGCACTGCAGAAAGGCAGCGTCCTGAAGTTTCGGTGCGAGCACACAGCACCGAGGTAGACCTATATACAGAACCGGCGGTTACATCCTATATATTCTTCCCTGTGATCGGAAGAGATAATCTTCACTAAGCCGCCGTGCGGAGAATCATCACAAGTGCCGCATTCCAGGTTACTGCCATTAACAGCACTTACCTGGGCAACGTGGAGACCCGCCATCTTGTCCTGCAGGAGGGAGCCGGTAAGAGATCTGCTTCTCTGTCACCACTCTGCGTAGCTGCCTAGCGCTGCTGCGGTAATCCCACTAGGACCTAAGAAGACCCAATTTATTGTCAGTCGCAGATATAGCGACAGGATCCCCCAGCATAAAGCACCCACCTTTTAACCCCAGGCCACATACATATTAACAGATAAACTGGTCAGACTGACCTCAGGAGCGCTACTGAGCTCTCACAGGAGAAGGTGCTGGCCTGAGGGTTTTGGTAAAGAGGTACTGACCTGATTGGGATTCAGATCAATCCCCACGGGACTGAGTGGTCTTTCATCCTCCACATCTCCTAAACCACGCTCCATTCACCCCTACTGAAGGCCTAGCCTTAATTTTTTTTTAGATCTCCACATTTAATATAGGAGATCTACACTACAAATATATTTAAAGGGACATTGCACTCCTGTTTGTGAGAAGTCCACTACTGATAGTATTAATCAGACACTCTGCATAAACAATTTTATTTAAAGGGCCAATGCCCTAATTTTTTCTGGGACCCCCGTCAACCATAAAAGGAAGTCCCACCTCCTAATCCAGAGAATCAGCTCACACATGCCAATGTACTAACCTAACATACCAGAAGAGGCATTTAGAAGCTAAATAAAAAGAGTCCACACACGTGCACATATGGTGAAAATAGGCAAATATAAGGGCCATATGCAGGAGTCTCAAAAGCCCTACAAAAATTCAGCTTTAGCTCAATCCGACGTAGACAAATACGTCATGAAAAAATCTCAACCACCAACATCATTGCACCCAGCCGCAACAAAAGGCACGTTGTCTCACCTAGAAAGTGAACGCCTTGAAAGAGATAGCGATGATGAAGATCAAGTGGAGACCCAATCAGACCTACCTATATCCAGGTCATTCATTTCTCAAGCTTTGTCAAAAGCTTTAAACCCAGTGATGGAAGAACTTAATGTAATCAAAAATGAAATGAGACAGATCGGCCACAGAGTAGAAGCTTTATAAGCTACACAGTCGACTTTAATCAACTACACAAAACAAAACTCAGAAGCCCTAGCTGTCTACAAACTGCATATAGACCAGTTATATGACTATATAGAAGATCAAGACAATAGAGGCAGATGGAATAATATACATCTAAGAGGAATTCCAGAAACAGTAGCATCAGACGCAATACCAAAAGCGGTTTCAGAGATCTGTCTATCATTGCTAGGTGAAGATTACTCAGATCCTATAATTATTGAAAGAGCACATAGGGCTTTGAGACCCAAACCTAAATTGAATGAACCACCCAAGGATGTCATATGTAAACTCCTTAACTTTGCTCAAAAAGAACAAGTTATGAAAAAATCAAGAGAAGGTGCACAAGTTGAATATGAGGGCTCAACAATACTTATTTTCCAAGATCTTGCACCAGTCATCCTCAACAAAAGACGCGCTCTCAAACCCTTGACGGACTATTTGAGACACAAACGCATCCCTTATCGATGGCTGTTCCCATTTGGCCTGCTAACAACCTGGCGAGATAAGAAATTCATCATTAGAACCCCGAGGGACCTACCTGAGATATTGTCCGCCATGAATATTGTGGATGTGGACATTTCTGATTGGACCACCTCTAACGATGTCATTATTCCAGAGGAGATCCCCCCATCTACACCGTGGGAGACGGTACCTACGGGAAAAGCTCTGAAGAATAAGAAGAAACATGGGAAGATGACTCCACGACGCATCATTATGGAAGAGGACTGACAGAAAAGTCCAGATGAGACCTTACAGTCCTGCAAATAAGCAGGCATTGCATCAACACATTATAGATCTCATATGGCCTGATTCACGAGCAGGCGTTCCCACAGGTTTTTCTTTTTCCTAGTATGCCTTGTTCATCTCACAGATGGTCTCCTATCTGGAGAGATGATATGGGCTGAAGTGGGTCCGCCTGATCTCATTTAACACATGAATACTCCTTCACTTACTATGTTTATGACTCAGTTCAAATGTTTTAAATTTTGCCTCTTCAGGGTTTGCTACAACTACTATGCAGCTCCCTAAATTTATAGTGACCTGCTTTCCTCTGATACTTTTAAGAAGGTTAACATTTACTAAGTCCCTTTTAGGACTAACAGCTCCTCCTGCAGTTTTAGCAAACAGGAGGACCAACTGTCTTTATGTTCTCAATAATATTCTGTTTTATTTTTGTTCTGTCTTAGTTGTTACAGCTCTTCCCCCCCCCCCCCTCTTTCCTTTCTGTGTCCTGGGATATTTAAGTCCACCAGCCTTCAGCCTTGTCTGGAAGACGTCAACTACAACATGCACACTCAGGGGTATGTACGAGTCTTACATTCACAGCCATGCACTTGTTTTATGGCTGAGACACGGATAGCTTCGTACGATGTTAGGGGCTTTAAAACCCCCGCTAAACGTTGTCAAATCCTAAAACAACTGCATAAAGAGAAAGCTAACATCATATTTATACAGGAAACACATTACAAACACAATAAAATACCCAATTTGTCCCGTTCTTATTATAATCTATGGTTCCATAGCTCATCTCCATATTCAAACAGATTAGGGGTCAGTATAGGCTTTCATAAATATCTGGATTTTGACTTAATTGACTCCAAAGTTGATAATGAAGGTAGATTCATTCTCGTGAAAGGAAACATCAATAAGCAAAGGTTTACATTGGCAAACATCTACGCTCCAAACTCAAAACATAGTCAGTGGTTTAGTTCATTCTGGGAAAAACTGGAGGGGTTCAGAGAGGGCATACTGATCTTAGCTGGAGACTTTAATCTAGCTCTCAACCCAAGGATTGATACGTCTACAGGTAGATCAAACGTTCCGAAGTCCACATTAGTCAATGTTAAAAAACTTTTACATAAAAGTTCCCTAGCAGATGTATGGCACTCTCTTAACCCCACTTCAGTGGATTTCACTCATTTCTCGGCGCCACACAACTCTTACCATAGAATTGACTACATATTAATATCATAAGACAAACTACAGGTATGCACGGAAGCCCATATTGGCTCAATATTACACTCAGACCATGCTCCAATTTTTATGTCACATAAACAACATAGTACCTACCCCAAGACCTTCCTGTGGAGATTAAATGAAACACTTTTAGATAGCTCAGAGGTAAAAGCTAAGATAAAGAATAAGCTAGAGGAATACTTCTCTATTAACGCAAGAGAAGATACTTCCCCCAACATTGTCTGGGAGGCACATAAATCAGTGATAAGAGGAGAATTTGTTTCTGTGGCTTCCTACTTAAATAAGAAAAGGAAAGAGATAATAGCGAATCTTTGTAGTAAGATATCCAAACTGGAGAATTTACACAAAAGATCGCTGAATAGTAAAAAACTAGAAGAGCTTATGTCAACCCGAAATGAGTTAAAAAAGATATTAAATATCCAATCAGCTAAAATATACCTGTCATTGAGACCAAAAAATTTTGCTCATGGGAATAAGCCCACTAAATTCATGTTAGCCACACTACGTCAAAGTAAACGCAAACAAAGAATATCAGCTATTAATGGCCCAGACATAGAAACATAGAAACATAGAATGTGTCGGCAGATAAGAACCATTTGGCCCATCTAGTCTGCCCAATATACTGAGTATGCCCCTGGCCCTATCTTATATGAAGGATGGCCTTATGCCTATCCCATGCATGCTTAAACTCCTTCACTGTATTTGCAGCTACCACTTCTGCAGGAAGGCTATTCCATACATCCACTACTCTCTCAGTAAAGTAATACTTCCTGATATTACTTTTAAACCTTTGCATCTCTAATTTAAAACTATGTCCTCTTGTAGCAGTTTTTCTTCTTTTAAATATTCTCTCCTCTTTTACCTTGTTGATTCCCTTTATGTATTTAAAAGTTTCTATTATATCCCCTCTGTCTAGTCTTTCTTCCAAGCTATACATGTTAAGGTCCTTTAATCTTTCCTGGTAAGTTTTATCCTGCAATCCATGTACCAGTTTAGTAGCTCTTCTCTGAACTCTCTCCAAAGTATCAATATCCTTCTGGAGATATGGTCTCCAGTACTGAGCACAATACTCCAAATGAGGTCTCCCTAGTGCTCTGTAGAGCGGCTTGAGCACCTCCCTCTGTCTACTGGTAATTCCTCTCCCTATACACCCAAGCATTCTGCTAGCATTTCCTGCTGCTCTTTGACATTGTCTGCCTACCTTTAAGTGTTCTGAAATAATGACCCCTAAATCCCTTTCCTCAGATACTGAGGTTAGGACTGTATCACTGATTGCATATTCTGCTCTTGGGTTTTTATGCCCCAGGTGCATTATCTTGCACTTATCAACATAAAATTTTAGTTGCCAGATTTTTGACCATTCCTCTAGTTTTCCTAAATCCTTTTCCATTTGGTGTATCCCTCCAGGAACATCAACCCTGTTAAAAATCTTTGTGTCATCAGCAAAAAGACACACCTTACCATCGAGGCCTTCTGCAATTTTGCTGATAAAGATATTAAACAATATGGGTCCCAGAACAGATCCCTGAGGTACCCCACTGGTAACCAGTCCTTGATCTGAATATACTCCATTGACTACAACCCTCTGTTGCCTGTCCCTCAGCCACTGCCTAATCCATTCAACAATATGGGAGTCCAAGCCCAAAGACTGCAATTTATTGATAAGCCTTCTGTGTGGGACAGTATCAAAAGCCTTACTAAAGTCTAGATAAGCGATGTCTACTGCACCTCCTCCATCTATTATTTTAGTCACCCAATCAAAAAAATCAATAAGATTAGTTTGACATGATCTCCCTGAAGTAAATCCATGCTGTTTTTCATCTTTCAATCCATGGGATTTTAGATGTTCCACAATCCATTCCTTAAGTATGGTTTCCATTAATTTCCCCACTATTGATGTCAGGCTTACTGGCCTATAGTTGCCCGATTCCTCCCTACTACATTTCTTGTGAATGGGCACAACATTTGCTAATTTCCAATCTTCTGGGACGACTCCTGTTGCCAGTGATTGGTTAAATAAATCTGTTAATGGTTTTGCTAGTTCACCGCTGAGCTCTTTTAATAGCTTTGGGTGTATCCCATCAGGCCCCTGTGACTTATTTGTATTGATTTTAGACAGCTGACTTAGAACCTCTTCCTCTGTAAAGACACATGCATCAAAAGATTCATTAGTCTTCTTTCCTAACTGAGGTCCTTTCCCTTCATTTTCCTTTGTAAAGACTGAAAATAAGTATTCATTGTTGTCGAAGTAGACAACACATTAACTGAAGATGACAAAGACATAGCAGACGCGTTTAGAAAGTTTTACTCTGACCTATATAATATAAATGAGTCTGACTCTGAAAATGTCAAAGCAGATAAACTAGCTAGAACTAGAGATTTTCTACAGAAAATTAACCTACCCTCCATCACCAAAGAACAAGCTCTTAAACTTACCTTACCTATTACTGAAACAGAAATTACCTCAACTCTTTCTCAAATAGCCAAGGGAAAGTCCCCTGGCCCAGATGGTATACCTGTCCTTTACTACATAGCCTTCAGGGACACCTTAACACTTTTTATGCTTAAGACATATAATGCGGCCTTGTCTGGTAGCCCGTTCTCACCACAAACTCTAAATGCCCATATAACCCTAATCCACAAACCACAGAAAGATCCTACAATGTGCTCAAGTTATAGACCTATTTCATTGCTGAATCTAGACATTAAAATTTTTGCTCGCATTCTTTCAGCAAGGATAAAACCGCTATTAAAAGACTTGATACACCCAGATCAGACAGGGTTTATACCTGGGAGAGAAGGGAAAGACAATACTTACAAGATAATAAATTCTATTGCTTTAGTGAAAAAAGTTAAGGGTTCCATGGTTCTACTAAGTACAGACGCAGAGAAGGCATTCGATAGAGTGGCCTGGCCCTTTATCAGAAACACGATGTCCGCGATGGGCTTCCCATCTTCTTTCATTAAAGCAATCTTCACAATGTATGAAAAACCGAGTGCCTTTATTAAAATAAATGATATCATTTCTTCAGCGGTGAATATTAACAATGGAACTAGACAGGGCTGCCCTTTATCCTCAATTCTCTTCATATTGACAGTTGAACCCTTGTTACAATCCATTAGGCAATCCCAGGAAATCAAGGGTTTAATTTGCAATGGAATGGAATTCAAACAAGCTGCTTACGCAGATGACCTTCTCTTAATGATCACTAACCCCATACGAGCTTTTCCGGCGATTGTTAACCTGTTTCATGACTTTGGCTACATCTCTAATTTTAAAATTAACATTTCAAAATCACAGGCGCTAGGTGTAAACATCCCAGATATAGAAATCCGAACCTTAAAGACCATCTCTTCCTTTAAAAGGACCCCCTCCTCTTTAAAATTTCTAGGGGTCAACATTTCAGCGAACTATAACAAATTTTATGAGCTTAATTACCGTCCACTACTGAGAGACATCCCGGAGACTCTTAGCTCATGGTCACCTTCCTTTATATCCTGGTTAGGACGTAGGAATATATTTAATTCCCTAATAGTCCCGAAAGTCACATATCTTTTACAAGCACTCCCATTAAAACTCTTGCGTAGCTTTTTTGCCTCCTTTAGAAAGATTTGCTCATCATATGTATGGGGAGCGACAAAACCCAGGCTTGCTCATAAAATCCTCATACTCCCTTCAGATAGGGGTGGAATTGGACTCCCTTCTTTAGAAAGATTCTACAAAGCATTTCACATCAGCCGTATAGTTGACTGGATTCACAAACCAGCCCAAAAACACTGGATAACATTAGAGGAGAGTCTAATAGAATCCCCCCTGAGGAAGCTGATTTTCTCAGACCATTCAACACTCATCCCTACTCCTAGAGATAATAACCTTCCCTCAGCTACCTACGGTATCTGGCATCATCCGGAAATATGAGACCTTTGTTCTAAATACCCATCTCCACTGTTAACCATCGGAGATTGCTTCAAAACGTCCGAAGATGGTTTTCAATCTTTACCACCTCAACTCCAGAATTCACAAATGGCCCTTATAGAGTTATTAGATCCTGATGGAGCTATCTTAGACTTAAATACTATCAAGGACAAATTTAAACTCCCAACACTTAATGACCTCCAATATATATACCTACGCACCACACTAAAACCTTTATACTCAAATGATAATTGGTTAAAAAACAATACATGGTTTGAAGACCTTCTTATACAAACTAAACAACCTTCAAAATTGGTGTCTGTTATTTGCAAGAACTTACTTACTTTAGAATTCCCACCCTCTCTGTATTTTCTGAGAGAATAGGAAATTCTCCAAATCAGAAATTAACACCATACTTACATCGCCAAAAAATACATCTAGATTTATTACTATTCAAGAAAACACATGCAAAGTAATAACTAGATGGTATCTTACCCCGGTCAGATTAAGTAAGATGTACAGTTCCGCTTCTGATCGTTGTTGGAGATGCCATACTGATAGAGGCACATACCTGCACATATGGTGGTCCTGCTTTAAAATAGGTACTTTCTGGACAGAAATATTAGGCATTCTCAACACCATCCTTAATGACAAACATCGCACACTACCTCCATGCCCCAAAATAGCTCTCTTAAATTTACTCCCAGACACTATTCCCTACGTACAGAAACGGTTAATTAGACAACTGATGTAGCTAGGACCCTGATCGCTTCAAATTGGAAATCGAATGTGTCCCCCAAAGTGTCAGACTGGGTTGACAGAGTAGAATCTCTTGCTAGAATTATCCCACTGGGAACTGAGATACCATGATAAATATGTAGCCATATGGCATAGATGGAGACTCTGGAGAAAAAGTTTGGGGGTAGGCATAAATGACAATTAATTGTTTCAGTTTCCTATGACCTTACACTTTTATATTCACCATTGTTGACCTTTAGTAGAGACAAGTCTTCATAGCTGGCTGACTTATACCCTCTATCCATATATAGGACATTTCGAGGCAGGTTCCTGCATAGACCAGTCTACAATATCCACTTTCTACCCTCTACCCTTCCCCTCTTCCCTCCTGTTCTTATTCCCTTGTCTAAATAGTATGTCTCTGTTTTTTTTCCCTCCCCTGCCACACGGCATGGCTTTATCTTATGGCATAGGTTGTTGACATTAAAACTTGGATTCCTCTGAAGTAGAGATGGGACGGGGGATTCGTCGAATCCATGAATCCCTCGAATCTTGCTGATAGGCCCGCAGCCTATCAGAGGCCGGTGCAGGCGGCGCGATGACGTCATCGCGCCGCCTGAGCCGTACAGCGCGGGACACAGGCCAGAAGAGGCCTGCATTGCAGGGGAGGTAAGTAAAAGTGTTTTTTTCTTTTTTATCTGTTACTGGCACATTGGCGAGGGGGAGAGGTGAGAGGCACTATGATACTACTGGCACATTATGGGGGGAGATGGCACTATGATACTACTGGCACATTGGGGGGAGGCACTATGACACTGGCACATTATGGGGGGAGATCGCACTGATACTACTGGCACATTGGGGGGGAGGCACTATGATACTGGCACATTATGAGGGGAGATGGCACTATGATACTGGCACATTATGGGGGAGATGGCACTATGATACTGGCACATTATGGGGGGAGGTGGCACTATAACACTGGCACAATATGGGGGAGATGGCACTATGATACTGGCACATTATGGGGGAGGTGGCACTATAATACTGGCACATTATGGGGGAGATGGCACTATGATACTGGCACATTATGGGGGGAGGTGGCACTATAATACTGGCACATTATGGGGGAGATGGAACTATGATACTGGCACATTGGGTGGAGATGGCACTATGATACTGGCACATTATGGGTGGAGATGGCATTATGATACTGCCACATTATGGGGGGATGTGGCACTATAATACTGGCACATTATGGGGGGAAATGGCACTATGATACTGGCACATTGGGGGAGATGGCACTATGACACTGGCACATTGGGGGGGGGGCACTATGATACTGGCACATTATGGGGGGAGATGGCACTATGATACTGGCACATTATGGGGGGAGATGGCACTATAATACTGGCACATTGGTGGGGAGATGGCACTATGATACTGGCACATTGGGGGGGAGATGGCACTATGATACTGGCACATTATGGGGTGGAGATGGCACTATAATACTGGCACATTGGGGGGGAGATGGCACTATGATACTGGCACATTATGGGGGAGATGGCACTATAATAGTGGCACATTGGGGGGTGGCACTATGATACTGGCACATTGGGGGGGAGATGGCACTATGATACTGGCACATTGGGGGGGAGATGGCACTATGATACCGGCACATGGGGGGGAGGAGAGAGGCACTCCGCACTTGATACTGGCACATGGGGGAGGAGAGAGGCATTTGATACTGGCACATGATTAGGAGGGCATTTATGGGGAAACTTACCGGCACATTATTGGGTGGCACTGTGGGGCCACTTCTTATTGGCACATAATTGGGGGGCACTATGGGGGCATTTACTGAGGCCACAAAGAAGGGGTATTTTATATGGGGGGCTCTGTGTGGTACTAGTATTATCAGGGGTATTATCTGTTTCTGCAGTATAGTATTGGGGAGCACAGGAGAACAGTATTGGGGGTGTTAGGATGATTTGTCCAGAAGATGGGAGGATGATGGAAAAGTAGTAAACTAAGATTTTTTTTGTCAAACTGCAGAGACGAAAAATGGCTGAAAAATGGTGGTCTGGTCTGAAGGTCTGAAAGGAGAAGATGAGGAAAGAGAACATCTACATCAAAGGAGACGTCACTGGATGTAAGAGGTATGTGGCGCTGTATCACCCTGTATGTTCTGTAGTGATAGGAGCAGGGGCGTAACGATCGTGGTCATATAGGGTGCGACCGTGACTGGGAGGTGGAGGTTCAGACAAACTGACGCGGTCTGATTTTGTTTCTTACACCGTTCACACAATTATGTACAGGATTCGTAGGATTCGAGATTCGAAAGATTCAATATATTCTAGAACCTTTTCGGATTCGGATTTGAAAAAAATTGGATTTGTCCCACCTCTACTCTGAAGCATCCAGATTTACTTCATGCTATTTTTAGTCCTAACTAATCTTCTGTGAACAACACAGCTATTTTGACCACACTGGTACTATAAGTTATACTTTTGAACCTTAATGTGTCATATATTTGCAGATATGAGAGGTATTATTATGATATGATGTACCTTTTGGATCGCCTGACAATGTTGATCTGTCTCTATGTTTGTGCGCTTATTGGTTATGCCATTCATTCCTCTTTGTATGCCGTATGTTTAAAATGGTTACATATGTTTGAAATGTTTACATACATTTAAAATGTTTATATACATTTAAAAGTCTATGTACTTTTGAAATTATTCATACCTTTGAAATCAATAAAAAGATTTTGAAAAGAAAAGATAATAACTACGAACATGCCTCTACCAAGATGTCTCCATTTAGGTGCTTGTAGGGCAGGAACCCAAGACTCTCCTCTGGCAGGGGCCTCCACCAACTTACCGGTGGTGGACCAATAGTTCCAGGATAGAAAACCCATTTGGTTGTTGGTGCGGCGGAATAAAGAGTTTAAGGTAGGAGATCCAGTGTGGGTCTCCTCCTGGAACATTCCCTTGCACCAACCATCTGCCAATTTGGGGCCTAGATTCATTGGTCCATACCGGGTGACACAGAAGATCAACCGGGTTACTTACAAGGTTGCTCTTCCTCCGTCGATTCATGGAGTGAACACCTTCCATGTTTCACTGCTCAAATTGGCAGCCGAGTCAGCTCCCTTCATCCGAACTCCATCTCCGGTGGAGGTTCAAGGGGAGAGTGAATTTGAGGTCAATAAGATTTTGGACGCCCGTTTTGTCCAGAGGTCCCTCCAGTATTTAGTGGACTGGAAGGGTTATGGTCCAGAGGAGAGATGTTGGGTACCTGCCCGCCAGGTTCATGCGGATGAATTAGTGACAGCTTTCCACAGTAAAAATTCGAGGAAAGCCCATTTTTTAGTCTTCCGAGCTGCCTCCTTGAGTAGGGGGTAATGTAAGACACTCTCCTGTTCCGCTATCCACTGGGGCCCCCAGGGGTCCTTGTGGGGCTTGGCCTGTGGGGTCCCCGTTGGAATAGTGGGACAGGTCACGCATGTGCCTGGGGAATCTTCGGTTCCGACTCCGTTGCAGGCAGACGCGGTAGTGCGCCCGCATTATCGCCAGAGGGGAAGACCGCCGAGGTCTCGGAGGCAGATTGACTGGACTGGTGGCAGCATTCAGCGGCCGGTCCTGTCTCTGGTATCACCTGCGGGTTCTGTTCCGGCGTCCATGCCGACGCAAACGTGTATTCACGCTCAGCCGCTCGATCATCCGCGTGCATGCTCGAGAGGAGTTTCGCAAAAGGATATGCGGCCGAACGCACGCGCATATTATTCGCTACGCTGGCCGCTGACAGGGAAAATACCTGTACGGAAATTCTAGTAGATTAGAGGGCAAGCCTTGGTTAAGTGACTAAGGATCAGCCTAGGCTGCACAAGTGTCAGGGATTAGGATCATTATATGACCTATGAGGAATAGACACATAACACTTTGTGATTGGCTAGTAGGTACTTAAAAGGTGATCTCCCTGGCTGGTCAATGCCCACTGTTGTTTTGAAAACCCGGGTGTATGTCGCGGTTCATATTCTCCCAGACTTACCTGTACATGACCTCTGCCTTCCTTGATTTATCTCTAGAGACTGCCTCTGGATACCTCATCTTTGCTGAACAGTTTGTATTGTGTATAGAAACATAGAAACATAGAATGTGTCGGTAGATAAGAATCATTTGGCCCATCTAGTCTGCTCAATATACTGAATACTATGAATAGCCGCTGGCCCTATCTTATATGAAGGATGGCCTTATGCCTATCACATGCATTCTTAAACTCCTTCACTGTATTTGCAGCTATTACTTCTGCAGGAAGGCTATTCCATGCATCCACTACTCTCTCAGTAAAGTAATACTTCCTGATATTACTTTTAAACCTTTGCCCCTCTAATTTAAAACTATGTCCTCTTGTAGCAGTTTTTCTTCTTTTAAATATTCTCTCCTCTTTAACCTTGTTTATTCCCTTTATGTATTTAAAAGTTTCTATCATATCCCCTCTGTCTCATCTTTCTTCCAAGCTATACATGTTAAGGTCCTTTAATCTTTCCTGGTAAGTTTTATCCTGCAATCCATGTACTAGTTTATTAGCTCTTCTCTGAACTCTCTCAAAAGTATCAATAGATACTGGTCTCCAGTACTGCGCACAGTACTCCAAATGAGGTCTCACTAGTGCTCTCTAGAGCTTCATGAGCACCTCCCTCTTTCTACTGGTAATGCCTCTCCCTATACACCCAAGCATTCTGCTAGCATTTCCTGCTGCTCTATGACATTGACTGCCTACCTTTAAGTGTTCTGAAATAATGACCCCTAAATCCCTTTCCTCAGATACTGAGGTTAGGACTGTATCACTGATTGCATATTCTGCTCTTGGGTTTTTATGCCCCAGGTGCATTATCTTGCACTCATCAACATAAAATTTTAGTTGCTAGATTTTTGACCATTCCTCTAGTTTTCCTAAATCCTTTTCCATTTGGTGTATCCCTCCAGGAACATCAACCCTGTTAAAAATCTTTGTGTCATCAGCAAAAAGACACACCTTACCATCGAGGCCTTCTGCAATTTTGCTGATAAAGATATTAAACAATATGGGTCCCAGAACAGATCCCTGAGGTACCCCACAGGTAACAAGACCATGGTCTGAATATACTCCATTGACTACAACCCTCTGTTGTCTGTCCCTCAGCCACTGCCTAATCCATTCAACAATATGGGAGTTCAAGCCCAAAGACTGCAATTTATTGATAAGCCTTCTATGTGGGACAGTATCAAAATCCTTACTAAAATCTAGATAAGCGATGTCATCTACACCTCCGCCATCTATTATTTTAATCACCCAATCAAAAAAATCTGTAAGATTAGTTTGGCATGATCTCCCTGAAGTAAACCCATTCTGTTTTTCATTTTTGAATCCATGGGATTTTCGATGTTCCACAATCCTCTCCTTAAGTATCGTTTCCATTAATTTCCCCACTATTGATGTCAGGCTTACTGGCCTATAGTTGCCCGATTCCTCCCTACTACATTTCTTGTGAATAAGCACAACATTTGCTAATTTTCAATCTTCTGGGACGACTCCTGTTACCAGTGATTGGTTAAATAAATCTTTTAATGGTTTTGCTAGTTCACCGCGGAGCTCTTTTAATAGCTTTGGGTGTATCCCATCAGGCCCCTGTGACGTATTTTTATTAATTTTAGACAGCTGACTTAAAACCTCTTCCTCTGTAAAGACACAAGCATCAAAAGATTCATTAGTCTTCCTTCCTAACTGAGGTCCTTTTCCTTTATTTTCCTTTGAAAAAACTGAACAGAAGTATTTATTGAGGCAGTCAGCTAGTTCTTTATCTTCTTCCATATACCTTCCTTCTTTTGTTTTTAATTTGGTAATGCCTTGTTTTAGTTTCCTTTTTTCATTTATGTATCTAATTTATCTTCTGCCTGTGCTTTAGAAGCTCTCTTATAACTTGTTTGGCCTCTGTCTGCCTAATCTTATAAAATTGCCTATCATACTCGTTTTTTTTATTTTTATAATTACTTACTTCGATCGGACCCTGGAAATCCTGACATCTCATCCCTAGGTACAATGTTACACTGACTAATACTGTGCATATGAACTTTGACCTGGTCACTGGCTATCCCCTTGGTGTTTCCCTGCACTGGTTATTATTCGGGTTGGTTACCTGTATATGCTTACTGTTTTGGACTGTAATACCGTTTATTTAATAAATTCACTATTGTTTAACCTCTGTCTGATTGCTTGGGGTATAAGTATAAGGCGTTGGGAAATTCTTTCTTCATTCCAAAGTTAGTCTTCTGTAACTTTAAAGAAATTGTGCCCAACACGATCTCTCTATGAAACATTGCTTGCCCTTCTTTTTCGCTTTCCAGATGTTTTGAAATCATTGTCAAAACTTATTCTTACTTCCACCAAAAAAAGTGAAAAAGATGAAGCAATGAGACTTAAAAAGAAAATGGAGTCATTTCAGTTTGTTTTCCTGATTGTCCTTCAGACAAAAGTTTTTAAGATTGTTAATGCTCTGTCTATCATGCTCCAGGCTAAAAGCATGGATTTATCCAAAGCAGCAAATTTGAAAAAGAATGTAGCTGATGATTTTTCAAGCTACAGAAACAATTTTGAAATGGCCAAAAAAGTGCTGTCTCACTAGCAAGCACTTGAAACATGTCTCCACATTTTGAAAACAAACAAACTCCCAAGGTGAAAACTCATTTTGATGAGATTTGTGTTGATCACAGATTGCGAAATCCAGAAAAGAGGTTCAAAATCACAGTTTTTTACAACTGCTTAGGCATCATCATACATCAACTAACTAACAGATTTTAAGGAATGAAGGTTGTGGAGCGCTTTAATATCATTCAGTCAGCAGCTTTGGCTGCCGTATCAGATGACACTTTGTTTGAAGTTGCGTCAAATCTGCAAAAAAAAATATGAAAAAGATCTGTCACCAGAATTTCCAGGGCAGCTTCTTAGCTTTAGGTCTGCACTTAAAACTGAAATTGAAAAGTAGTCTTCTGTGAAAGAAGATTGCAGATTTGCTTTTCGTGGAGAACAATGCACTTTCATCCCATCTGCCAGATAGCTTTTCTGTTGTTCCTAACTCTACCAGTTACTATGGCTTCTACAGAAAGATCCTTTTCAAAACTCAAGTTAATATATTTTTTTTGGAGAAGTACAATGTCTGAGCAAAGACTTTCTGGCCTTGCTATCCTAAGCATTAAAGAGGACCTTTCACCAGAATAAAACATCTAAACTAACTATACAGACATGTAGAGCGGCGCCCAGGGATCCCCCTGCACTTACTGTTATACCTGGGCGCCGCTCCGTTCTCCTGGTATAGCCTCCGGTATCTTCATAGTTAGGCTCCACCCAGGGGAACCTGACGCCGTCTCTTTCTCCTATGCTGTAGCGCTGGCCAATCGCAGCGCTCAGCTCATAGCCTGAGAGTTTTTTTTTTTCTCAGGCTATGAGCTGAGCGTTGCGATTGGCCAGCGCTACAGCATGGGAGAATGAGACACCGTCAGGTTCCCCTGGGTGGAGCCTAACTATGAAGATACCGGAGCCTATACTGGGAGAACGGAGCGGTGCCCAGGTATAACAGTAAGTGCAGTGGGATCCCTGGGCGCCACTCTACATGTCTGTATAGTTAGTTTAGATGTTTTATTCTGGTGAAAGGTCCTCTATAAAAATGCCAGGGCAAAACAGCTAGACATAGACCACATAATAAACACTTTTGCAGAAAGCACGTAGACAACAGTTCTGAAATTTAATGTACACCGTGAGCATGCAGGTTGGAAAAGTTTTTCTTACATAAATCGGTGACTAAGTGATTTTTACTACAGTATTTGCCAGGGTTTGAATCGGTTATAGGCTAGGTCTACACCACAACAATAAGTTGCGTGACAATTTTTATAATGGTAGTCTATGGTGTCGCACTGCGACATGCAACATGCTGCGACTGTGATGTGACAGTCGAAGAAAAATCCATCTTGAATGTTTATTTTGTGACTGTCGTGTCGCAGTTGCAGCATGTCGCATGTAGCAGTGCGACAACATAGACTACCATTATAAAAATTGTTGCGCGACATTGGTGCGTCAAAATGTTGCGCAACAAATGTCGTCGTGTAGACCTAGCCTAAGTCATATATCAAACCTGGCAGAGTGGTTCAATCTTATACATTACAAATTTTATTGTTTCATATTCAGAATGCATACCAACCCAGATTACCTGTAAATGTTAACAGTTTTCATTAATTCACCCTTTTCTGTTTATGAAAGTTGATTAGTTTTCATTCTATCAGTAGTGTGATATTTACATGAACTTGTTCTTTTTCATATTAATTAGGGCTTGTTTATGTCTGCGTTGGAGGCTTCATTTGGGGCCTTCCTGACAGACACATAGAGTTTGTCAGAAAAAGCGGAAAGAAAAATCCTGTATGCAGGACTTTTTTCTCCAGTAAAAAACAGCAAAAAAAAAAAATGGATACTGAATGGAAACAGAACAAATTCCATTGTAGTCAATAGAATCTGTTCAGCTTTGTTTGTGTCAGTTATGTGCCCTATCCAGCATTTCCGCTGTTTTTGTTGTTCTGCTCCTTGCAGCCCTTAAAAGTTATATTTTTCCAGATATGTATACAGCTAATGTATGCCCTATTTAATATAACTATATGCCTTTGCTTGTAGCATGTGAAATAACAATGGAAAAAAAAAGGAATTCACATAAATCTAGCTCTTAAATTTATGATTTTGTAGATGCCACTAATTACCGTATTTTTCGCCCTAAGAGACACACCGGCCCATAAGACGCACCTAGGTTTTTGAGGAGGAAAATAAGAAGAAATTATTTTTTTTAACTAAAAGGTGTGCTTTTGGTTGGTTTTGAACTAATGGTGGTCTGTGCATTAAACTACTATGGGTGATCTGTGGATGGCACTGTTATGGGGGGGATCTGTGGGTGGCACTGTTATGGGGGGATCTGTGGATGACACTGTTATGGGGGGATCTGAGGGGGCACTGTTATGGGGGGATCTGAGGGGGGCACTGTTATGGGGGATCTGTGGATGGCACTGTTATGGGGGTGATCTGTGGATGGAACTGTTATGGGGGGTGATCTGTGGATGGCACTGTTATGGGGGTGATCTGTGGATGGCACTGTTATGGGGGGGTGATATGTGGATGGCACTTTTATGGGGGGTGATCTGTGGATGGCACTGTTATGGGGCGATCTGTGGATGGCACTGTTATGGAGGGGGATCTGTGGATGACACTGTTATGGGGGGTGGATCTGTGGATGGCATTGCTATATATGTGTCACCCACAGATCCCCCACCCCATAACAGTGCCATCCACATATCCCCCACCCCATAATAGTTTCATCCACAGATCACCCCCCATAACAGTGCCATCCACAGATCCCCCACCCCATAATAGTGGCATCCACAGATGCCCTAATAACCTGTGGGAGGGGCCGGTGGCATAAAAATGCGGATGGGCGGTGCGGTCACTTTACTCCGGCCCCGCCGCTCACTCACTGCTTTATTGCCTAAACATTTTATAATAATAGCTTTCATTGAAGTTCCGATCCCCAGCCCCATCTGTACTACTTACTAAATGTCCTGTAGCAGGCAGAGCAGCCACGTGATATCAGTGAGTTACGGCCGGCCGCCCTGCCTGCTACAGGATATTTAGTAAGTAGTACAGATGGGGCTGGGGATCGGAACTTCAATGAAAGCTATTATTATAAAATGTTTAGACAATAAAGCATTGAGTGAGCGGTGGGGCCGGAGTACAGTGACCGCACCGGCCCCGCCGCATTTGCATGACACCGGCCCCTCCTCCCTCCCCTGTCCAGCTGATACATCGCAGACTGCGATGTAAAATGTCAGCATCAGCCCCATAAGACGCAGGGGCATTTTTCCCCCACTTTTGGGGGTGGAAAAGTGCGTCTTATGGGGCGAAAAATATGGTACAATGATTAGTACCATTTTTTCGATTGTTATATTGCACAGAAAAGTGCCATGCCTGTTAATTAAAAATAAGTTCTTAGTTTTCAGGCCTGACTAAAATGTATTTGAAAATTTATCAGTGTACGATCTTAAAGAAGAGGATGGCAATAATATCTGTCAATATTAAAGTTTTTGATTGTAGGATATAAAGAAGCCGTACATATTACATGGGAACAGAAATTCAAACCTGAGAAAATAAACTAATATAAAGTTTGAAAGTTATCAAAATTTGTTGAATATGGAAAATCTGAAGCTCTACTGTTGGTTCTGGATGAAAAATGTCACTTGATTTATATCTGAAAATTCACCAGTAATTACTGTAAGTATTCTGAGTGTAAGGGTGCATTCATACAACCCTATATATTTTGCAGTCTATTTGGCATCCACATTTTGATGTGGAGCCATTGACATGTTCTATCCTTTGCAGAACGGACATATAGATGTGGATAGTACACATATATCATTCGTATTTTGTAGAACTACAATTTGCTTTGTGCAAAACAGATATGGTTGTGTGAATGGTCACAAATGGAATAGATATCCTGTGTAAAATTTGTAGTAAGAAAATATTTTTTTAGGTTTTGAAATGTTTACTTTGCACAAAACTTGGCAGGATCGTCTGTTTTGGCTAATATAACAGGAGGTAAATCCAGTATTACTATTGACAACAAATGCATTGAATAAGCTGTAACAGCTCGACTTAACATGTGATATGCAGAATGTTTTACTCTTTCAGGTTTATTTTCTGATCCCTGCCATGCCACTTTTTTTTGACTTGGACTTTTAGATGCAGAACATATTTTTCAAAGTAAATTAATCATTTTTATATTATTATTTTTTTCGGATATTTTAAATATAGCTTATCTATAATATTTCATTTCTGTTGTATTTCACAGGTCAAATCCTTATTGGAAAATATGTATTCATTGTTTTTTAGTTACTGCAACAAAGTTGGTTAATAAAAATAAAATAAAAAGATTTATCCCTAACAGTTTCAGTAGGTCATGTATACATTTCATTATTAGCAAATGGGGGTGTGGCATGGGAGGAGCCAGGACAGGAGGTGGGATGGACCAGAGGTGAGTAGTGGGCGGGGCTATGGGGCCAATTCAGATTATTGCTATGGGGCCCAGTGATTTCTATGTACGCCCTCGACAGAGACTACGTTAAAAGTAGTGGAATGGTGGTTCCCCAAAAACAAAAGTCCACATCACTGGACATTTTTAAAAGGTTGAAAACTCATAAATAGCCATATAAATAGACCTAAGTCAAATCCATACAGTTGGACATTGGGTCCACACTTGTTGCATTACACCCAGATTTATTTCATAACTATGTGAAATCAATTAAATAATGTAATTATTTTCGATTATATTGTACATAAAACTGTATAGGCATGTTCTGTTTAAATATGCAATGTCTGATATGGCAAATCTCTCGCACTCTATCATGCTGTACCTTATGTCCTCAGTAAATTCCCTATTATAGAAAAGATGATGGTAGAAATGATTCATCAGGTTCAAGATTTACAGAGTACCACAGTGATTAGCATTTTAAGCAATAAGGCCTCGTTCACCTTTCTATTTTTTACTAACATGTGCGGTACGCATTTTCTGCAGACAGCACAAGTACCCATTGATTTAAATGTGTCTGTTCACATTTCAGTATTTTTTTACTGACCATGGGTCAGTGAAAATATCACGACGACATACACTACTTTAATCCGTGATGCCCATTGAAGTCTATGAGTCATGACATATTAACAAAATAATCTGTTAAATTTGGAGTACCGCACACCATTTTTGCTGGGGCCTGCAAGGACTTCCTAGTCGTAATCAAGTAGTAGAAAATTGCAGCACACAGTATTTTTCTTTGCCATAAAGTTATGTTTTAATCGCATATCATCATATGATCATCGTGATCCAGTGCAGTTACAGCATATATAGGGTATATAGGGTAGTCATGTACAAATCAAATATGGCGACCGGATGCTTCAGGAGTCTGTGGGCTCGATAATAATTGAGCGGATCCATAGGGCACTAAGGCCTACCCCGAAGCCGACTGAAAGGCCTAGAGATGTCATTTGTGGCCTGTTATTATTCGTGGATACCGCACGCATAATAGCAGCTGCCAGGGAAAAAAGGCAAATAATTTATGGAGGAACAGACATAGCACTCTACCAAGACATAGCGCCTGCCACACTTGCAAAGAGGCGCACAATGAAGCCACTTCTGAATGAGCTGAGAGCGCAAAAGATTCCATATGTTTGGCTATACCCTTTCGGAATAGCGATTATAAAAAACGGAAAGCGCATCGCGATCCACACCCCAGACGACCTGGAAAGAGCCTGGGATGCCATCGGCATTCGTCCAGTAGAAGTCTCCTCATGGATGCCGATACTGCAATCTATTGACTTACCGAGCCTCCCGCAGATGGAACCTTGGAGGAAGACACAGAAACAGAAGTCCAAGATGAACAGAGTGGCGGCTGACATGCGTTCCCCTCCGACCTGAAAGCGGAACCTGAGATCACAGGCCACATCGTATGAAGGACAGTCGGTTTAACAATAGTGGATGACCGGTCCTTAGTGAGCTGCTACCTTCTACAGGGTTTGAGTTCAGAGTTTCTCCATTTTGTTTTAGTCACCTGTTATTTAACATAACATGCTATTATGGGAGCTTTGATGTTTGTTAAAAAAAAAAAAAGGAGGGTTAATGCGCCTATTCTAGATCCTAATGTATATCTATATTGTAATAGTCCAGACAGATTCCAGTGTGTTCGGACTGAAATTATCCCTATATTGTGTGGTACTCTAATGCTTCCCAGTAGCTGGACCACTATTACATATTCCTCTTCCCCCTCCCCCCACCTTCTACCCCCCTGTCTCCCTATCCCCCACCCTCCCTCACCCCCCCCCCCTCTTTCATTCCCTCCTCTCTTCCCCACATCCCTTTATTTACACTTAAGCCTAAAAAAAAAAAAAAAAAAGGGCTAATATAACCCCAACATACATGTTGATATACATCCCCACCTGCCACACCTGGCACGCATAGGTATACGACCCATTTGCATGTAATAGATTTTGACAAATAATGTTCTTTTCACCCCAAGGAAAAGGTGAAATCTTGTTTAGTTAGTGGGATCACCAACCAGTTAGAAAAATGTAGCCTGGTTTGCAGGCTTGGAGTGTGAGGGGTAAGTTAAGTTTCTTACTCTCTCCCGACTCCTACTTACCAGATACTGTTGTACTGTTTATTACTTGCATTTTATTTGTTTTTTTCTCTTCTCTCTCCTCCTTCTGTCTCCTTAGTTCTATTTTATCCACTACCACCCCTCCCCCTTCCCCTCCCCATTCTGCTGACACTCACGATTCCATTACATTAGTGAGAATAATCACAGTCTTGTCACCTAAGAGTTAATGGCGGAAGTGAAAATAACAACATTTAACGTCAAAGGCCTCAACTCTCCTCAAAAGAGAGTTCAGGTACTGCTAGCCTTAAGAAAAATGGGTGCTCACATAGTCTTCCTACAAGAGACACACCTACGACAGAAAAAAATACCAAAATTACCATCTCGCGTATTTAGCCAATGGTTCCACAGCGCTCACCCTACTTCAGCCTCCAAGGGAGTCTCTATTGCCATCCACCATTCTATACCATTCATACTACACAAGCAACACTCGGATGAAGAAGGTAGACTTCTGATCCTGAAAGGGGAAATAGCCTCGCGAAAATGCACCTTAGTTAATCTATACGCCCCCAACAAGGCTACGGTCCAATGGCTTCTCAAAGCTTTGGAAACCATCAAACATTTTGCAGAGGGCCAGGTGATATTGGGCGCTGATCTTAATCTGGTTCTGAATCCAGAACTTAATTCCTCTACTGCCAAATCACACATCGCTCAGAAACATATTAGCAGATTGCATAAAAAATTACAGAACTTTCAATTGATTGATATATGGAGAACTAGCAACCCCTCAGTTAAGGATTATTCCTTTTTCTCCAATCCACATGGTTCCTATCAGAGACTTGACCACATCTTAACTTCTGCTTCTCTTTTGCCTATCTCTAGCGCGGCCGAGATTGGGAGTATCACCATTTCTGACCATGCTCCCTGCCATGTGACCCTCGCCCTGGCCTCCCTACCAAGAAGAGAGTGGAACTGGAAACTCAACGAATCCCTGCTGAACAACAGATTACATATTGATCAGGTTAGATCTCAACTGGAGATGTACTTTGAGACCAACTCCACCACACACAGCACCTCTCCTATTGAATGGGAAACACACAAGGCATACATTAGGGGATGCTTCATTTCTATTGGGACCAGGGTCAAAAAAGAGCAGCAGAAGGTTCTCGATTCCATACTAGCTCAGATATCGAAGATTGAAAAGCTAAACAAAGTGTCTGCATGTAAAAAAAAAACAAGATGAACTAGTGGAGCTCAGAACCCAGCTTAAAAAATTATTAACCCAAGGAGTGAGGAAACAGTGGCTAAATTTTCAGCACAAAGTGTACGCACATGGTGACAAGGGAGGCAAACTCATGACCTCGATCTTAAAAAAGACCAAAAGTATGTCACACATTCCCAAAATAAAAAAGGCAGACGGAAACGTCACACAGGAAACACCCGAAATAGCTGAGGCCTTTCAAAAATTTTATGAAGAGCTCTATAACCTAAACAAAGATAAACCCCTAAACCAAAATGAAATTAGACGGACACATATCAAAAATTTTCTAGATTCCCTAAAGCTTCCGGTAGTGCGCACAGCTGACTTAGACTCCCTAACTACCCCAATTACATTAGAGGAAGTGAACTCCATTATGAGCAGTTTCCCACCGGACCAGACGGTCTGCCTCTTCTCTACTATAAGAGTTTTCAAGACATCCTATCGCCCAGACTTACTGACGTATGTAATACGCTTTTACGAGGAGGCCAAATGTCTAGACAGACCCAAGAATCTTATGTCACTCTCATCCATAAAGAAGGCAAAGATCCCCAGAATTGTGGGAGCTACAGGCCGATTTCCCTCCTGAACCTAGACCTGAAGATCTGGGCCAAAATTTTAGCAACCAGACTAGGTAAGCTACTTCCCTACCTAATAGGCCCAGAACAGTCGGGATTCATTTAGGGTAGAGAAGGGAAAGATAACGCCCATAGAATCTTCCATGCAATTCATGCAGCTAAAACAAAAAGGTTCCCGTTGACCCTGTTGAGCATAGACGCTGAGAAGGCGTTTGACAGGGTCAACTGGAACTTCATGAAAATGACGCTAGAAAAATTTGCCATACCAGAACCTTTCATAGACTCAATACTCACTCTCTATCAGCAGCCCCATGCTAGACTGAAGGTCAATGGCATGCTGTCTCCGACCTTTGAGATTTCAAACGGTACAAGACAGGGGTGCCCATTGTCCCCCTCCCTATTTATCTTGGTTGTAGAAACGCTCATCCAGCTAGTCAGACAGGCCCCGGAAATTAAAGGAGTTAGTCATGGTCAAGAAGACTTGAAATGCACTGCCTTCACAGATGATCTTTTATTTCTGGTGACTAACCCTGAGACAGGACTACACCACTTAACCGAAAAGATTGAAACTTTTAGCCAAATCTCAGATTATAAGGTCAACCATTCTAAGTCCGAAATATTAAACATCTCATTTTTAGAATCAAGAGCAACCTCTCTACAGTCCCAACTTCCATTCCATTGGACCAAGGGCCCTCTAAAATACCTTGGGATATTGATACCAAGAAACTTGGAGGATCTATTTAGATGCAATTTTAAGCCTCTCAAAGGCGATATCACACGACTGCTACAAAAATACAATTTGCCATATTTATCCTGGATGGGTCGGAAGAATGTAATTAAAGCTTATGTTTTCCCCAAGATACTGTATGTAATGCAAATGGTCCCGATCCACTTGCCAAAAATATTCTTCCAGGAGATAAGACAAATCTTTTCTAGGTTCTTATGGAACGGGAAGAGATCTAGACTCTCACACAATCTTTTAGTTAGACATAAAGATAGGGGTGGTTTGGGTCTCCCGGAAGTTTCAAAATATTATCAGGCTATACAGCTAAACAGATGGCTAGAATCAGTGGATCCTAAGAGACAACCAGATGTACAAGACTTAATGAGACAAAATGTAGGGCCCATGCTTCAGGGACTCCTCTGGTTACCAGACATAAGCCACAACAAGATTAAAGATCTCGACCCCTTATTGAAAGGGTTCAGGGAGACTTGGAAAGAGCTAAATAAAACACTAGCCCCCAACCCATCTCCACTCATGCCAGCAAACCTCATCCCTGACCTACTAGGTAAAAGCAGTGATATCCACCCGGAAATCTGGTCTTCATTAACCCAAGTTAAAATAGGAGATTTATTTCCGGACACAAAATCAGATATTTTGAGCAGACTTCCGGAGCAAATTAAAAACTCGCCGAGGTGCTGTGTGGCGGACTGGATAAGAGGTGCAGCCCAAGTAGATCTTTAACTGACTTTGAAAAGATCATAACCTCATCACTCCCTAAGCAGAGGAGAATCGCATCACTTTATGCTTTGGTGGGAGCTGAGGGCGAGGCGAAGAAACCTCTTTACATCAGGGAATGGGAAAGAGAGCTTGACACTGTCTTGTCGGATCAGGATCTCAAAAAGATTCTAGCTTTCTCAGATGGAACATCACCATGTATACGTTTACAGGAAAATCATTTCAAGCTTCTCTCCAGATGGTATAGAACTCCAGAGTTCTTACACAGGTGTGGTATGGCCCCTGATCGGCTGTGCTGGAGATGTGGCAGAGGTGCAGGCTCACTGTCTCACATATGGTGGTCTTGCCCACTCATTATACCCTTCTGGGAGAATATCTCCAAGATAATTAATAAAGTTACCACTCCTGAGCTCAAGATCACACCAGAAATGGTTTTCTTTTCCCTACCAACTGACTTATATAGGCCATCTAAACGTAATTTAGTGACTCATCTCATAGCGGCAGCCAAGGCCATTATCCCCCTCCATTGGAGGAAAAACCAATACTCCTTCAATACAGGAATGGAAAGCTAAAGTCAATCAAATAGCCCAATTCGAAGAAATGACGAGTTGGATTAATAGAAGCCACGAGAAATTCTTAAAAACTTGGCAACCTTGGAGGTCACTGAACGAGGGTGAGTGAAGTGGCTTGATCTAGGGATGGATCGAGACCACACTCAGAGGAGACGACCATTACACAATCGTCAGAGCAAACATTTGTTAGGTTTCTCAGGACATTGATAGACGCACTATTCTTGTGAACCGGCGCATTCATCTCCCCCCTCCCTCCTCCTTCCCCACTCTTTCCCGTAGTTTCTCCCTTTTTTCTTATATCTTTATCTTATATTATTTTCTTTGTACTATTGTATATGTCTCCTACTGCATATACTTAAAATTTGTTCTACATAGATTCATGATGCCAGGACGACCCTAAATAGTCAGACTTATGGTACCTTGGAACTAGGAATGTCTATTTAGATATAGCACAAGGTTATGTACCTTTTTCATCATTGCTGGCAGCTATCCTTTGAATGAATATGACATTACTTTGTGTTACTTATTTTTGTTATCCCTGTAAAATTTGTAACTTCCTTTCTATAGCTGGCATATTAATGCCTTCAGGATACTATCTGTTTGTACCTTTATTAAAAATACTGAAAATAAAGAATTTATAAAAAACAAACAAAAAAAAAACGGTTGGCTGCTGAGAGCCTTTATAGTGGTGTAGAACACTGTGCCTTGCAGTAGCACGCATAGGGAGTCTGCTTTGGTAGTGAAATAGTACTGCTATCTCTATATGACATGCAGATGACAGGCGTCACTCTTAGAATCACTGCATACTTGAGTTATTTGGTCAGTTTTGGCCCCCTGACCACCCAAATAAGTTAAGTATAAACTCAGCCTTACAGGTAGATGTTAGCGTCAAGAAGAAGCGCACTCCTTTTACAACGTCGTCAGCTGATTCCACTTAGATGTCTACAGAACCTGTTCTCTTAAACGCTTATACAAGTAGAGCCCCCCGACAGAGTGGAGAGGGTGTCAGCGGTAAGTTTGTGTTGACGTCACTGATTAATTTTGCCCATTCTCAGATCCGTCAGAACAATTACCCAGAAAAAATGTATCATGTCTGTGGAGCATATGCTTTCACTCGGTCAGAGATGACACATGAATGGAATATTTGCATGTCTTCTGTGTTTTCTACCCACTCCTGCTTTTAGCTACTAAATCATAAGCCAATTCTGATGGGATCATACAGGCCTTAAAGCTGCTACACAGACAGGATTCGTTGTGCGTCTCATTTTTCCTTCCTTCTGACAGATTAGAAGAAGTGTCAAATAAGTGATGATGTCAGCAAGGCCAAAAGCCAAAATAGTGGACCAGTCATGAAGTGGGGAGGGTGGGAACAGCATGAGAAGTCCACAGAGTGGACATATGACATAGTAGTGAGGTGAAAGAAGCATGAGGAGCCCACAGAGTGGCCAAATTACAGGGTCTGGATGTGGAAGCAGTATGAGAAGGCCACAGAGTGGCAAAATGACAGAGTCTGTAGGTGGCAGCAGCATTAGGAGAAGGCCAAAGAGCAGCACAATGACAGAGTCTGGAGGTAGCAGAAGCATGAGGAGACCACAGAGCGGCACAATGACAGAGTCTGGAGGTGGCGGCAGCATGAGAAGGCTACAGAGTGGCATGATGACAGAGTCTGGAGTAGGGCTGAAACGATTACTCGATTGAATCAAGTTATTCGACACAAAAAAATCATTGATGCAAATTTTTTTTGGTTTGTGTCATGTGACCATGGGGCTATTTCTTACCGCTCCATGGTCACCCGCCGGCCCGTACCGCGCTGCACTAGATCCTGACACATCGTCAGGTCATAGTGCACGTAAGCTAACACTATGACCCGACGCTGTGTGACGTCAGGATCCAGTGCAGCAAGTGGAAGGAGCTGTGGAGCGGTGCCCCTACAGGAAAGGTATTTTATTTCACTGGCACTGGGGACATGGCACTGAAAGGTGACAGCCAGCAATGGATGGCATGGAGGGGCAGATGGGAGTGGGGGACATGGAGGGGCTGATCTGATGGGAGTGGGGGACAAGGAGGGGCTGATCTGATGGGAGTGGGGGACATGGAGGGGCTGATCTGATGACACTGGGGGACATGGAGGGGCTGATCTAATGGCACTGGGGGACATGGAGGGGCTGATCTGATGGCACTGGGTGACATGGAGGGGCTGATATGATGGCACTGAGGGACATGGAGGGGCTGATCTGATGGCACTCCGGGACATAGAGGGCATTATATGATGGCACTGAGGGACATGGAGGGGCTGATCTGATGGCACTGATGGTCTGGAGGGGCTGATGGCACTGGGGCAGTGTAGCTGAAGGCACTGGGGGAACGGGGCTGATGGCACGGGTGAGGGGGAGCTGATGGCACTGGGGGATAGTGGAGCTGATGGCACTTGGGCTGATCGCACATGGGGGAATGAAGGGTGTTGGGGACTGATGACAGGGGGTCTGAGTTTTTATAAAGGAAAACAGTCTATTAATTCATTTTTTCTTATTAGATTACTCGATTAATAGTAAAAAATAATCAATAGAATACTTGATTACTAAAATAATTGTTTACAGAAGCCCTAGTCTGGCAGTGGCGACAGTAGCAGCATCAGGAGGAGGTCACAGAGTGGCACAATGACAGAGTCTGGAGGTGGCAGCAGCATGAAGAGACCACAGAGCGGCACAAAGACAGAGTCTGGAGGTGGCATCAGCATCAGGAGGCCACAGAGTGGCAAAGTGACATACTGTGGAGGTGGGTGGCAATACCAGTACCCACTGAAGATGGTGGGTGAAAGAAGGAGCACTTGGCATCAGATGTGAGGCACCAGGCGGGTAACAGCATCAGAATAGTAGCTGAGGCAGTTAGCCAGAAGAAACCGGTCTCTTTTGTCAAATTGTTGGTGTGGCACCATGGATTATCTAGCCTGATGCATCAAGCATTGGTGTGTGGAAATCCTGGCTGATCCACGCCTGATTCATCTTGATACAGTGTCCTACTATGTGCTATATGTGGGCACGTAAAACTCTTTCTAAATGTCATATCAAATGTGTTGTGGTATCATGCTGTAATTCCCTTTAACAGGCTGGCAGTGTCATTTACCTTTATTCACACTTGGTGGTGCTGGCACCACTAAAATATACAGTACAGACCAAAAGTTTGGACACACCTTCTCATTCAAAGAGTTTTCTTTATTTTCATGACTATGAAGGCATCAAAACTATGAATTAACACATGTGGAATTATATACATAACAAACAAGTGTGAAACAACTGAAAATATGTCATATTCTAGGTTCTTCAAAGTAGCCACCTTTTGCTTTGATTACTGCTTTGCACACTCTTGGCATTCTCTTGATGAGCTTCAAGAGGTAGTCCCCTGAAATAGTCTTCCAACAGTCTTGAAGGAGTTCCCAGAGATGCTTAGCACTTGTTGGCCCTTTTGCCTTCACTCTGCGGTCCAGCTCACCCCAAACCATCTTGATTGGGTTCAGGTCCGGTGACTGGGGAGGCCACGTCATCTGGCGCAGCACCCCATCACTCTCCTTCATGGTCAAATAGCCCTTACTTTCAAAGTTTCCCAAATTTTTCAGCTAACTGACTGATCTTCATTTCTTAAAGTAATGATGGCCACTCGTTTTTCTTTACTTAGCTGCTTTTTTCTTGCCATAATACAAATTCTAACAGTCTATTCAGTAGGACTATCAGCTGTGTATCCACCTGACTTCTCCTCAACGCAATTGATGGTCCCAACCCCATTTATAAGGCAATAAATTCAACTTATTAAACCTGACAGGGCACACCTGTGAAGTGAAAACCATTTCAGGGGACTACCTCTTGAAGCTCATCAAGAGAATGCCAAGAGTGTGCAAAGCAGTAATCAAAGCAAAAGGTGGCTACTTCGAAGAACCTAGAATATGACATATTTTCTGTTGTTTCGCACTTGTTTGTTATGTATATAATTCCACATGTGTTAATTCATAGTTTTGATGCCTTCATAGTCATGAAAATAAAGAAAACTCTTTGAATGAGAAGGTGTGTCCAAACTTTTGGTCTGTACTGTATAGCTGGGGGGGGGGGGGGGTCAAGTCAGTGTGTGTGTGTTGAGGATGAGAATGAAGAGAGATGGAAGTTAATGGAGGAGGTGAAAATTTTTCCATCAAAATAATTCAGAAAAGATTTTGCTGCATATAAGTGCAGCACTGAACGCTGAATACAATTTTGTTTCCCACTGAAATAAGTCGCAACATTTTTTACCACCTTTAACTGCAGCGCTGAAGTGTCTTCGGATTCCCCCTGCACTATACGGACATCTCAGAAATGAACTGCTGCTCCGGACAGCAGCTCCTGGGAAAGTCATGGAGCGTTCCGGTCATCCGGCATCTATTCGCTCTCCTGAAGTATTATTTTGAAAGTGTGTAGAAACCACACAGGGCCAGCACTCTGCAGTATTATCATGGAGACATCATGGAGATTTTACAACATATAACCGCAGCACTAACCGATGAATACATTTTGTTTTTCGACAAAATACTTCAATAAAGATTTTACCAGATATAACTGCAGCACTGACTGACTGCTACCGCCGCTACTTCCGTGGACCCCTGCACCACTACTTGCCGGGTAGGTAGGTTGCTGCAAAGCAGGTGCTCTACCACGGACACGTTAGGCTCCCGACCTCCCATCCTGCTGAATCCCAGCCATGCTTTCAACACATACAGTCAGGTCCATAAATATTGGGACATCAACACAATTCTAACATTTTTGGCTCTATACACCACCACATTGGATTTGAAATGAAACGAACAAGATGTGCTTTAACTGCAGTATTTCAGCTTTAATTTGAGGGTATTTACATCCAAATCAGGGGAACGGTGTAGGAATTGCAACAGTTTGCATATGTGCCTCCCACTTGTTAAGGACCCAAAAGTAATGGGACAATTGGCTTCTCAGCTGTTCCATGGCCAGGTGTGTGTTATTCCCTCATTATCCCAACTACAATGAGCAGATAAAACGTCCAGAGTTCATTTCAAGTGTGCTATTTGCATTTGGAATCTGTTGCTGTCAACTCTCAAGATGAGATCCAAAGAGCTGTCACTATCAGTGAAGCAAGCCGTCATTAGGCTGAAAAAACACAACAAAGCCATCAGAGAGATAGCAAAAACATTAGGCGTGGCAGAAACAACTGTTCGGAACATTCTTAAAAAGATGGAACGCACCGGTGAGCTCAGCAACAGCAAAAGACCCGGAAGACTACGGAAAACAACTGTGGTAGATGACCGAATAATTCTTTCCCTGGTGAAGAAAACACCCTTTACAACAGTTGGCCAGATCAAGAACACTCTCCAGGAGGTAGGTGTATGCTTGTCAAAGTCAACAATCAAGAGAAGACTTCACCAGAGTGAATACAGAGGGTTTACCACAAGATGTAAACCATTGGTGAGCCTCAAAAACAGGAAGGCCAGATTAGAGTTTGCCAAACGACATCTAAAAAAAGCCTTCACAGTTCTGGAACAACATCCTATGGACAGATGAGACCAAGATCAACTTGTACCAGAGTGATGGGAAGAGAAGAGTATGGAGAAGGAAAGGAACTGCTCATGATCCTAAGCATACCACCTCATCAGTGAAGCATGGTGGTGGTAGTGTCATGGCGTGGGCATGTATGGCTGCCAATGGAACTGGTTCTTTTGTATTTATTGATGATGTGACTGCTGACAAAAGCAGCAGGATGAATTCTGAAGTGTTTCGGGCAATATTATCTGCTCATATTCAGCGAAATGCTTCAGAACTCATTGGACGGCGCTTCACAGTGCAGATGGACAATGACCCAAAGCATACTGCAAAAGCAACCAAAGAGTTTTTTTAGGGAAAGAAGAGGAATTTTATGCAATGGCCAAGTCAATCACCTGACCTGAATCCGATTGAGCATGCATTTCACTTGCTGAAGACAAAACTGAAGGGAAAATGCCCCAAGAACAAGCAGGAACTGAAGACAGTTGCAGTAGAGGCCTGGCAGAGCATCACCAGGGATGAAACCCAGTGTCACGGCCTTTGCTGTGTGCGCCGTGACACTTGTGTTGCTGTTATGGCATGTGGTGGCAGTGTCTTGGCTTTGGCTGTGTGCGCCGTGACATGGTTGCCACGCATGCTGTTGCCATTGGCAACGTGGTGGCTTGTGTGTGCACTCCCCCTTTAAGTTGTAGCCTTCCCCTGTCTGGTGCTGTAAGGGTTAACCCCCTGATTGGGTGTGGTCACTAGGTGCTTCTTATACCTGTGGCCTTTGGCCAGGAGTCAGTTGTACTCCAGCCTTGGTGTGTGCTGGAGTTATACTTCTTCCTGGATGAGTTGTTCCCTGCTGGAGGCTGCTACTGCTGATTTCTTAGATAAGTCCTTTTCCTTTATTTGTGTTTCCTTGCTGGCTTGATTCTAGGTGACCCTGACTCCGTCCGTATTAAGTGCAGGGAGCCGGTGGTCGTGTCCCCTCGTTATTATAGGGTTTTCAGGTGTCACACAGTATAAGGTATGTGGTCATGCAATCGACTACCATAAAGACCTTTGCATGGGCATAGCAGTGAGGGAGAGCTCTAGGAATTTTATAGGGCTCACCCATATGCTCCTTAGTTTGTGATCAAGCCAGATGGATGTTTATTTATAAGTTCCAGCTTTCTGCAACACCATCCGTGACTCCCAGGGTCTGGTGATGTCTATGCGTTCCAGACTTCAGGCTGTAATTGACTGCAAAGGATTTGCAACCAAGTATTAAAAAGTAAAAGTTTGATTTATGATTATTATTATTATGTCCCCTTACTTTTGGTCCCTTAACAAGTGAGGGGCACATATGCTAACTGTTGTAATTCCTACACCGTTCACCTGATCTGGATGTAAATACCCTCAAATTAAAGCTGACAGTCTGCAGTTAAAGCAAATTTAATTTGTTTCATTTCAAATCCATTGTGGTGGTGTATAGAGCCATAAATCTTAGAATTGTGTCGATGTCCCAATATTTATGGACCTGACTGTATAACCGCCAATGTGAAGTGAGAATGCATTTTTCTGTTTGTACTGAAATAGGCCAGTAAACGCTTTCAACACATATAACTGCCACCAATGTGAACTGAGAATGCATTTTTCTGTTTGTACTGAAATTGGCCACTAACTGCTTTCAACACATATAAATGCCGCCAAAGTGAACTGAGAATGTATTTTTCTGTTTGTACTGAAATAGGCCACTAAAAGCTTTCAACACATATAACCGCCACCAATGTGAACTGAGAATGTATTTTTCTTTTTGTACTGAAATACAAAATAACACATATAACCACCGCACTGACTGACGGCTACCGCTGCTACTACTGTGAACCCCTGCACCACTACTTCCTGGGTAGGTAGGCTGCTGCGAAGCAGGTGCTCTACCCAGTGCACGTTTGGCTCCCACTGCTTCCACCCTGCTGACTCCCAGCCATGCGTCCAACACATATAACCGCCAAAGTGAACTGAGAATATATTTTTCTTTTTGTACTAAAATAGGCCAGTAAACACTTTCAGCAGAAATAAATACACCAGTTAAGCGCATATATATATATATATATTTTTTTTTTTACTGCAATACACTCCTATATGTTTTCAACAGAAATAACTGCAGAAGTGAACTGAGAATATATTTTTCTTGTTAGACTGAAATAGGCCACTATACGCTTTCACCAGAACTAACTGCAGAAATGTAATGAGAATATATTTTTCTTGTACTGAAATACGCCCCTATACGCTTTCACCAGAAATAACTGCAACAGTGCAGTGCGTATATATATATTTTTTTTACTGTAATACGCCCCTAAAAGCTTTCAACAGAAATAACTGCAGAAGTGAACTGAGAATATATTTTTCTTGTTGGACTGAATTAGGCCACTACATGCTTTCACCAGAATTAACTGCAGAAATACACTGAGAATATATTTTTCTAATAGAACAGAAATACCCCCCTATAGGCTTTCACCAGAAATAACTGCAACAGTGCAGAGCATGTATTTTTCAGTTATTTTTTTACTGAAATATCCCCCTATACGCTTTCACCCAAAATTATTGCAAAAGTGATATGCGCATATATTTTTCCTGTAGTACTGATATAAGATGCTAAAGATACTAAGATATTAGCCACTAAAGGCTTTTCAACATAGCACCTGTAGACCAATAACAAATAGCTGGAATGACAGAGCTGTCTAATGGCTATTTGGATCCCCAAATAATCTTTCCCTGCACTTGTAAATCGCTTTCCTGTCAATGTCCCTAGCACCCTCTGACGTCTCTCCCTGCACTAAGATGCTGTGAAATAATTCCTCCCTATCCTTTCCCTGGACTTATAAATAGTTTTTTCTGTCTTTTTTTTAAAAAACATAGAGGTTTTTCCAATTGCGGTCCCTAGCGCCTTCACACGTCTGTCCCTGCACTCTGAACGCTGGAAAAGGCCACTGTCAGATATTTAGGCCCCGCACCCAGACAGAGGAGAAAGGTCCCATAGCAGAAAATCAGGCTTCATGTCATAGCAGAGGATCAGGCTTCATGTCACCCACCACTGGAAGAGGCCACTGTGAGATTTTTAGTCCCCGGCACTCAGACAGAGGAGAGAGGTCCCATAGCAGAGGAGGAGAGGTTCATTCAACTTTGGGTTGCCCCGCAATATAATGGTAAAATTAAAAAAAGAGGATTGAATGAAGAAGTGCCCTGGAATACAAGAATATATGGTTAAGGGGAGGAGGTTATAAATGTCTAATCTGCACAAGGGATGGACAGGTCCTGTGGAATCCATGCCTGGTTCATTTTTTTGAACGTCAGCTTGTCCACATTGGCTGTGGACAGGCGGCTGCGTTTGCCTGTAATGACGCCCCCTGCCGTGCTGAATACACGTTCAGACAAAACGCTGGCCGCCGGGCAGGCTAGCACCTCCAAGGCATTAAAGGCTAGCTCTGGCCACGTAGACAATTTGGAGACCTAGAAGTTGAATGGGGCCGAACCATCACTCAGTACGTGGAGGGGTGTGCACACGTACTGTTTCACCATGTTAGTGAAATGCTGCCTCCTGCTAACACGTTCCGTATCAGGTGGTGGTGCAGTTAGCTGTGGCGTGGTGACCAAACTTTTCCACATCTCTGCCATGCTAACCCTGCCCTCAGAGGAGCTGGCCAGGCCGTGACACAGCTGCGTTGGGGACCTCTTGCTCCTCCTCTGCCTTTGCCTTGGGCTTCCACTTGTTCCCCTGTGACATTTGTGAATGCTCTCAGTAGCGCGTCTACCAACGTGCGCTTGTACTCGCGCATCTTCCTATCACGCTCCAGTGCAGGAAGTAAGGTGGGCACATTGTCTTTGTACCGGCACACGTTAAAATGTGGGCAACTCTGCTGTCGTTGCGCAGGCACTGCAGCATATAGTCGCTCATGTGTGCCAGGCTGCCCAGAGGTAAGGACAAGCTGTCCTCTGTGGGAGGCGTATCGTCATCGTCCTCCGTTTCCCCCCAGCCACGCACCAGTGATGGGCCAGAGCTGCGTTGGGTGCCACCCCGCTGTGAACATGCTTCATCCTCCTCCACCTCCTCCTCATCCTCGTCCTCCTCGTCCTCCAGTAGTGGGCCCTGGCTGGCCACATTTGTACCTGGCCTCTGCTGTTGCAAAAAACCTCCCTCTGAGCCACTTCTAAGAGACTGGCCTGAAAGTGCTAAAAATGACCCCTCTTCCTCCTTCTCCTGGGCCACCTCCTCTTCCATCATCGCCCTAAGTGTTTTCTCAAGGAGACATAGAAGTGGTATTGTAATGCTGATAACGGCATCATCGCCACTGGCCATGTTGGTGGAGTACTCAAAACAGCGCAACAGGGCACACAGGTCTCGTATGGAGGCCCAGTCATTGGTGGTGAAGTGGTTCCGCAGTGCGACTGACCCGTGCGTGCTGCAGCTGAAACTCCACTATGGCCTGCTGCTGCTCGCACAGTCTGTCCAGCATGTGCAAGGCAGCAGGATGTGAACGCCGGAAGCGCGCACAGACGGCCCGCACTTTATGCAGCAGCTCTGACATGTCGGGGTAGTTGTGAATGAACTTCTGCACCACCAAATTCAGCACATGTGCCAGGCAAGGGATGTGCGTCAAACCGGCTAGTCCCAGAGCTGCAACGAGATTTCGCCCATTATCGCACACCACCAGGCCGGGCTTGAGGCTCACCGGCAGCAACCACTCGCCGGTCTGTTGTTCAATACCCCGCCACAACTCCTGCGCGGTGTGGGGCCTGTCCCCCAAACATATGAGTTTCAGAATGGCCTGCTGACGTTTACCCCGGGCTGTGCTGAAGTTGGTGATGAAGGTGTGTGGCTGACTGGATGAGCAGGTGGAAGAAGAGGAGGAGGAAGCCGAGTAGGAGGAGGAGGCTACAGGAGGCAAAGAATGTTGCCCTGCGATCCTTGGCGGCGGAAGGACGTGTGCCAAAGAATTCTCCACCTGGGGCCCAGCCGCCACTACATTTACCCAGTGTGCAGTTAGGAAGATATAGCGTCCCTGGCCGTGCTTACTGGTCCACGTATCTGTGTGTTAGGTGGACCTTGCCACAGATGGCGCTGCGCAGTGCACACTTGATTTTATCGGATACTTGGTTGTGCAGGGAAGGCACGGCTCTCTTGGAGAAGTAGTGGCGGCTGGGAACAACATACTGTGGGACAGCCATCGCCATCAGCTGTTTGAAGCTGTCTGTGTCCACCAGCCTGAATGACAGCATTTCATAGGCCAGTAGTTTAGAAATTCTGGCATTCAGGCCCAGGGCTCGAGGCTGGCTAGGTGGGAATTTACGCTTTCTCTCCAATATTTGTGAGATGGAGAGCTGAACGCTGCCGTGTGACATTGTGGAGATGCTTGGTGACGGAGGTGGTGGTGTTGGTGGTACATCCTCTGTTTGCTGGGCGGCAGGTGCCAACGTTCTTCCCGAGGCGGAGGAAGAGGCCGAGGCAGCAGCAGAAGAGGGAGCAGGGGGAGCCTGAGCGAGTTCCTTGTTTTTAAGGTGTTTACTCCACTGCAGTTCATGCTTTGCATGCAGATGCCTGGTCATGCAGGTTGTGCTAAGGTTCAGAACGTTAATGCCTCGCTTCAAGCTCTGATGGCACAGCGTGCAAACCACTCTGGTCTTGTCGTCAGCACATTATTTGAAGAACTGCCATGCCAGGGAACTTGAAGCTGCCTTTGGGGTGCTCGGTCCCAGGTGGCAGTGGCCAGTAGCAGGCGAACTCTCTTGGCGGCGGGTGTTCTGCTTTTGCCCCCTGCTCCCTCTTTTGCTACGCTGTTGGCTCGGTCTCACCACTGCCTCTTCTTCTGAACTCTGAAAGTCAGTGGCACGACCTTCATTCCATGTGGGGTCTATGACCTCATCGTCCCCTGCATTGTCTTCCACCCAGTCTTCCTCCCTGACCTTCTGTTCAGTCTGCACACTGCAGAAAGACGCAGCAGTTGGCACCTGTGTTTCGTCATCATCATAGACGTGCTGACTCTGATGAGGTGGTATTCCCATGTCCTCATCATCAGGAAACATAAGTGGTTGTGCGTCAGTGCATTCTATGTCTTCCACCGCTGGGGAAGGGCTAGGTGGATGCCCTTGGGAAACCCTGCCAGCAGAGTCTTCAAACAGCATAAGAGACTGCTGCATAACTTGAGGCTCAGACAGTTTCCCTGATATGCATGGGGGTGATGTGACAGACTGATGGGCTTGGTTTTCAGGCGCCATCTGTGCGCTTTCTGCTGAAGACTGGGTGGGAGATAATGTGAACGTGCTGGATTCACTGTCGGCCACCCAATTGACTAATGCCTGTACCTGCTCAGGCCTTTCCATCCTTAGAACGGCATTGGGCCCCGCCAAATATCGCTGTAAATTCTGGCGGGTACTGGGACCTGAGATAGTTGGTTCACTAGGACGTGTGGCTGTGGCAGAACGGCCACGTCCTCTTTCAGCACCAGAGGGTCCACTAACACCACCACGACCAGGCCTTTTTTTACAGGCACCTAACACTATCTGGCTATCTATTTATGTACCATATTACACTAATACAGGCACAGCAGTAACCACAGATTTAGGGGAATATCAATTGTAGGCCTAGTATTTAGGCCCTGGATGAAAGGTATCCTTTTACGGACAGAATTACACTTGGAGATTCACAGTAGCGTGTGAAAAAATATATAGGATTATGCTTTGAGCACTTGTATTTTAACACTTATTGTAATATTCACTTTAACAGAAAGAAATACACTTGGAGATTCACGGTAGCGTGTGAAGTTATTGAGGATGACCTTATCAGCACTTGAATTTGCACCTTGAATGTAATATACCCTTTTACGGACAGAAATACACTATGAGATGCACAATAGTGCGTGCAAATTTAAAGGCTTATGCTTTCAGCAATTGCAATTTAACACTTTGTGTAATATACCCTTTTACGGAAAAAAAATACACTTGGAGATGCACGCTGAGTGTAATATACCCTTTTACGGACAGATTTACACTTGGCCTGCAACAGCAGAAACCACTGATTTAGGTTATTGCTATTTTGTGTATTGAATTCCAACCCAGAACAAAAACTATGCTTTGACGAACACTATAAAACTTGTCCAGCCACAGCAGTAACCACAGATTTAGCTGAATATAAATTGTAGGCCTAGTATTTAGGCCCTGGATGAAAGGTATCCTTTTACGGACAGAATTACACTTGGAGATGTATGGTAGCGTGTGAAGTTATTGCTATTTTGGCAATTGAATTTCACCCCAGAAAAAAATATATCCTTTGCTAGACAGCAGACAGTATTACACTTGGCTAGCCACAGCTGGAACATCAGATTTAGAGGATTGCTATTTTTGCAAGTGAATTTCACCCCTCAATAAAATATAAAAAATTCTATCCTGAGTTTCTTGGGGTGACAATAAGCACAGCCAAGCCCCTGATGTAGGATATAGCAAAAAAAACACCTACTATTGATGGTTAAATGGACTTGGTGGCAGCTTGTGCTGGCGCACCACAAGACTCAAAATGGCCGCCGATCACCCCAGAAAAAAGTGACAGAAAAACGCTCTGGGCAGCCTAAAAACAGTGAGCAATTAACTAGCAGAAGTTGAATGATTCACAGCTGTAGATCGATCACGTCATTAAGTGTTTTTGCTGAGTTAATCCCTGCCTAATCTCGCCCTAACAGCAGCTGCATCCTCTACCTACACTAATCAGAGCAGAGTGACGTGCGGCGCTACGTGACTCCAGCTTAAATAGAGGCTGGGTCACATGCTGCACTGGCCAATCACAGCCATGCCAATAGTAGGCATGGCTGTGATGGCCTCTTGGGGCAAGTAGTATGACGCTTGTTGATTGGCTGCTTTGCAGGCTTTCAAAATGCGCTATAGAAATCGGCGAACAACGAACCTGAACCCAAATTTTTACGAAAATGTTCGGGTCTGTATCACGAACACCCCAAAATTCGGTACGAACCCGAACTATACAGTTTGGGTTCGCTCATCCCTACTGGCTGCTGATTGGCTGCATGCAGGCATGTGAATCTGGGTGATCCCGCCTTCCCATAGTTCCTTGCCTCATGTCCTCAGTCCTCACACGTGTAGCCGCCATTTTAGGAAAATTGTGATTTGTTACCAAGAAGTGAGAGGAAATTTGCATTCATTGTGAATCGAATTTTTCTTGAAATTCGGATCGAATTCCATTTTGTTAGCTTCGATTCGCTCATCTCTAATAATAACATAAAGCATTATTCTAGACGAAAATGTTTTTTAGGTCTCATTTTACCTTTAATTTGGAATGGATATGTTTAATGTCCAAGAACGGATATCTACTATACAAAGATCAATCTCCTTGTGGCATTCCCCAAGAGCATATTCCTGGCAGTTTTCAAGGTTCATACGCCAGCTCAATCCCATTAGGAGATTAGGTCATGTGAAAGCATGTATAGCAATTTAATTTCAATATAATCAGTTTTTTTTCTATTAGGTCATAACCACCACAATAAAGAATGGTCTCTGTGAAAGTCAATATCAGATAAAAATAGACTCAGCAGAGAATATACAACACCTTGTCCTATGTACACAAAATAATATCTGTCTATGTATTAACATTCATTTCTCCCCTAATTTACTCCGTCCTTATCATGTTAAATCCATATGTTTGCATGTTTAACAGACTCTCATAAGTTTAGCTACCATTGGGATTGTGCTACTTGAATTATGCCATTCTTTCAAACATCTGGGATCCACCATATGCTACTGTAAAATAATGATAAAATTCGAAAATTGTAAATATACCCTTTCTGCGCTTGTAAAAGGAGTTTATAGAACACGTAACCCTGATAGTGTATTGCAAACCTGTTTTATGACAGAAATTCACCAGACAGAACAGTAATTAAAAATAAAAATAAAATTGAGCATATGCAGTTTAATTAAAAGGATTTACTGACTAGTTAAAATACAATGAATAGTGTAAATATCGTAATAAATGGTGACAGTTTAAGCAAATATGTGAAACACAGATAGCAAGTGAATGGAAAAACATATGAAGTCCTAGAAGTTAATTGACCGATAAAACCCCCAGACATGGATGCCACTGTGATTTTCAATATTTTATTTTGTGAATAGCAGCCATAAGCTCAGAAAATACAGCACTGTATAGTAAGAAAGTTAATCAGTAAAACTATTATGAAGCGAATAGAGAAAGTTCAATAAATAAAGTGCAAGCATTCTCAGGGCTCATGCACACGACCATTGTTTTTGTCCGCATCTGATCCTCATTTTTTGCGGACCCATTCACTTCAGTGTATGCTGCGGTCAAAGCTGACTGCAGCATGCAGAGGGTTTGCAGAGGTTACGCGTGCCCTTCGCATCTCCATCGGGTCTCCGCTCTGCAGTGGCGGGAACCCGATGGCAGAGACGGTAGCCTGATGCCTTCCATAGGCATTGGGGCTTGCCTTTTTTGGAAGCCTGTGAGATCAAGCTCTTAGGCTGGGTCTCACAGGTAGGCTGTCAGCATAAAAGCTGACAGCCAATGCATTACAATTAGGGATGAGCGAACTTCATATTTTGAAGTTCGTATTCGGGTATATCCTGAATTGGGCTATGGATTCTGTTACCACGAACCATAACGCAATTCCATGATGGAATGCATAACAGAATGCCTTTGGAAACATTCTGTTAATCATTCTGTCATATTCAAAGTCCATAACGTATCCGTCCAGTTTACGTTATGCAGGAGAGGACTCCAGCATAACGAAAACCGGACGGTTCCATTATGCTGGCCATAGATTTCTATTATGGCGGAATGAATAATGGAATTCCTCTAAAGGCATTCCATTATGCATTCAGTCATGGAATTGCGTTATGGTCTGCGGTAATGGAATCCATAACGCAATTCAGCATATACCCCAACCCGAACACAAACTTCAAAATATGAAGTTCGCTCATCCCTAAATACAATACAGGTTGCATTCTAATGTATTGCAGAGGGGATCAGACCTTAGAAGTTGAAGTCCTAGAGTGAGACCAAAAAAAGTTAAAAAAAAAGTGTTTTTTATAATAAAAAAGAATAAAGTTTTAAGTTAAAAAAAAGCCCTTTTCAGGTGGGTCATTGAGAAGGGAGAGTTTAGTTGTACGCGGACGACCTGTTATTATATGTGGGAGACCTGCAGAATTCCATAGATTCTATAATGCAGGAAATTGCTGGATTTGAGACTTATTCCGGACTCACCATTAACTGAGATAAGTCCACAATTCTTCCACTAGATCCACTTCCAGCCTCATTAGTTATTGGAGGTCTACCTTTACAAGTGACTGACAGATTTAAATATCTAGGGGTGATGGTGACTTCATCTCCGACAGACTATATTAAGTTGAATATAGAACCAATGATTGCCAAATTTGTCACTAAATCTAATATTTGGTGTTAATTGCCTCTATCAGATATTGGTCGCAGTAATCTCATAGAAATGGTACTTATGCCTCAGTTGTTGTATCTTCTCCATAATTTTCCAGTCTGGATCCCACAAAGGCTGTTTTTTTAAAATACAGAGGATTTTCAGGTCCCTAATTTGAAGGAAAAAGCAACCGAGGATAAGTATTGCAATGCTTCAAAAAAGTAAAGAGAGGGGTGGTCTATCTTTACCAAATCCATGGTTCTATTTCATTGCTGCCCAGCTGCAACATTTTAAAGGGTGGCTTCAGACTGATGAGCTGGATTCTTCGGCTGCTATTATTTCATCTATCACGGAACAAAGGTATTAGGTTCCTCCCAGTCGGTTACACTTCCCAAATTGTCCCTGGTGACCAAAGTATGGTCTAAATTAAAAAATATGATAGGTATTACTGGCTTTTGTGATGCTACCCCTTTATGGCGTAACCCTCAATTGCCTGAGATATTTCGTCTGGAAGGTTTTTCTCCATGGGAGAGGAAGGGTCTATTATTCTTGGGACAACTTCAATCAGATGGAGTTTTCAAATCCTTTACGCAGTTGCAGGAAGAGTTTAGCTTACCCAATAAGGTTTTTTCCAGTATTTACAATTGAGGCATGCGTTTTAGAAACAATTACCCAAGGGAGTGCGGATTTTTGACTCTTGCCCTGTGGTTAAGCATTTATTAAATGGCTCCTCCACTAAAGGCCTCATATCTTTGCTTTATAGACATATTATTGATACTTCCTCCTCTTCTACTACGATTAGGGAAAAGGTCCAGTGGGAAAAGGATCTTGGAGTGTTGTCCCAGGAACAATGGACAGATATTCTGGTCCTTACTCCCTCTTTGACGGTTAGTGAATCACAGCGACTATCACAATTATACCTTATCCATCGAGTATATAGGACCCCACAATTTCTCTTCAGGATTGGTGTTCGCTCAGATTCAAAGTGCCTTAGATGTGGGGAAGAGGATGCAACATTGCTCCATATGATTTGGAGTTGCCCACGGCTGTGATCCTATTGGGAGGATGTCAGAAGTATTATAGTGAAGGCAACTCAGATACGTTTACCTGATGACCCTAGGGTCTGTATACTGGGGCTACTTGATTTTCCGGGACAGGGAGACAGGAACTCCTTATGTATTCATAGACTCCTGTTCCAGGCTAGGGTATTGATATCTAAACACTGGATACGAGAGGCTCCGCCCACAAGGCAAGAGTTTGTTAATAGGATGATGATTGTAATCCTGAGATTAGAAAGGGGAGTATATGCTAAACGAAATTATCCAAATAAGTTCCTATCTTTATGGCAAGGGTGGGTTGAGTCCACGCAACTAGCTTCACAGGCTTTAGTTCAGGATTGTATATGGGTACAAATGTCCTTATTACACTCCCTCTTCAGGGGATCTACAAAGTTACTGTGTAATGTTTGAACGGCTGAGCCATCATACCTAGACAGAACTGTCTTGATGCCCAAATGTATGATTGTCCTTAAATCTACAGACATTGATGTCTCTCTGCTCAAGTTGGGAAGGGTGGGTGGGAGGATGGTATTGTGTTATTGAGTTATTGAATACAATGTTACGGTACTTCAATCATTTCAATGCTGTATTGTTCATATAAACCTTGACTTCCCATAATTGTCTTAGGTGTCTGCGTACATCACTATCTTTGTATTTTTTTGTACTTATTTTCAACTGTACAAATAACTCATTTTTGATGTTCATGTGATAATATTTATTTCAATAAAAATAAACTGCTTTAAAAAAGCCCCTTTCCCAAAATAAAACACATACAATTGTAAAAAAAAATAGAGAAAAAAAAGAAAAACAGACATATTGGGTATTGCTGCTTCTGTAACAACTGGCTCTATAAAAATATCACATGATCCCTCACCTGAACACCATAGAAAACATCAAATAAAAACTGTGCTAAAACTAAAACAGTTTTGTCACCTTACATCACAAAAGTAACAAGTGATAAAAAAGGCGTATGCCTCCCAAAATAGTACCAATCAAGCCGTCACCTCATCCCGCAAAAAATTAGCCCCTACATAAAACAATTGGGCAAAAAATAAAACAACTATGGCCCTCAGAATATGGAGACACTAAAACATGATTTTTTTTTTTTTAAATGCTTTTATTGTGTTAAAAGTGAAAAAAACAAAAAAGTAAATTATATTAGGCATTGTCGTGTCCGTAACAACCAGGTCTATTAAAATATCACATGACCTTACCCCTCAGGTGAACACCGTAATTTTTTTTAAAAAAAATGGGCAAAAAACTCATATGCACTCTAAAATTGTACCAATCAAACCGTCATCTCATACAGAAAAAAATGAGCCCCTACATAAGACAGTTGCCCCCCAAAAAAAACTATGGCTTTCAGAATATGGAGACAATATGGAGAAAATGCTTTATTATGTAAAACTGAAACAAACAACCCCAAAAAATAGTAATATTTGGTAATTTCGCATCCATAACAACCTGCTCTATAAAAATAGTACATGATCTGAACATTGTAAAAAACAAAAATAAAAACAGTGTTAAAACAGCTTTTTTTGTCACCTTTAGTGTTGGGTGAACATGCTCGGCCGAACACTAGTTCTAGTACCGTGTGTGCTCGAGCGCGATGCTCAAGTCTCCTCCCCGCACGTTTGTTGGCTGCGCTACATCTCCTGTATAACGTTTGCTTATCCGAAATATCAGTGACATTCAGTCAAAAAAATTTTCTGCTGGTGGCAGCGACATTACCTGCGCTACATCTCCAGTATAACGTTAGCGCATCCGAAATATCAGTGACATTCAGTCAAATTTTTTTTGCCGCTGGTGACAGCGACATTATCTGCACTACATCTCCTGTGTAACGTGTAAGCAGCCTAAAAATATCTGTGACATCCAGTGTACTTTTTTTGTACTGTCCACTGCGGACAGTTACATTACCTGTGCTACATCTCCTGTATAAGGTTTGTGCATCCTAAATTTCAGTGACACTCATTCGGTTACATTTTTTATTAGTCGGTGGTGACAGCGACATTACTTGCGCTATACCTCCTGTTTAAGGTGTGCGCATCCTAAATATCAGTGACATTCATAAACTTACAAAACCTTCTCTACTGTACGTGTGACATACTTGCAAGCATATATACCATTTAATATATACCATTTATTATATGCTGCTGATGGTGCACGCAGATGCCATGGCCCTGGGCGTGGTGAAACTTTGCCTGCTGCCAGAGCACAAGAAACACTCTCATTCATGAAACCTAGCTTCATGTCCCAGTTTGAAGGGCGGCGCAGGACACCACTCTCGAAGTCAGTCCAGTGTGTCCAGGTGGTCGGTTGGATTGCAGCAGATAATGCTTCCAGTCGGTTAAGCACCACCCTGTCTTCCACAAAGTCCAGTCTCAGTAGCTAGCCAAGAGTCTGGTCAACAGAATCCTCACCCTGATACTCCTTCCACCCACCATGGAGAGTCTTGGCAAACCATTTCTTAATTTGGGACTCTTGCGAAGCCCGCTTGAAGAGGGACATGAGGAGATCTTGTGCCCGGATTCCCAAACTCTGGAGCATCCAATGTCAAAAGAAGATGGCGGTGAGGAACGGCAATTAGTGTTGAAGATGACACAGTTGCCAATAAGTAAACCCCAATAAATGTCTCAAGAGGTTCTTGATGAGGAAGAGACACAGTTGTCAATAACTGAGGTTGTTGTTAGGTCAACAAGTCAGGAGGATGAGCAGAGTGAGGAAGTGGAAGAGGAGGTGGTGGACAATGAAGTCACTGACCCAACCTGGGAAGGTGGCAAGGTGAGCGAGGACAGCCGAACAGAGGGGGAGGTATCCGCAGCACCGCAACGGCTGGAAGATGCAGTGGGGTGGCAAAAGGGAGAAGGCAGGCCACACCTAACAGGTCTGCAACTGTTCCCCGAAGCACCCCCTTGCGGCAATCTCCCTTGTCAAGGGGTAAGGTGTTCCGCAGTCTAGCGCTTTTTTGGGGAAAGTGCGGACGATAAAAGAATCATCATTTGCAACCTGTGCCATACCAAAATGAGTAGGGGAGTGAACACTAGCATCCTCACCACCACCAGCATGATCCGCCACATGGCATCAAAGCACCCTAATAGGTGGGCCGAATGCCTGGGTCCACAACCAGTGTCTGCGGGTCACACCACTGCCTCCTCTTCCCTTGTGTTACGTGCTGGCCAATCCCCTGTCCAAGACACGGGCCCAGATGCCTCCCGCCATGCAACATCAGCTAGCACATCCACTTCTGTGTCCCAGCGCAGCGTACAGATGTCTATACCCCAGGCCTTTGAACGAAAGCGCAAATACCCAGCCACCCACAGACCATAGCACTAAATTCGCACCTTTCCAAATTGCTGGCCCTGGAAATGTTGCCATTTAGGCTTCTGGACAATGAGGCTTTCTGACGCCTTATGGCGGCGGCTGTCCCACGGCACTCTGTCCCCAGCCGCCAATATTTTTCACAGTGTGCAGTCCCAGCTTTACACCAGCATGTGTCCCGTAACATCACCCGTGCCCTGACCAACGCAGTTATTGGGAGGGTCCACTTAAGGACTGACACATGGACAAATGTTTTTGGCCAGGAACGTTACATTTCTCTGATGACACACTGGGTGAACGTTGTGGAGGCCGGGAGTGAGTCGCACCCTGGGTGCTACATACGCCAAGGATTGCAAGCCCTACTTACATCAGGGTTTCTGCCACCAACTACGTTAGTGGCTGCAACCCCCTTTCTCCTCCTCCGCCTCCTCCTCCACTTCCACCTCTGAATTATCATCTTGCAGCACCAGTCAGACATCAGTCAGTATCTGGAAGCAGTGTAGCACTGCAGTGGGAAAGCAGCAACATGCCGTGCTTAAACTAATCTGCCTAGGTGACAAACAGCAAACCGCCACAGAGCTATGGCAGGGGATAAGGGACCAGAATGAGCTGTGGCTCTTGCCACTCAACCTAGAACCAGGCATGATTGTGTCTGATAATCGCCGTAACTAGGTGGCGGCTTTGGAGCTCGGAAAGCTCACACACATACCATGGCTATCCCACGTGTTCAACCTAGTGGTTTAGTGGTTTTTGAAAACCTACCCCAATTTGCCTGAGCTACTGGTGAAGGTGCGCCACATGTGTGCCCATTTCCGCAAGTCATCAACAGCTTCCGCCGGTCTGGCAACGTTGCAGTAGCGCTTGCAATTGCCAGCTTATCGACTGTTGTGTGACATGAGCACGCGCTGGAACTCCACATTCCACATGTTGGCCAGGCTTTGTGAGTAGCAGAGGGCAGTAGTGGAATACCAGTTGCAACATGGATGTCGCCTTTCCAGTCAGCTTCCGCTCTTCACAAGCGACGAGTGGGCGTTGACGTCTGACCTCTGTGAGGTTTTAAGAAACTTTGAGGAATCAACACAGATGGCGAGCGGCGATAACGCTATTATCAGCGTAACCATCCCACTTCTGTGTCTACTCAAACACTCGCTGCTCACAATTAAGGCAGATGCTTTGCATGTGGAAGAGGTGGAAATGGGGGAAGAAAGTACATAGAGTGATAGCCAGACCACCCTTAGTTCGTCTTCTCAGCGCAAATTGGATAATGAGGAGGAGGAGCAGGAGACGGTTGCCTCCGCTATAGAGAGTAGTACGCATGGAAGTTTAATTCCATCTGTTCAGCATGGATGGGCCGAAGAAGAGGAAGAGGATGAGGAGATTGAGAGTCATCCTCCTGATGAGGACAGAGAAGTCTTGTCTGTTGGGACTCTGGCAAACATGGCTGACTTTATGTTAGGCTGCCTTTCCCGTGACCCTCGCTTTATATGCATTTTGGCCAACGCCGATTACAGGTTGCTCACCCTTCTCGACCCCCGCTACAAAGAGAACTTCTCATCCCTCTTTCCTGTGGTGAAGAGGTCTAGCAAAATGGTGCAATACTAGAAGGTCCTTGTGGAACAATTGCTCCCCAAATTTTCAGCTGACAACCCTGGCTGCAGAGTACGTAGTTCCTTGGCCAACCGAGGAGACGAGACGAGGGGAACACACAGCAGTTCCAACAGGGTAACTCTCCAAAGCCTCGGACAGTTTTATGACACCCTGCCAGCACCCTCAACCTAATGTGTGGCCTAGTGTCAGAAGGAGGGAAAACTTTTGGAAGATGGTGAAGGAGTACAAAAGAGACCTTGTCAGCGTCCTCAGTGATCCCTGTGTGCCTTACAACTACTGGGTGTCCAAGCTGGACACATGGCATGAACTGTCGCTCTACGCCTTGGAGGTGCTGTTCTGCCCCACCGCCAGAGTTTTGTCAGAGTGTGTATTGGCCAACACCGATTACTGGTTGTTCACCCTTCTCGACCCTCGCTACAAAGATAACTTCTCATCTCTCATTCCTGTGATGGAGAGGATGAGAAAAATTGTGCAACACCAGAAGGTCCTTGTGGAAAAATTGCTCCAAAAATTTCCAGCTGACAACGCTGGCTGCAGAGTACATAGTTCCTTGGCCAACCGAGGAGGGGAGACGAGGGGAACACACAGCAGTTCCAACTGTTCTAAGGCCAGGGACAGTTTTATGACACCCCGCCAGCACCCTCAACCTGATGAGCGGCCTAGTGTCAGAAGGAGGAAATTTTTTTTGAAGATGGTGAAGGAGTACGTAGCAGACTGTGTCAGCGTCGTTAGTGATCCCTGTGTGCCTTACAGCTATTGGGTGTCCAAGCTGGACACGTGGAATGAACTGGCGCCTTGAAGGTGCTGGCCTGCCCCGCCGCCAGCGTTTTGTCAGAGCGGGTATTTAGTGCTGCTGGTGGCATAATAACTGATAAGCACATCAGTCTGTCAACTGAAAATGCTGACCGGCTGAAAAAACACAACAAACCCATCAGACAGATAGCAAAAACATTAGGCGTGGCCAAAGCAACTGTTTGGAACATTCTTAAAAAGAAGGAATGCACCGGTGAGCTCAGCAACACCAAAAGACCCAGAAGACCACGGAAAACAACTGTGGTGGATGACGGAATAATTCTTTCCCTGGTGAAGAAAACACTCTTCACAACAGTTGGCCAGATCAAGAACACTCTCCAGGAGGTAGGTGTATGTGTGTCAAAGTCAACAATCAAGAGAAGACTTCAAAGGAGTGAATACAGAGGGTTTACCACAAGATGAAAACCATTGGTGAGCCTCAAAAATAGGAAGGCCAGATTAGAGTTTGCCAAACGACATCTAAAAAAGCCTTCACAGTTCTGGAACAACATCCTATGGACAGATGAGACCAAGATCAACTTGTACCAGAGTGATGGGAAGAGAAGAGTATGGAGAAGGAAAGGAACTGCTCATGATCCTAAGCATACCACCTCATCAGTGAAGCATGGTGGTGGTAGTGTCATGGCGTGGGCATGTATGGCTGCCAATGGAACTGGTTCTCTTGTATTTATTGATGATGTGACTGCTGACAAAAGCAGCAGGATGAAATCTGAAGTGTTTCAGGCAATATTATCTGCTCATATTCAGCCAAATGCATCAGAACTCATTGGACGGCGCTTCACAGGGCAGATGAACAATGACCCAAAGCATACTGCAAAAGCAACCAAAGAGTTTTTTAAGGGAAAGAAGTGGAATGTTATGCAATGGCCAAGTCAATCACCTGACCTGAATCCGATTGAGCATGCATTTCACTTGCTGAAGACAAAACTGAAGGGAAAATGCCCCAAGAACAAGCAGGAACTGAAGACAGTTGCAGTAGAGGCCTGGCAGAGCATCACCAGGGATGAAACCCAGCGTCTGGTGATGTCTATGCGTTCCAGACTTCAGGCTGTAATTGACTGCAAAGGATTTGCAACCAAGAATTTAAAAGTGGAAAGTTTGATTTATGATTATTATTCTGTCCCATTACTTTTGGTCCCTTAGCAAGTGGGAGCCACATATGCAAACTGTTGCAATTCCTACACCGTTCACCTGATTTGGATGTACATACCCTCAAATTAAAGCCGACAGTCTGCAGTTAAAGCACATCTTGTTAGTTTCATTACAAATCCATTGTGGTGGTGTATAGAACCAAAAATGTTAGAATTGTGTCCATGTCCCAATATTTATGGACCTGACTGTATATATATATATATATATATATATATATATATATATATTATTTTTAATTAAATACAATCATGCGGTGTTATGCTTCATTCACCCCAAAAAGTTTTTTATTTTTATTTTATTTTATCAATTATATTTTATGTTATAATTTTGCTTTACTTGGGTTTTGGGCGGCCCTCATGTGGTTCTTACTAAAACACTGATTGAGAAAGGTCCCATTGTGTGGACTGAAACGTTACTTTTGGTTGAATAAACACACATTTTCTTGAGGCTGTGCCATGTTATGTGTTTATATAAATATATATATATATACAGTTGCAAGAAAAAGTATGTGAACCCTTTGGAATGATATGGATTTCTGCACAAATTGGTCATAAAATGCGATCTGATCTTCATCTCAGTCACAACAATAGACAATCACAGTCTGCTTAAACTAATAGCACACAAAGAATTAAATGTTACCATGTTTTTATTGAACACACCATGTAAACATTCACAGTGCAGGTGGAAAAAGTATGTGAACCCTTGGATTTAATAACTGGTTAAACCTCCTTTGGCAGCAATAACTTCAACTAAACGTTTCCTGTAGTTGCAGATCAGACCTGCACAACGGTCAGGAGTAATTCTTGACCATTTATCTTTACAGAACTATTTCAGTTAAGCAATATTCTTGAGATGTCTGCTGTGAATCGCTTTTTTGAGGTCATGCCACAGCATCTCAATTGGGTTGAGGTCAGGACTCTGACTGGGCCACTCCAGAAGGTGTATTTTCTTCCATTTAAGCCATTCTGTTGTTGATTTACGTCTATGCTTTGGGTCGTTGTCCTGTTGCAACACCCATCTTCTGTTGAGCTTCAGCTGGTTGACAGATGGCCTTAAGTTCTCCTGAAAAATGTCTTGATAAACTTAGGAATTCATTTTTCCTTCGATGATAGCAATCCGTCCAGGCCCTGACGCAGCAAAGCAGCCCCAAACCATGATGCCCCCACCACCATACTTCACAGTTGGGATGAGGTTTTGATGTTGGTGTGCTGTGCCTCCTTTTCTCCACACACAGTGTTGTGTGTTTCTTCCAAACAACTCAACTTTGGTTTCATCTGTCCACAGAATATTTTCCCAGTACTGCTGTGGAACATCCAGGTGCTCTTGTGCAAACTGTAAATGTGCAGCAATGGTTTTTTTTGGACAGCATTGGCTTCCTCTGTGGTATCCTCCCATGAAATCCATTCTTGTTTAGTGTTTTACGTATCGTAGATTCTATAACAGTAATGTTAGCATACGCCAGAGACTTTTGTAAGTCTTTAGCTTACACTCTAGGATTCTTCTTCACCTCATTGAGCAGTCTGCGCTTTGCTCTTGCAGTCATCTTTACAGGACAGCCACTCCTAGGGAGAGTAGCAGCAGTGCTGAACTTTCTCCATTTATAGACAATTTGTCTTACCATGGACTGATGAACAGCAAGGCTTTTGGAGATACTTTTATAACCCTTTCCAGCTTTATGCAAGTCAACAATTCTTAATCGTAGGTCTTCTGAGAACTATTTTGTGCGGGGCATCATTCACATCAGGCAATGCTTCTTGTGAAAAGCAAACCCAGAACTGGTGTGTGTATTTTTATAGGGCAGGGCAGCTGTAACAAACACCTCCAATCTCATCTCATTGATTAGACTCCAGTTGGCTCACACCTCACTCCAATTAGCTCTTTGAGACGTCATTAGTCTAGGGGTTCACATACCTTTTCCACCTGCACTGTGAATGTTTACATGGTGTGTTCAATAAAAACATAGTAACATTTAATTATTTGTGTGTTATTAGTTTAAGCAGACTGTGATTGTCTATTGTTGTGACTTAGATGAAGATCAGATCACATTTTATGACCAATTTGTGCAGAAATCCATATCATTCCAAAGGGTTCACATACTTTTTCTTGCAACTGTATATATATATATATATATATATTAAGGCTGTTCACAGCCTGTAATTGTGGGAGGGGCGGAGGCTTATAAATTCTCATGAGCCACCCCCTCCCATTGGGGGTGCTTGCGGTACAGTACGGTTCGTCCCACTTCGTCACTTCCGGTTCCCGCCTGGGTAAGTTCCGTACCAGCCATCTCCCTACCTGGCCGCAGGTCCACGCGCTCCCTCGGCATTGCAGCAGCCGCCGTGCTCTCCTCACCTGCCAGGACTTCTGCCCGCCCCCCGACGCCAGGACCATGCTCCAGCCGGCACCGCTTCGGCCGGCCACCACCATTATCCATGCAGGATCCCGATTCCGCGTCGCGGCTCACCGTGCAGTGACACCTGCCCCTCAACATCCCTTCCGGCGCGGCTGCCAGCGCTTCCGGGAGTATTCTCAGGGCACATCTGTCACCAGATCCCTTCCTCCGCCTACCCCAGGTCCCACGTTCAGGGTGATCCACCTGGGCCGGAGGCTCCATGACACGTCGGCAGAAGGGGGAGAGAGCAAAAAAAATAAAATAATAATTTTTATCATTTAAATGTCATTTACATTCTTTTCCCATATACTCCAGTTATTCTGTAGCCAGTTTCAAGCAAACCACCACCGGTTTTCAGCCTTTCAAACCTCCGCCACGCGATTTTGGAGCCTGAAAATCACCACCCCATCCCAGGTCCGTATTGTGAGCGGTCAGCATCATCATTATTTCATGTCACGGACAGAGTACAGACATGGGGGGTGCATAGAAATCACTGGGCCCCATAGCAAGAATCTAAATTGGGCCCCCATTCCCCTTTTATAGCCCCTCCCACTACCCATTCCAGGCCTATCTCTTTATTCCATGAACTATGTTTGCTGCTGCGTTTTATAATTTATGCATCAGGGCCGGATTGGGATTACAGTGTGGATGCAGTGTGTACAGATATATAGTATATACAGCAGTGTACTGATATGTGAGGAACATGGTATAATAGATGCAGTGTGTACAGGTATATAGTATATACAGCAATGTATTGATATGTGCAGTACAGGGTATATTATATGCAGTCTGTACAGCTATATAGTATAGACAGTAGTGTAATGTGAGGTACGAGGTATAATAGATGCAGTGTGTACAGATATATTGTATATATTGCAGTGTACTGATATGTGAGGTACTAGGTATAATAGATGCAGTGTGTACAGGTATATAGTATATACAGCAGTGTACTGATATGTGAGGTACTAGGTATAATAGATGCAGTGTGTACAGGTATATAGTAAATATAGCAGTGTACTGAAATGTGAGGTATAAATTACAGCTCGTACCTCACATATCAATCCAATACTGTATATACAATATACCTGTACACACTTCATCTATTATACCTCGTACCTAACATATCAGTACACTGCTGTATATACAATATATCTATACACACTGCATATATTATACCTCGTACCTCACATATCAGTACACTGCAATATATATTATATATCTGTATATATTGCATCTATAATACTGTTTAATATATGCAGTGTGTGTGTGTATATATATATATATATATATATATATATATATATATTATGTAGGAGAGTCCCCGGAATAATAATGGACGGACGATTTGTGCCACCAGAGGTCCTGGCCTCGGTGGAGTAAGAACCGGATCATTGCGGTTACAGCGGCGAATGCTGCTGGCGCAGCGTGTCCGGGCCGGTTTTTACTGGGAACAGGTAAAGAGTTGGGGGGGTGCCTGTTCCCCACGGCCAGCCCAGGTTTTTGGTGGAGCTGGGCCTTTAAAGAACCCAGCCTGCTGATGATGGGGGTGGGGTGTGTCTTGCTGTGCTGGAGATTTCCACAGACAGAGTCAGTGCTGGAGAAGGAGAGTCTGGGCGCAGCACACATTGAAGGATAGTCCTGGGACCTGTGGTGCTACGAGCCGAAGTGGCTCTGGCCTGAGGGAGACAAAGGCAGGTAGCCTACAAGCCTGCAGAAACTGCTGTGGTCTGTCCAAAACAAGGTGACTCAAACCTGCTGTTTATTTTCTATGGAAGGACTTTTGTTTTATGCACTATGTGGATATGCACCTGTGTGGTCTGCACATTGCCTGTTATGCCTTTGGTGTAAATAAAGTCACGGTGAACCACAAAGACTGTCTGTGATTGCCTCAATACTGCCACCGCTACCGTAGCCTACCACGAGCACATCCCCACAATATATATATAGATGTGAGGCATACAAGGTATAATACTGTAGATGCATTGTTTATAGAAATATGTGGTCAGTTATGCATTATGGTCACTGTGTGGGAGGTACATGAGGTAGTGGTCACTGTACCTGTCTGAAGTATTATACATGAGTGTGCAATAAGTAAAAACAGGGCATGGGGGGGGGGGGGGTAAATTACAAGAAGTGGAGGACCTCCTCTTACCACTCCATTCCAGTCTGTATGGATCAATGCAGAGCTGATTGTGAACTTCTAATACTTGCTGTTAGGGGTTGAAGGACCTGTGATGATGTCATCACAGGTCCTGGCAGATGTACCTTTCAAACCTAGGAACTACACAATTTTTGGTGCAGTTCCTTTGCTAGATCCTGCAGGACCTGTGATGCTGAAGATGATGTCATCACAGGTCCTGGCAGATGTACTGTTCTAACCTGGGAACTATACTTTACACTGTGCAGTTCCCTTACAGGACCTGTGATGACATCATCAAAGGTCCTTTAGCTTTAGAAAGATAGACCGGAGCAATTAGGGGGCGGGGCCTCTCCTCCACTGCGGGCCCCTCTTCCTCACTGGCCCCATAGCAGCTGCGTGGTCTGCCTATATGGTAGGTACGCCACTGAGTACAGAGGAAGGGGAGGGCAAGAAGGAACAGAGAAAGAGAAAAAAGAAAAAAAAGGGGGAAAGTTTTTTTTCCCCCTCCCTTCGCTTCTTGGTTGTCATTTCATACCTGTTTATGTAACTAGGCAATTCAGCGCCTCCGGTACCCAACGGCGTTACCCGGGCTACCATCTTCTCCGTCGATTCCTCCATCAGCCACGGTAAGTCGCTTATCTCTGATTCGCAGCATCATCTTTACGTGTACCGTACAGCGTTGTATTACATAGGCCTTCGGTCGGCGTTCCGTTTCTGTCACCTTTCAGTCCGTGTCTCATGTCGTCCTGTCCCCTTCTCAGCCGCTCCATCATTCTTGTCTCACGCCAGTCCAGCTGTCAGGTCCCCTGGTTCCTTCACGTCTGTCTCGTCATCCTGCCTCCCAGTCCACGTTCAAATTCAGGCCTCCTTTTCGTTCATGTTTCACGCCTGTTTACGTTACTCAGGCCTCCTTTTCCGTCCATGTTTCACTCCTGTCACTTCACCCAGGCTCTATGTCTTTCACGTACCTCGCCTATCACGTCATCCAGCCTCGCCTTCACGCTCCACGCCTGTTTTCGTTATTTAGGCCCTCCGTTTTTTCAATCCATGCCTGTCCACGTCACTCAGGCCCTTAATTTTCACATCATCTCGTCACTAGGTCTTCTTGTCTAGGTTGACCTTTCGGTCCACGGTCCAGGTCTCGCCCGGTCACGTCCCGCAGGCTTCGTGTACCTCCTTTCTTTTCATAGGATACAGGTTCGTCCTGTTCACGCTGTCAGGGAAAGCCTCTCCAAAAGGGCACGGCGCACCCACCCCTTTTACTTTGCTTCTACCTTCGGCCCAGCCTATTTACTTGTCATGATTTCTTCAAGCTCGTTCGCGGTCCATTCCTACGGAACAGGAATTCCCTGAGTCGGTTCACAAATCCAGGAGCTCCAAACCATCAGGTACGTTAGTTTCTTAAACCTCCGGGCACAAGCGGCGACATAGCCCCATCACGCCTTCCTTCTTCTGGGCAGTTTCTCTTCACAATCATCGGCTCCACAGCACTCGCACGGTTCCCGGGTAAATCCTTCATCCAGTAACTGTCAATCCTTCCAAATTCTAGCATGTCTCATCTGGACAACATGGGGGAGACTTCTTCAATTCCGGAGACCCTTGCCTCAGAGCACGCCAGCGCTACTTCTCTCAGGAGTTGGACCGTGCCTAAACTGATCGCCGAGCTCAATAGAAGAAGGATACCTTATCCGGCCTCCGCCAGAAAGGCGAAATTATTCAGACTGTTGATGTCCGGCTCGTCATCCCCACCCGGGGAGAATGTGTCAATGTCCACCATACAACTGTCATTGACCCAGTTACATGCCACCATCAACAGCCTGTCTTTTTCGGTTCTGGACGTTCAAAACAGGCTGTCAGCGGTGGAATCCAGGCACTTGGCAGTCGACCCACCTGAGTGTCCTTCCGTTCCAGCTCCCTCACCTCAGTCAACCTCCCCAGGTAGGGTCTCCAACCTCTCCGAGATAGCTCCAGCTCATTTCATCACAGATAGCAATAAAAAAAACATTCTGGAGGGCAAAGATGTTAATTTAGCCGCCATCTTGATAGCTACCCACGACACCGTAGAGAACAAGACAATAGCTTGCGAAAACATCTCCATCGTTCTAAAATCCAGGGACGCCCGGTTGAACAAAAAATTAACCGTTCCCGAGTTTGTCCTGGCTTTTAGCCTCTTCAGGGACATAGTCTGCACCGCCCACCCTGAAAGAAAAGAGGAGTTGGACTTGTACATGTACAGAGTCACCGGTCTGGGGTATAAATACGGCGGATTTGCATTTTACGATTATCACCGCTCCTTCTCGGCCAAAGCTGCCGCAGCGCTGGCTCAGTTCCATCGGGTTACCAACTGGGCGTGTCTGGACATGGAACTTTTCTGCCGGCATTTCTCCGGTTTAAAAGCGCCAGCTTGCAGCTCCTGCCAGTCCATTCTCCACACCTCCGATTGGTGTCCCTCCGTTGGTCAACCGATGGCTCGGCCTGCCCCTCCAGCACTCACAGAGGCACAGCAACACCGACAAATTGGGTCACCCCATTATTTTCTTAGGCAATAGTCAAATTTGCAACAACTACAACCTAGCCTCCTGCAACTATAATCAGTGCAGGGCACTACACGTCTGCTCCTCCTGCTTCCGGGCTCACCCCATCTCAGTATGCCCGCAGAGAACGGCCAAGCACAAATGACTAAGCGGGGTCAATGTGGAGCTTCTGGGCAGGCTGCTCCAGGATCACCACAGCCCCGACCTGGTCGAATTCTTGCTCACAGGTTTCAGTAAGGGCTTTCACACGAGTCTCATTGCCCTTCCTCAGTCCACCTGGGAGGGTTCCAATTTACTGTCCGCGGTCCAGGATGCCGACGCGGTGGATTCCCTCATTCAGTCAGAAGTAGAGAAGGGTTTCCTTATCGGCCCCTTCCCTCACGTTCCTTTTAACTCCTGGAGGATCAACCCCGTCGGCATTGTAACCCAAAAATTCACAAATAAAAAACGATTGATTTACGATCTGTCAGCGCCTCATGGTTCGCATATTCCCAGCCTAAACTCCTTCATTCCATCGGAAGAATTCACCATGAAATATTCTTCACTCCAGGAGGCCATTTCTCTCATTCTGTTAGCAGGCAAAGGAGCATGGTTGTCTAAAGCAGACATCGCTGACGCGTTTAAACTGTTGCCCATTGATCCTCAGCTTTGGAAATTCCACGGCATCAAATGGCAGGACCGTTATTATTTTGATACCCGTTTAACATTCGGTTCAAAGAGCAGTCCCTGGCAATTTTACCGGTTCGCCCAAGCCCTCCACTGGATCTTGGTCAATCGCTGCAAATGTCCTATGGCGCCACATTACCTTGACGATTTCCTCCTGATCGAACAACCCAGTGTTAAACCGTGCAAACGTAATAATTTCCTGAGCAATCTCAAAGATCTCCAGGTTCCGGTAGCCCCAACAAAAATCGAGGGACCCGCCACGGTAGTCACCTTTCTCGGTATCGTGCTCGATACAGAGAAAATGGAAGCTAGACTGCCAGCCGACAAGCTTCTCAAAATCAGAACAATCATTGCGCAGTTCACAGGGTCCCAGGTCCTCACCAAACGAGAGCTGCAGTCACTCCTTGGCATGTTAAATTTCGCCACCAGGATCATGCCTCAAGAGAAAGCTTTCATGTCTGGGCTCCTAGATTTATTGCCGTCAGCTCCCGAGCAGGACTCCACAGTGTTCTTAGATGCCCAGGCAATGGCTGATTTGGCCATGTGGAATTCCTTCCTCGCCCATTGGAACGGGGTTTCTTTGTTTATCCCCCAATGGAGTCCTGATTTCCTCATGGTTTTATCAGATGCCGCAGCATCCAGAGGTTTTGCGGCCATATACAACAGGCAGTGGTTTGCAGCACTGTGGCCCACTGCAATTTCTTCCTTACCTGAGTCCCTTAGGTCTTCTCCCCTGCTGGAGATCTATCCCATAGTGGCGGCGGCTCAGGTCTGGGGTAACCAATGGGCAGATTCCGCAGTCGCATTCATCACCGATAACCAAACAGTGGTGGATATCCTCAGTAAAGGGCGATCCAAATGTCCTCACATCATGTAGTAGTAAGCTAGTATGGCTATCCTTACATCACAATTTCCATATCTCAGCCAGGCATATCCAGGGCATTCGAAATACCGCTGCCGACGCATTGTCCCGTTTTAACCTTCATAATTTCTTCCAGATCATGCCAGAGGCGGAATCAATGAGTCTATCGCCTCCGGATTACCACACCCTCCGCATGGATTAGGACATTTCATTTCCACAGCCAAGTCCCTCATGTATAGCTCACTTTCCGCCAACACGGCCAGGAATTACAGGACCGGTTGGAACATCTACAAACTGTTTTCCCGTCTCATCCCAGAACCAACACAGATAAGTCCACGTATTTAATAGCCTTTCTAGCATATTGTCACACGCACCTCAAGCTATCCTATAACTCCATAAAGCTGTATTTGACAGGGGTTCAGCACCACTCTATGCTGAGGGACCCAGGCAGCAAGTCAGTCTTCACTTCCCCAGTAGTCAAATCCACCCTTAGGGACATCCTCAAGAACAGCCAGAGCAGCGCCTAGCAGACAACCGGTCTCCGGGGAGCTGTTCAGAAAGCTCTCAGACTCATTAGACGGCAGTCCTTTTGGCCTTCTTCCCTCCATGGTCATTAAAGCTGCCATATATCTGAGCTTTTATGGTTTTCTGCGCCCAGGAGAATTCACCGTAGTATCAATTAAAAATCAAAGGTTTAACCAAAAGCCAGCTAGTCCATAATCCTGATCATCACGTACTAAATCTGCCATCCACTAAAACATCGCAATCCGGGCCGCCCGTTCAAATCAAATACTTCCAAACTTTCAACAAGTGGTGCCCGGTCCAGGTTCTTAACAAACTATTGGCCCTACTGGCTCACTCCTCCGCTAACGAACCACTACTACCGTTCAAAGGAACATTTCTCACCACGGCCCGGTTCATCTCCCATATTCGCATCCTGGCCAAGGGGTTGGGCCACGATCCCAGAACCATATCCGGACACTCTTTCCACATAGGTGCCGCCTCGGCAGCCTCCAAACACAACGTCCCATGCCATATTATCCGGAAAATGGGCCTCTGGCAATCATCCTGCTTCACCCGATAGATTCCTAATCCGCACAAGGAATCTCTGACGCTTTCTGTAATCTCGTGTTGTAATCATGAAATAAAATGTTAATTCAACCTAACAGTCTCTTTTGCCCCCTTATAGGCCTACCCTCGGACATGGCTTCGGGCACACCTCAGGCCAGCTATACCAGGTCACTCACGGCCATGTAGTTACCTCACGTCCTCTTCAATATCCGCAGCCACGACCACAAATATATATATATATTTAATTTTTTATTTAATTTCTTGTGGGCTTTACAATCTTAAAAATCCTTTGAAATACAAAAATGGCAAAGGAATATACTGCAATTTGTATGCATGGTAACACATTCCTTCTGCGAATAAATAACATACTGCTGTCAGAGGTGTATAAGTCTTTTTTGGGGTTGCCCCAGTCTGGCGGGGGCCATTCCTTGGAACATATTCCTGCTACAAACAAAGAACCTGCTCTAGTCTGTTCTGACTAAATTTGGCCCAGCTATGTGTAGGCCTTATACTACACCTTTTACCATGTACCTGCTGCAGCTGCTACTGTCTGTCCTGATCCTGCTGAGTTTTGTGTAGGCCGTTTACTCCACCATTACCTTTACCTGCTGCTGTCTGTCCTGAACCAGATGCGTTTGCCCTAGGACTAAAGGGAATTCCTGCAACCTTATATGTTAAAACAAAAGCACACGTTAGAACTAGTGTTGAGCGAACAGTTCGAGCATAGTTCGGGTCCGTACCGAATTTTGGGGTGTTCGTGACACGGACCCGAACCCGAACTTTTTCGTAAAAGTTCGGGTTCGGGTTCGTCGTTCGGCATGTATTTTGGCGCATTTTGAAAGGCTGCAAAGCAGCCAATCAACATGCATCATACTACTTGCCCTAAGATGCCATCGCAGCCATGCCTACTATTGGCAAGGCTGTGATTGGCCAAGTGCAGCATGTGACTCAGCCTCTTTATAAGCTTGTGCGCACGTCGGGACGTGCTCACTCCCGATGTGAATAGAACAGGGATAGACGCAGCTGATGCTAGGGCGAGAATAGGCAGGGATAATTGAATAACTGGAAGCAAATTTCTCTCCTCCACCTGTGATTCATCTGAACAACTGCAGCTGAGCTGCTTTTTTGATAGGGATTGGCTATTTTTAGAGTGGCCAGAGTGATTTTTCCATCCACATGTACCTGGGCTGACCGCCGGCCGCCATTTTGCGACTTGTAGTGCTGCAGCAGAAGCTGCCACAGTGTGCATTCCAAAGCTCCAAACAAGTCAGACATCTACACCTGGGATTCAGACCAATAGCGATTTAGCAGCACAGTCCAAGGCTATTTTTTTTAAAGGTTGTGCAGACCATTTTGTGGCACATGTTACTGGGCTGATAGGCGGCGGCCATCTTGGGACTAGTGCTGCAGCACAATCTCTCCCAACGTCCATTAATCACTTGTAATAGTGGTCTGTGCCATAGAAATCCTACATCAGGGACTTGGGTGTGCTTGTGTCACCCCTACTAATACCAGTCCACCTGTAATCCATACAGTGAAAAGCCATAAAGTATTCCAGTGAGGGAATTTTTTTTTTATTTAAAAAAGGCCAAGTTAGTTTATCTGGCGTTCAATATACTAGATACAGTTAGGCCTGCGTTTCATACATCTGGAATTAGCAAACTAATGTGCTGGGGTTGGGAAAACATATATGTACCCATACTAGAATCTGTCAAAGAAAGCGGTACTCACATATAACAGTCATTCCATCTGTAATCCATACAGTCAAAAGACTGAAAGTATTCCAGTGAGGGGATTTTTTTTATTTAAAAAAGGCCAAGTTAGTTTATCTGGCGTTCAATATACTAGATACAGTTAGGCCTGCGTTTCATACATCTGGAATTAGCAAACTAATGTGCTGGGGTTGGGAAAACATATATGTACCCATACTAGAATCTGTCAAAGAAAGCGGTACTCACATATAACAGTCATTCCATCTGTAATCCATACAGTCAAAAGACTGAAAGTATTCCAGTGAGGGGATTTTTTTTATTTAAAAAAGGCCAAGTTAGTTTATCTGGCGTTCAATATACTAGATACAGTTAGGCCTGCGTTTCATACATCTGGAATTAGCAAACTAATGTGCTGGGGTTGGGAAAACATATATGTACCCATACTAGAATCTGTCAAAGAAAGCGGTACTCACATATAACAGTCATTCCATCTGTAATCCATACAGTCAAAAGACTGAAAGTATTCCAGTGAGGGAATTTTTTTTATTTAAAAAAGGCCAAGTTAGTTTATCTGGCGTTCAATATACTAGATACAGTTAGGCCTGCGTTTCATACATCTGGAATTAGCAAACTAATGTGCTGGGGTTGGGAAAACATATATGTACCCATACTAGAATCTGTCAAAGAAAGCGGTACTCACATATAACAGTCATTCCATCTGTAATCCATACAGTCAAAAGACTGAAAGTATTCCAGTGAGGGAATTTTTTTTATTTAAAAAAGGCCAAGTTAGTTTATCTGGCGTTCAATATACTAGATACAGTTAGGCCTGCGTTTCATACATCTGGAATTAGCAAACTAATGTGCTGGGGTTGGGAAAACATATATGTACCCATACTAGAATCTGTCAAAGAAAGCGGTACTCACATATAACAGTCATTCCATCTGTAATCCATACAGTCAAAAGACTGAAAGTATTCCAGTGAGGGGATTTTTTTTATTTAAAAAAGGCCAAGTTAGTTTATCTGGCGTTCAATATACTAGATACAGTTAGGCCTGCGTTTCATACATCTGGAATTAGCAAACTAATGTGCTGGGGTTGGGAAAACATATATGTACCCATACTAGAATCTGTCAAAGAAAGCGGTACTCACATATAACAGTCATTCCATCTGTAATCCATACAGTCAAAAGACTGAAAGTATTCCAGTGAGGGAATTTTTTTTATTTAAAAAAGGCCAAGTTAGTTTATCTGGCGTTCAATATACTAGATACAGTTAGGCCTGCGTTTCATACATCTGGAATTAGCAAACTAATGTGCTGGGGTTGGGAAAACATATATGTACCCATACTAGAATCTGTCAAAGAAAGCGGTACTCACATATAACAGTCATTCCATCTGTAATCCATACAGTCAAAAGACTGAAAGTATTCCAGTGAGGGGATTTTGCTTATAAAAAATAATATATTTCATTGTGGTGCGAGTTGAATCGCAACAATGAAGAAAAATACTATTAAGGGACGAGGACGCGGTCGTGGTGGTGTCCGTGGAGCCTCTGTTGCTGGTAGAGGACGTGGCCGTTCGGCCCCAGGCGCACACAGTAGGGAACGAACTCCTTCAACTAGCCGGCAGAATGTACCGCAATATCTCGTGGGGCCCAATGCCGCTCTTAGGATGGTAAGGCCTGAGCAGGTACAGGCATTAATCGATTGGGTGGCCGACAGTGCTTCCAGCACGTTCACCACATGGTCTTCCACCCAGTCTTCTGCGGAAAGCGCACAGGTGGCACCTGAAAACCAAGCCCATCAGTCTGTCACATCACCCCCAAGCATATCAGGGAAACGGTCTGAGCCACAAGTTATGCAGCAGTCTCTTCTTCTGTTTGAAGACTCTGCTTCCAGGGTTTCCCAGGGGCGTCCACCTAGCCCTTCCCCAGTGGAGGAAGACATACCATGCACTGACGCACAACCACTTATATCTCCAGATGAAGAGGACATGGGAATACCACCACAGCAGAGTCACCGACTCTCTGATGATGACGAAACACAGGTGCCCACTGCCGCGTCTTTTTGCAGTGTGCAGACTGAACAGGAGGAGGTCAGGGAGGGAGACTGGGTGGAAGACGATGCAGAGGACGATGAGGTCTTAGACCCCACATGGACTGAAGGTCGTGGCGATGACTTTCACAGTTCAGAGGAAGAGGTAGTGGTGAGACCGAGACAACAGCGAAGCCAAAGAGGGAGCAGGGGGCCAAAGCAGACGAGCCGCCGCCCCCAGAGTTCGCCTGCTACTGGACATCGCCAACAGGGACCCAGCCCCACAAAGGCAGCTTCAAAGAGTTCCCTGGCATGGCACTTCTTTAAACAATGTCCTACCGACAAGACCCGAGTGACTTGCACGCTCTGCCATCAGAGCCTGAGGCGAGGCATTAACGTTCTGAACCTCAGCACAACCTGCATGACCAGGCATCTACATGCAAAGCATGAACTGCAGTGGGGTACACACCTTAAAAACCAGGCACTCGCTGAGGCTCCCCCTGCTCCCTCTACCGCTGCTGCCTCGGCTTCCGCCTCGAGAGGAATGTTGCCACCTGCCGAGCAGCAAACAGAGGATGTGCCACCGACACCACCACCACCGCCACCGTCAACTAGCGTCTCCACTATATCACACAGCAGCGTTCAGCTCTCAATATCTCAAACCTTAGAGAGGAAGCGCAAATTCCCCCCGAGTCACCCTCGAGCCCTTGGCCTGAACGCCAGCATTTCTAAACTGCTGGCCTTTGAAATGCTGTCATTCCGGCTGGTGGACACAGACAGCTTCAAACAGCTGATGGCCATGGCTGTCCCGCAGTATGTGGTTCCCAGCCGCCACTACTTCTCCAAGACAGCCGTGCCTTCCCTGCACATGCAAGTGTCCGATAAAATCAAGTGTGCACTGCGCAACGCCATTTGTGGCAAGGTCCACCTAACCACAGATACGTGGACCAGTAAGCACGGCCAGGGACGCTATATCTCACTAACTGCACACTGGATGAATGTAGTGGCGGCTGGGCCCCCGGCGGACAGTTCCTTGGCGCACGTCCTTCCGCCCCCTAGGATCGCAGGGCATCATTCTCTGCCTCCTGTAGCCTCCTCCTCCTACTCGGCTTCCTCCTCCACTGCTTCCACCAGCTCATCCGGTCAGCCACACACCTTCACCACCAACTTCAGCACAGCCCGGGGTAAACGTCAGCAGGCCATTCTGAAACTCATATGTTTGGGGGACAGGCCCCACAGCGCAAAGGAGTTGTGGCGGGGTATTGAACAACAGACCGACGAGTGGTTTCTGCCGGTGGGCCTCAAGCCAGGCCTGGTGGTATGCGATAATGGGCGAAATCTCGTGGCAGCTCTGGGACTAGCTGGTTTGACGCACATCCCTTGCCTGGCGCATGTGCTGAACTTGGTGGTGCAGAGGTTCATTCACCACTACCCCAACATGTCAGAGCTGCTGCATAAAGTGCGGGCCGTCTGTGCGCGCTTCCGCCGTTCACATCCTGCCGCTGCTCGCCTGTCTGCGCTACAGCGGAACTTCGGCCTTCCCGCTCACCGCCTCATATGCGACGTGCCCACCCGGTGGAACTCCACCTTGCACATGCTGGAGAGACTGTGCGAGCAGCAGCAGGCCATAGTGGAGTTTCAGCTGCAGCACGCTCGCGTCAGTCGTACTGCCGAACAGCACCACTTCACCACCAATGATTGGGCCTCCATGCGAGACCTGTGTGCCCTGCTGCGCTGTTTCGAGTACTCCACCAACATGGCCAGTGGCGATGACACTGTTATCAGCGTTACAATACCACTTCTATGTCTCCTTGAGAAAACACTTAGGGCAATGATGTTAGAGGAGGTGGCCCAGGTGGAGGAGGAGGAGGAGGATGAGGGCTCGTTTCTAACACTTTCGGGCCAGTCTGTTCGAAGTGGCTCAGAGGGAGGTTTGTTTAAGCAGCAGAGGACAGGTTCACAAGTCGCCAGCCAAGGCACTGTACTGGAGGACGAGGAGGATGAGGAGGAGGAGGTGGAGGGGGACGAGGATGACGCAAGTTCACAGCGGGGTGGCAGCCCAGGCCCATCACTGGTGCGTGGCTGGGGGGATACGGTGGACGATGATGATACGCCTCCCACAGAGGACAGCTTGTCCTTACCCATGGGTAGCCTGGCCCACATGAGCGAATATATGCTCCAATGCCTGCGCAACGACAGCAGAGTTGCCCACGTTTTAACGTGTGCAGACTACTGGGTGGCCACCCTGCTGGATCCCCGGTATAAAGACAATGTGCCCACTTTAATTCCTGAACTGGAGCGCGACCGTAAGATGCGCGAGTACA